>NW_026695214.1:2440000-2738415 GCF_021218885.2 Marmota monax | reverse complement strand
CAGTGAACGCCTACAGCTGGTGGTGACAGGTGAGTGGACACTCAGGGGTCCGGCCCCTGCTCTGCCTAAGGAAAGGGGTCTGCCCCCGGGTGTCCATCTCACAGCCCATTAATGGGGGAGGAGGGAGCCATGAACACCTGCCTCCTTCTCTCCTAGGATTCTACAGCAAACCCAGCCTCTCAGCCCTGCCCAGCCCTGTGGTGATCTCAGGAGGGAAGGTGACCCTCCAGTGTGGCTCATGGAAGGAGTTTGATGGCTTTATTTTGATGAAGGAAGGAGAACACCACCTCACCTGGACCCTGGAGTCACAGCAAAAACCCAGTGGGCAGTTCCAGGCCCAGTTTTCTGTGGACTCCGTGACCCCAAGCCACAGGTGGACATTCGCATGTTATGGCTATTATAGGAGCAAACCCCAGGTGTGGTCAATTCCCAGTGACCCCCTAAACCTACTGGTCTCAGGTAAGGAATTCCCCATCCTTCACTCCAATATTTGTTGAGGCTGCGACCTTGTGGGCAGAGACATTGTGTGAGAGGGTGACCTGCAGGAGGGACGGGGGAGGCAGGGGGTTGGCAAGATCCAGCCCTCAGCCCAGGCTCCTCTTCCTCCAGGGGTGTCCAGGAAGCCCTCCCTCCTGACCCAGCAGGGCCCTGTCCTGCCCCTGGAGAGAACCTGGCCCTCAGTGTCACACTGACATTGGCTATGACCAATTTGCTCTGTCCAACAAGGGGCACAGGACCTCCCCCAGCGCCCTGCCCAGCAGCCCCAGGCTGGGCTTCTCAGGCCGACTTCCTGCTGGGCCCTGTGAGCAGCTCCCACGGGGGTCGGTACAGGTGCTACGGTGGACACAGCCTCTCCTCTGAGTGGTCAGCCCCTAGTAACCCCCTTAACATTGTGGTCACATGTGAGGATCCCAGAAGGTGCTGTTAGGGACCCAGGATCTGCACAGCCCTGTTGGGGAGCCCCAGGAGGTGATGGCCAGGGTGAGGTGTGGGGTCTCAGGAGGGAGACAGACAGGGAGGGGCAGAGAGGACAGAGACAGGGGGACACAGGGACAGGAAGGATCAGAGACAATGAGACAGACAGAGAGCACAGGGTCCTCAGAGAGAGGCCCTGGGGAGGTCTCAGCTCAGAACAAGCTGGGGCCACCCTCACCCTCCTTCCTTTCTCTGGGACAGCTCCCTGTCACACCCTCCCTGTCAGTGCAGCCTGGTCCCACAGTGTCCTCAGGGGAGAACGTGACCCTGCTGTGTCAGTCACAGATCAAGATGGACACTTTCCTCCTGTGCAAGGAGGGGGCAGCTGATCCCCCCCTGCGTCTGAGAGCAGAGTACCGAGCCCCATGGCACCAGGCAGAGTTCTCCATGAGAGCTGTGACCCCAGCCCTCGGGGGGACCTACAGGTGCTATGGCTCTCACAGCTCATCCCCCTACCTGCTGTCACGGCCCAGTGCCCCCCTGGACCTGGTGGTCTCATGGGAGTGACCTGAACCCATCCTCTGTGAGCTCAAGGATTCCCTCAGGGCACTGCCCAGGACAGCTCTGGGTGGGATGGGAGTGAGGGGCCCTAGGGAGGGTCGGCGAGCGGGACTCACCCCTCAGAGAGGAGGGGCCAACGGGGTCCTCCAGCCTGTGCACCCACCCACCACTGGAATCAGGAAGGTGCAGGTGGGCACAGGAGGGTCCTGGGGAGGCCAGGCAGGTGTAGGAGGATGGGCAGAGACAGTCCCCAGGGGCAGTCTGCACCCCTCACCCTCCTGTTCTCCCCATTCCCAGGACCCTCTGGGGGACCCAGCCCCCCACCCTCAGGACCCAGGTCACCAGCTGGTGAGTCTCAGGGGCCTCTGTGCAGACAGTGTCCTGCATTCTTGGGCAACCAAGAATCACTCTGAGCTACAAAGTCCAGTTACAAACTCAGCCAAGCTGTGTCCAGGGCACTGCAGAGAATGGTCAGAGACCCCAGGCCCTGGGGCTCAGGGCTGGGAGGTGTGAGGGTGAGGTCCAGGCAGAGGAGACTCTGGGTCCAGCCTGGGGAGGAGCAGCCAGCTGAAGTGGGGGACAGGCAGCCCAGCCCTCACCTCCCACCCACCCCAGGAGGCCCTGAGGACCAGCCCCTCACCCCCACGGACCCAGGACCCCAGAGTGGTGAGTGAGGGGCTCTGGTGGGAGGTGGGTCCAGGGCAGGGGCTGAGCTGAGGGGGGAGCAGCCCCCTCTGGAGATGCTGACGGGGACCAGCCCCTCCCCTCTGGGCCTCAGTTTCTCCCAGGGCAGAGGAGAGGCCTGGCCCTGACCTTCAAGTGCCTCTCAGGGCTGACCTTGGCTGTGCCCTGCTGGGAGAGGGACCTCCAGGGAAGCCTCCAGGACCTGAATCTGCAGGGCCCTGTCCCCTGTGTGCAGTGACAGTGACACTGAGCAGGGGAGGGGCTCAGGGCCATCGGGGTGTCGGGCTCTTTCCCTCCAGCTCAGGGCTGAGCTCTGGTGGAGAGAAGGAGACTGGGAGTCAGACTCCCCCAGTTCAGGCCCCGCTCTGCTGCTTCCTGCTGGGTGACTGGGCAGGGGACCCTCTCTGAGCCTCAGTTTCCTCGTTTGTGCCTGGGGGAGTGGGTGGCAGGGCCATGATGCCTGAGTGACAGGGCTGGAGGTGACAGGTGGAAAGACCAGCAGGGTGGCAAACAGTAGGTGCTCAGGTAAGCAGCGTGGCTCCTCGTCCACACCTGTGCCCAGGACTGGGAAGGAGTCTGAAGATTCTGGTGGGGGTCTCGGTTCCCCTCCTCCTGCTGCTCCTCTTCCTCCTCCTGGGACACCAGTGTCGGGGACAATGCAGGAAGGCAGGTGAGTGGGGAGGGGGAGACGTGGTGGCGTCCCAGGGGAATTAGCCAGTTGTGCTCAGGGCACGCGGGATGGGAAGCCCTGGTTGTCACCCTGAGCAGCAGGACCACCCAGGAGGCCCAGCAAGAGCCCGTGGTGGCCTCACAGGTCTGCCTTCTTCTCGTCACACAGGGCTCAGCACTGCTGTCACCTCCCCAGAGGCCACCCAAGGCCACCAGGTGACCCGTCCTCTCCCCTGCCCTCCTCTCTGTGCCCGCTGCCCTCCTCTCTCCTCCCAGCTGATTGTGCTGATGGGCTCTGGTCGGCCTCCTGCCCTGAGGCCTGGGCGCTGGCCTCTCTCCTCTGCCTCCTCCCCTGCTGAGCTCACTGCCCCTGCTCCTGAGTAGGAGGTGGACCTGGCCACAGCCCTGCCCTGCACTGGCCCCTCCCAGCCACACAGATGGCCGACTCCTGGGGGTTTGCTGTTGGCAAGGCTCTACTGGGGGCTGGGGACAGCAGCAGCAAACACAGTCTGGTGCTCAGACACAGGACAGCCCCGGGACAGACGGGGCAGAGGCAGACAGGCGTGGGGAGACCGGGCAGGGAGAGGGCTGTGAACCCAGGACAGAGCCAGGTGGGCGGAGGGCCATGGGCAGGAGCAGGGGGGTTAACTGGACAGTCAAGGAGGGTTCCCTGGGGGGACCCTGGACAGAGCCCTCACCACAGGGACAGGCCTGAGAGCATCTCAGGAAGAGGGTCCTGCCAAGGGAGCAGCACTGTGAGGCCAGTGGGCACAGGCTGACCTGTCCAGCAGGCACGAGTCCAGGTGGCTGCAGGTGATACATGAGGAGCAGCTGTGACAGGTGGCAGGACAGAGGTGGGCAGGGGTTAGTCCTGCAGGTGCCTCTGCTCTGGCAGAGCCTGAGAAGCCCCTGGAAGTTCTGCTGGGCGTGGAGAGCTGACTGCTGGCTGCAGGTCCCTCCAGCTCCCTGTGGGAGGTGAGGGGCACAGCCAGAGTGGACTCAGGAATCACCTGCCTCTGTCCCCTCCACAGAGCCCTGTAGATGAAGACCCCTGGGCAGTCACCTGTGCCCAGAATCAGGGCCATCGTGGAGTGTCCACTTAATCCCCCGAGTCAAGGCCATTCCTGGTCATGAAGGACACATTAGAGGGAGAGGACAGCCTGCAGGGCTCCCATGTGGGTCCTGTCCCCTCCAGGGCCCACTCCCAGGCTCCAGCCTCACCTGTCACCACTCTGTCCTCACTCCAGGTGGCTGCATCTGAATCCTCCCAAGTTGTGACCTACGCCCAGCTGAATTACCTCAAGCTCAGACAGGGGACAGCCAGTCCTCCTTCCTCTCAGGGACAGGAGCCTCCCACTGCGCCCAGTGTCTACACCACCCTGGCCTTCCACTAGCCCAGGACACCACTCAGATCCCACGCTGCAAGGACAGGGACACGGGGACCCCAGCAGGCACTAGACAGCCCATGGACATGCAGCTGGGTGTCACGGCCAGCCTGGGGCCTGACATGCAGGGCCAGGAGCATCTGCGACCTGCTGGACGTCACCTGATTCCCAGTCACAATAACTGGTCCCCAACCACGTGCCACGTTTGGCCATTTTATTCTCCTAGTCACCAACAGGCAAGGGGAGGAGTCACAAGGCAAGTGAGCAAATGTGTGATGGGAAAGTGCATCCCGCTGATGACGCACAGAAACGAAGTGACTTTGATCAAAGGAAACTTACAATAAAGTTCAAAATGTGCTGGGGTGACCCTGGGGAGCCCCATGTCACCTGCCTTCCTGCTGATTTTCACACCCGGCTGGGACCCCTCTGTGCAGCAGCATGACCTGGGCTGAGTGGCAGCCTGCAGGGGTCCCCTGCCCACCTCAGGGAAGGGTCTATGGAAAGGGGAGCGCAGACCTGGAGCCACCCAGGAGCCCAGTGGGAGCAGAGCTGGGGACCTAGAGACAGAGGACCAGAGGGAGGGACAGGGAGGGCAGGGGTGGGCGAGGGGCACCCACACCCAGGGGCATGGAGACCTGGAGGGGAAAGACAGACGGCAGGGGGTCCTCACTCACCCAGCTCCCAGGGACGGAGGGGGGGTCCCCAGCTCACACCTCCTTGTCCTCAGGGTCCTCAGAGAACCCCCCTCCAGGTGCTCCCACTGCCCTGTCCTCCTCCTCCTCCTCCTCCTCCCTCTCTTCCTCCCCTCCCCTCCTCTTCCTGCACCTCCTCCCTCTCTCTAGTGCCCTCCTCCTTCCTTCTCCTCCTCTTTTCTTATTCCCCTCCTTCCCTCCTTGTCTCCTCTTCCTCCTCCCTCTCCTCTTCCTCCTCCTCCTTCCTCCCCTCCCTCCTCCATTGCCTCCTTCCCCTTATTCTCTGTCCCTCCTCCTTCCCCCCTCCCCCTGCCCTCCTCCTCCCCTTAACTCCCCTCCCCCTCCCCTCCCCTTCCCTCCCTCTCCCCCTCCCCTCCTCCTCCCTGCAGGATGGTGCATCCCCTTGTGATCATCCCTCCTCTCCCCTCCTCCTTTCCCTTCCCCTTCACTGACTCACTCTCCCTCTACCTTCTCACACTCCTCGTGGTTTTTCTGAGGCTGCTTTTCGGGCTCTATTTCTATGGGCATGAATTCAAGTGCGTAAAATCACCCAAATGTGAATTCTCCCTTTCCCTAGCAAATGTAGGGATCCACAAGAAAACCTCACAGTTGGAGTCCTTAGAACACAAGGCCATACACCCCTGTGTCCTAACCTCCCAGGCTTATTTCTCTTGATGTACCACATTCACACTTAGCAGGAATCATTTTCAAACAGCAGATATAAAGAATGTTCTAAGTCTGTTTGACTCTTATATTTTCCCGGGTTCAGTCTTGGTCTCGGCCCAGGATCAAGAAACTCTCTTCCCCAATCCCCAGGCCCCAGCCTCCTTCTTGGTGGTCGGCCTGTTACACCTCTTAGTCTCCAGAATGAGCATACACAGCCTGTTCTTAAGACTAAAGTCAAGAATGTCAGCACCTGTCATGGTTTACATGTGACTTGTCCCCAGAAGCTCACGTAGGACACAATGCAAGAGCTTTCAGAGGTGACATGATCAGGGGAGGAGTCCTGTGGCACCTGGTAACTTGATCCCAGGCTTAATGCCCTGACTGGTAACTGGGCAATAACTGTGGGCAGGTTGGCACAGCTGGAGGAGGGGTCCCTGGGGCTGTCCTGTGGGTTTCTGTCTGGTCCCTGGTGGGCAGACGCTGTGTCTGCTGCTTTGTTGCTGCGTCCTGAGCTGCCTTCCTGCCCCAGGCCCTTCTGCCATGATGCCCTCCTCCTCTGGGGCCCAGAGCAGTGGGGTTGGCCACTGGGAACTGAGGCCTGGGACTGTTGAGAGCCACAGCCCAAGGGGCCCCAGCAAACTTCCAGCTGCCAGCTGATTGGCTCCTCTGCGGTGATGCTCATTGGGCTGTTTCCCTGCCCTTTCAGACCCCAGAGCTGCTCATTGGGGGACTCTTTTGGCTCCGCCCATGTGACCCAGCCAATCGGCCTCAAGAGCAGGAGGAGGGGGGAGTTGAGAGGCTTGTGGGAAGCCATGGTGGCAGTTGGGATCCCAGGGAATTCCTGAAGAGCTGTCGGGTGGTGTGTGTGTTCTAAGAATAAAGTTCCTTTCTGCTTGACAAGTGGTTTGTGAATTGTGCCCAGCCAGACTGCGGCATTGGACACTGTGAGCCAAATAAACCTCTCCTCCTCTAATTGTTCATGTCAGGTCTTTGTCACAGTGATGCGAAAGGTGACTTCAACAGCCACCTTAAAAACAGAGAGAGGGACAGGGAGGAGAGAGGGAGGGAGAGGGAGAGAGGGAGGGAGAGAGGGAGGGAGAGTGAGAGGGAGAGAGAGGGAGGGAGGGGAGGAGAGGGAGAGAGAGGGAGAGAGAGAGGGAGAGAGGGAGGGAGAGTGAGAGGGAGAGAGAGGGAGGGAGAGAGGGAGGGAGAGAGAGGGAGAGGGAGAGAGGGAGAGAGAGGGAGGGAGAGAGGGAGGGAGAGAGAGGGAGAGAGAGGGAGGGAGAGAGGGAGGGAGACAGAGAGGGACAGTGAGAGGGAGAGAGAGGGAGAGAGAGGGAGGGAGAGAGGGAGGGAGACAGAGAGGGAGGGAGAGAGGGAGGGAGATAGAGAGGGAGGGAGGAGAGAGGGAGGGAGAGGGAGAGAGGGAGGGAGAGTGAGAGGGAGAGTGAGAGGGAGAGAGAGGGAGAGAGGGGAGGAGAGGGAGGGAGGGGGAGAGAGACAGAGGGAGAGACAGAGGGAGAAGGAGGGAGATAGAGGGAGGGAGGGGGAGAGAGACAGAGGGAGAAGGAGGGGGAGAGAGGGAGGGAGGGGGAGAGAGAATGAAGGAGAGAGGTAGAGGGAGAGAGAGAGATGGAGGGAGAGGGAGAGAGAGAGGGAGAGAGGAAGAGAGGGAGGGAGGTAGAGGGAGGGAGAGGGAAGGGGGAGAGGGAGGGAGGGAGAGAGGGAAAGGGAGAGAGAGAAGGAGGGAGAGAGAGAGAGGGAGGGGGAGAGAGAGAGGGAGGGAGAGAGAGAAGGAGGGAGAGAGAGAGAGGGAAATGCTCTTCTTTTGACCCCTAAGAATTTCATAGGAAATTTCAATAACCACAAGTTTTCTATTTGGTCTTTGTTAATCCTGGAGGTGACTCTGGTGTGTGTAGTCAAGGACTGGTCAATAGAATATTAGGGATGGAAATATTTTGCATTTATCTCACCACAAATAATGAGAGATTAAAATATTTAATAGTAATGTGTTAGAGTATTTTTCCTTATAATTTATTTATGAGTGAATAACCGTCTTCACGTGGGGAAACATACACCACAGGTGAGCACCTGCTATGAAACAGACACACACATCACGTGTACAGGCGAGTGAATGCCAGGTTCATGGAGAGATAATTCAGGACGGGGTGTGAACAGTCACGAAAGCTGCTATTTTGTTTTCCGTAAGTGTGCAGGACAAGGATTCATTTCATGTCTTTTTACTGGTGATGTTTTTGTGGGATTTCTGTAGTGAGGAGTGGACAGGCCAGTGAGAGCAAGGGCTCACAGCCCTTGGGGGAGGCCTTGCTTTGCCTGTCCTTGATGACAGGTCCACCTTGGGCCTACCTCCCCGAGGTAGGAGGCTGAGCAGGGGCTGTGTGTCCTGAATGTATGACCTGTTGGGAGTTTCCCTAAGAACTCCCCAGGTCTATCAGATAAGGAGCCCCTAATGCAATATGGTGGCAGGGAAATTGCCAGTGGGCGGATAACAAGTGGTTTTGAAAATTCTCTAATTGGTCCTCCCGTCTTCCGCACTTGTGGACAGTTTGTGATCCCGATGAATCTTATGCAGGGCGGACATGCGTGCACCGTAGGTGATGACCTGACCTTTACTATGATTGGCCCCAGGAGCTTCCTGGTTTAAGATAACTGACTCTCACTTTCTATATAAGATAGCAGCAGCTTGCAATAAAGTGCTTCATCTTTGTTACTGCTATCTGTGTGGGTGCATTTTAATCTCTGACGACAGAGCTTTGCTGTCATGACCCAGCTCACAGAGACAGAGTAAAGCCAGAGACAGAGGGAGTCCTCGGCAGCCTGTGCTCTGATGTGCTGAGTGTCCCCTGACCTGTGGCCTCACTGTAAATCTAGGGGACAAGGCAGAACGCAGGCCCTGCTACAGACTGACTGGTGTCCCACCAGCTCCACAAAGAGCCACTGTCTTTCCTGGGAAAGACGTTAGACCCTGAAAGATGGAAGTCCTCATGTTCAGTGTGGGAACCGCACTCCTGCTGAGCCTCTAAGGGAGCATTTGCCAAAGTCCAAACAGGACATTAACACCTTGAGGGTGTCCCAGTGCAGATAAAGACTAGACCAAGGCAGAGCAGGCCAGAGTGGAAGGGACTGTCCCCAAGAGCCCTGAGCACAGCCCTGGTCTCACCTTGATGGCAGCGCAGACCTGAGCTGTGTCAGGGCCTCGGGGATCCTAGGGCAGGAAGGAAGCCCAGGGCTCAGCCTGGTTGAGGATCAGGAAAGACACCCCCTTTGCTTATCAGGTTCCAGAAGCCCCTGCTGCATGGTAACAGTGAATTCAAGCTCTTGCAAACCTCAGAGGGCTGTGGAGTCCATGTGTGTAATATCCACCAGTGCCGAGTAGGAAGGCACCACAGTGGGGTTCATTTGACATGTTCATAGTGCACACAGCAGTCTGCCCACGTCAATCCCCAGGGCTCCCTCCTCCCCCATCCCCCTCCCCTGCCTTCCTTCACTCTACTGGACAGTCTTCTTTCTATTAAGTTAGTTTTAGTTGGTGCATTTCTGTTACATATAAATTGATATGCACCCAGGTCTGTTCACACTGCACACAGCATGACCCCGTCCACTTCCCTCCCCAGGTCCTCCCTGTTGCCCTCCCTCCTTCCTGATCCTTGGTCCCCAACTCTGCTTTACTGATCTCCCTCTATTTTTGTGAGATCTCTTTTTTATTCCTTTTTTATCTTTAGCATTTCCAGGAAATGCTGTAGTATCATTCTTCTTTGTGACTGAGTAGAACTCCACTGTGTATCAATCGTTTTTTTTGTTCATGTATCTCTTGACAGGCACCTGGGCTGGTTCCATAATTTGTCTATAAACATTGATGTGGCTGAATCACTACACTATGCTGATTTAAGTTCTATTGGATAAACACCAAGAAGTGGGGTCACTTGGTCATATGTGGCTCTATTCCTAGTCTTTTGAGGAATCTCCATAGTGTTCTCCAAAGTAGTTGTGCTATTTTGCAGTCCCACCAACAAGGTATGCGTGTCCTTTCTCCCCATAGTCTTGCCTCTATTCATTGTTATTTGTATTCTTGATGATCAGTGTGATTTTGGCCTGTATCTCCCTGATTGTTAGAGTTGTGGAACCTTTTTTCCTATGATTGTTGGCCACTCACATTTCTTGTTTTGAGAAATGCCTCTTTAGGTCATTTGGCCATTTATTGAGTAGGTTGTTAGTTTTTTAGGTGTTATGCTTTTTAGTTCTTTATATATCCTTGTTATTAATTCCTTATTGGAAGAGAAGCTGGCAAATTCCTTGTCACATTATGTTTACCAGATCTAGAAGTTTTCTGGTGAAGTTTTTGGTTCCTTTAAGCATCAGTCATCAAAGATATTTGAACTTATTCTTGTCCTATTTGTATCCCTAGAATTTCCTTTTCTTGCCTGATTGCTCTGGCTACACTCTCAAGACCGATCCTGGATAGGAGTGGTGAGAAGGGAGATCCTTGTCGTGTTTCTGATTCTGGAGGCAATGCTCAGTATGACGTGGGCTTTGGATTTCTCACATAGGGATTTCATGATGCTAAGGTGAGTTCCTTCGTCCCTAGTTTCATCAGAGTTTTGTTTGGTTTTGGTTGGTTGTTTGTTATTTGCAGTGCTGGAGATTCAACCTGGGGCCTACACATGCTAGCCATCGTTAAACCACTGAGCCAATGAATGGGTGCTGGATTCTGTCCCCAGGGTTTTCTGCATCTATTGAGGTGATCATGTGATTTTTGTCTTTGGTTTTACTTATGTGATGAACTATGTTGACTGATTGGTGGGTATTGACCCAAGCTCGCATCCTGGGTTGAGTCTAACTTGATCGTCGTATACAGTCTTGGTTAGGGTTTTGAATATGGTTTGCTATTATTTATTACAAATTTTGCATCTATGTTCATCGTGGAAATTGGTCTTCAGTTTTATTTTCTTCGTGTGTCTTTATCTGGTTTTGTGATCCGGGTAACATTGGCGTCATAGAGTTAAGTTTGGTAGCGCTGCCCCCTTCTCTATTTTACAGAACAATTGGAGGAACTTTGCATTGGTTTTTCTTTAAAGGTCTGGGAGCTGAGAAATCCATCTGGTCCTGGGCTTCTCCTTCTGTGAAGGTTTTTTGTTACTGCTTCACATGATATTGGCCTTTTTAGGTTTTCTATAATACTCGGTTCCTATTTGGCAGGTCCAATGTGTCTAGGAATATGTCTGTATGTTCTATTTCCTGCAATCTATTAGAATATAAGTTTTCAAAATAATCCTGAGTGATCCTCTGGATTTCAGCTGTGTTTGTGCTGATGTGTCCTCGTCCACCTTTGGGTTTGCCCTCTGGTTATTTTGGTCATTCTGGCAAAGGGTTGGTCAGTCTCGTTTATCTTTATGAAGGCTGACCCTTTGTTTCATAGATACTGTGAATTTGTTTATTTCTCTATTTTATTATTTTTTTGTTCAGAACTTATTATTTCCTGTCTCATTCTGATTCTGAAGCTCACACAGCCTTCAGGTTCCACTTGGTACTCGAGGCCTGTCTTTGTCAGGGCGGGGGTGGACACCAGGACCTCGACACGGGGAGCCGTCACCCAGCCCCACCCAGTGGGACAGCAGCTGGTCTCTGCTCTTCACACTGTATCTGCTGAGGGTTTGCTTGTTGTTGAGGCAGGACTCTTGTGCTGCCCACACTGGCCTCCTGGATCAAGACATCCCTGGGCTCCTGAGCCTCTGAGTAGCTGGGACCTCAGGAGCCCAAAGCCTCACTAGGCCCCACAGGGCTTTGAAAGGGGAGCTTCTCCCTCTCTGTGCTGTCCACGTCCTCCTCTGAGATAATGGTCTGTCGGAGGAGTCGGCCACTGGGCACCAGGAGCAGCAGGTTTGGTGGGAGATGTACTGCCCTCTACCCCTGTCACAAGGGCCCCACCCTGGGCTCTGCCTACTCCTGTGGCCACCTGCAGAGGGCTCATCCCTCCAGGCTTAGGGAGCCCTCAGCACTGAGCAGAGTTGAACTTCCACGGCATTCATGAAAGACACAGGTAACACAGCACCATGAAGCACCTGGGGTAGAAAGACAGATCATCCAGAGCTGAGGGAGACAAATGTGCACCCTGGTCTCTGAGCGGTTATCTAACTGAATCTCTCAAAGTCGACACAGCAAGTCAGCAACAAGAACGCAATAATGTCATCAGCTAGAAGAGGATGTTTTACTCGTTTCGATTATAGTAGGAGACAGAGGAGATGGATGGAAACACTGAATCCTTAAAAGGTATTACAGAGACCAGCCCAGCACAGGGGCCCAGGACGTTAACTCCAGTGACTCTGGAGGCCAAGGCAGGAGGATGGCAAGTTGAAGGCCACCTGGGGAACTGAGGAACCTCATAACTCAACATAAAAACTAAACAGGACTGGACAGGACTTAGCTCATGGGACAGGCCTGCAGAGCACCCCTAGGGCCTGGGTCCACCTTCAGGGCCACAAAGAAATCAGAACAAACAAACAAAAGATATCAAAGGAATGAGAGGACATGAAGGTCAAGAAGGCAGAGTCACTTGAACAGGGACGGCTCCCAGATTATGGGAAAGGGAAGGACCTGTGACAGTGAACGCCCAGGATGCAAAGCAGGTCAAGGACCCCCACCTCTGCTGACCTGGACACCTTGTGGGACACGACAGGAGCAGGAGCACAGAGCACCCAGGGACCCGTTCATGCTCCATAGGAGCACCCTCGTCACCTTGGGCTGTGGCAGGGAATCCATTGATCCCACAGACCAAGAGAGGTGCTGAGACATATTGAAATGTCTCCTTGGACGTAAGTGGCCACGTGGAGCCTGCAGTGTGCACACAGGGGCAGGCAGCAGGAGGTGGAGCGGGGCCTTGCAGGGCTGTGGTTGCACCCAGGCCTCATCTGCAGCTGCCCACCCCCGGCCCTTGCTGGGGAGAGGAGCTGGTCACCTTGCTGTGGGGAGGAGGAAGCAACCCTGCAGGGTGTGAAGGTCCTGTGGCCACATCCTGCTCATGCCTCAGCTCCTGCATCCTGGCCCCAGTGTGGCCCCAATTCACCCACCTCCTGTCCCTGCTGTGCCCTGGGGGGGGGGAGGCAGCAGAGGACATGGTGGAAAGTCCCCCCTGAAGACATTGGGCCTCCAGAGCCCAGGCCAGAGGAGGGAGCCCTGGGAAGCTGAGGTCATGCCCTGAGGAGCCCAGGGTGACCTGCCACGGCCAACACTAGGGACAGACAGAGTCCTGGGAGGGCAGAGTCAACATGGGTTACCTCTGTGTGATATCCCACAAGTGCTCCATCTAAGCCACCTGATGTAGGGACACACAAGGATCCTCCCAGTCGCAGATTGTGGTTTTGGAAAAACATGAGGATTTCTCCCAGGTAGGAGGTGTGGGGTGCTCTTGGTCCTCTGGTAGCAAAGGAAAAGGACACTGGACACTGAGGCTCCCACTCTCCTCTGAGACCTGCCTGGACACCTCCTTGGCCTCAGCCAGATCTGGAAAAGTCTGAGGTGTTCACGTTCTGGGGTCTCCAGGGTGGGCTGGTCACCTGGTGAGCAGGGAAGCTCCAGTGCTGGACACAGAGACCCCCTGGGGACCAGGCACTGTCTGAGGGTCTCCACCAGACAGGGTGCTGAGCTCAGGGTGCCCCTGGTGCAGTCAGAGGGACTGACCAGCAGCAAGTGACCTGCAGACCTTGAGCACTTTCTGATGAAGAAGAATTTTAAATGGGCTTCAATTTTGTCTTGTTTTGCTTGATCTGGGGGATGTCACTCTAGGGCTTTTGCTGGTTCCTGGTCTTCTATCAGAATTCACAGGCTCTGACCCTGCACCGTCCACGCCAGCCTCAGGGTGTCCTGGGGGAGCTACTCCAAGGAGGTGGGGCCTCCTCCTGAGCTCCGGAGGGGACCTTTCCCAACAGCTCCCATGAGCCTGTCACCTGGCCCTCGGGCACCTGCAGTGAGTGGTTCCTCACCAGGACTCACCCTCGCAGAGCTCCTCACACAGAGACCCCTGGAGCTCAGGGTCCCAGGTGGGAGACGTCAAGCCCATTCCATGTCCACGCAGTGTCCACAGGGCACCCCACCAGAGCCACAGCAGTGGAGCTGGCAGGGAGCTGAGGAGACAGAGTCCTTGAACATGGAAGGGTCAGAGTCAGACTGGACTCTAGTCCTGGGGCTGGTGTCCTAGTCACTGAACTCAGGGAGAATCCACTCCTGGACCAGGACGTGAGGCTGAGACGCCTCCTCCTGCCCCTGAGCTGAGGAGGGCTCACAGATTCAGATGTGCTCCCATAACAGCAGGGTCCAGGAGCAGCCCCTGCTCAGCATGTGTCCACCTGAGCCCACTGCTGCTGCCCCTGATCCTCCCCTGCCCCACCCTGGCCACTCCTGCAGGGAGGAAGCTTCAGAGCAGGCTGAGATCATAGCAGCCCACACTGGACCTGTCCCCAACCTCTGGCCACCTACTCTTTGGCTCTCAGGAGGTGCACCTGTGGGGGCTGAGGGGCAGCAGGGGAAACAGTGCTCAGCCCCAGGAGGTGGACGACCTTCCTGCTCTGGCCAGAATCTCCGCCTCTTCCCAGGGCAGCAGCAAAGAGCACTTGGAATGTGGGTGGACCTGGGCTAGACGTCCATGTCCCTTCCTGGCTCCCTGATTGCACAGAGGTGCCCACTGCTCCTGGACCTGGGGGTGCCTCTTGGAATAGAGAGAGCGGCTGGGGGGTGAGGGCTGGGGACTCAGGAGCCAGCACACGCTGCAGGCCACTGTGGTCCCCTCACACAGCCACCAGCACAGGTGCTCAGGGGTGTGCTGTGATAGAAGCACCAGGTCCTACAGGATGGCCCCCAAGCTGACTCCCTCAGTGGACATGGGGTAGCTGGTCTCCCTGGCACTGTCCTCTGTGCTAACTGTCACTGGTGTTCCATCAAACCCAGGTCCAAAGGGGCCAGGACGGGGTCATGAGAGCTAATGGGGTGAATGGTGCAGAGGTGAGGTCCACTTCCCCAGGCTGACCTGTGGGGTGTTGAGGACCATGGTGGACACCAGGACCCCTGGACTTCTCTTAACTGGCTGCCCACCCTAATGCTCCTCAGGCCCAGGGTTGCTGACCTGCAAAAGGAGATGGTCTATGGGCAATGTGGCAGGATGGGGCCTGGATTAGAGGGGACAATGGGGAGGTGGAGGTTGGCCTGAGGGATGTGGGGTAAGTTGTCAGGATCTCAGGGGAGAGGGCTGAGCAACCTCAGGCACACCCCTGCCCCATTCTGGTCCTGATGGAGGACCAGGAGAACATGCTAAGGGCCTGGCTCCCCCTTCACCCCACACATCTGCCTTGAAGACCCAGAGGCCAGGGAGGACCCCGTGAAGGACAGGAGGTGACATCTGCAGCCCTCACCTCAGCTGCCACCCTAGTCCTGTGGCCTCCTTCCCCTGTGCAGTCTCACCTCAGCCGTCCCCTCCCTGCTGTGCGGACCCTGCAGCCAGGACACACAGGAAGTGATGAGCCAGGTAGAGCTCCCGAGGCCCCACAGGAGGGTCCCCCCGACCTGGCACAGTGTGGAGCATCCAGTTTAGGCTGAAGAGCATTTTCCTACAAGGAAGCCAGGCTCAGGGGTGGTGACGCCCACCTCAGCTCTCAGCCAGGCCGCTCTGTTGATGGTGGGACAGGCTGGAGCATGGACCCCAGAGCAGATGGGACGGCTCTTCCCCCACACCCCAGAACAGAACATTTCACATGCAGCACGGAGACCTGGTGCAGGGAGGAGGGCTCGCTCATTTCAGCTGCTGTGTCAGTCAGCTCTGCGCTACTGCAACAAAACACCAGAGACCATCAACTTAAATAGACCAGAGCAGCTGAGGGAGGGGTTTGCTCCTGCACAGGCTGCGCCATGGTGGGCTGCACTGGGAAATAGCCCTGAGCTCCTTCAGCTGGTCCAGCTCCCAGATGACAGGGTGCAGGCCTCCACCATGCTGGACCTCTGGAGCCTGGCACCCACCTGCCCAGTAGCGGGTCATGTTTCTCCTGGTTTAGGAGTGACCCCCACATTCCCTTCCTGGATCCTCTGAGGACATTATCCTGGGTTGGAGTCAGCCTGTGTGGGGCCGACTCAGGTGGGGCCTGGGGCCTGGCTGGGCAGCATTCAGGTCAGTCATGAGGGCCTCAGGGTCAGCGGGGACCTCAGTTCTTTGCTGAGATGTCTCCAAGGGGTGTGATCTTTTTGAGCCCTGCCCTGGGGAAACCAGACACAAGATAGGAGGGGACGTCCCCATCCGGTGGGTGCGCAGCTCTGGGGACGAGGGGCCAGCAGCAGCCCCAGCTTACCACTTCTGTGCTGTCTGACCTGCAGGGCCTGCACTCTCCTCTCTGGACTCTGAAGTCTTCAGAGCAGGCGGCATGAGGTCCACCCTGCCTGTCCTCCTCTGCCTCGGTCAGTGTTGGTGAAGGGAGGGACACAGGCTGGGTGGGTAGGGTCCCAAGTGCCAGTTCTCGGGCAACCCACAGGTTTTAAGTCCATATGGCACCAAATGGCTGCTGGCACCACAGGGACATATTAGGCCCACACCCAGATGCCAGCTCCTCACGGGGACCTCTCTTCCAGGTCTGAGTCTGCAACAGAGCCCCCGGGTGTCTTCAGGTGAGTGCCCTGCTAGCCGCCCACGTCCTGCCCAGGCTCAACCCTGGGGTCGCAGGAGATTAGAGAGCAGCCTGGGCGGAGGGTGGTGACAAGGTAGGGCAGTGGGACCTGGGGTAGGGACAGGCCAGGACCCAGCCTCTCATTTTCTTGCAGGGACCCTCCCTAAGCCCAACCTGTGGGCGGAACCAGGCCCTGTCATTCCCCGTGGAAGGTCAGTGACCCTCTGGTGTCAGGGATCGCTGGACGCCAAGTGGAACTGTCTCATTAAGGAAAAACCCTGGAGACCCACATGCAGAAGACCCTTACAGGGTCCAGGGAACAGGGCCATGTTCCCCATCCCCACCATGACTGCGCAGGATGCAGGAGGGTATCAATGCTACTATCAGAGCCCTGCTGGCTCCTCACAGAACAGTGAACGCCTAGAGCTGGTGGTGACAGGTGAGTGGACACTCAGGGGTCCGGCCCCTGCTCTGCCTAAGGAAAGGGGTCTGACCCCAGGTGTCCGTCTCACAGCCCATTAATGGGGGAGGGGGGAGCCATGAACACCTGCCTCCTTCTCTCCTAGGATTCTACAGCAAACCCAGCCTCTCAGCCCTGCCCAGCCCTGTGGTGACCTCAGGAGGGAAGGTGACCCTCCAGTGTGGCTCATGGAAGGAATTTGACAGCTTTATTTTGATGAAGGAAGGAGAACACCACCTCAACTGGACCCTGGACTCACAGCAAAAACCCAGTGGGCAGTTCCAGGCCCAGTTCCCAGTGGGTCCTGTTAATCCCACCCACAGGTGGACATTCGCATGTTATGGCTATGATAGGAGCAAACCCCAGGTGTGGTCAGAACCCAGTGACCCCCTGGACCTCCTGGTCTCAGGTAAGGAATTCCCATCTTTCATTCCAATATTTGGTGAGGCTGCGACCTTGTGGGCAGAGACTCAGGGTGTGAGAGTGTGACCTGCAGGCAGGACGGGGGAGGCAGGGGGTTGGCAGGGTCCAGCCCTCAGCCCAGGCTCCTCTTCCTCCAGGAGTGACTAGGAAGTCCTCCCTGCTGACCCAGCAGGGCCCTGTCCTGCCCCTGGAGAGAACCTGGCCCTCAGTGTCACACTGACATTGGCTATGACCAATTTGCTCTGTCCAACAAGGGGCACAGGACCTCCCCCAGTGCCCTGCCCAGCAGCCCCAGGCTGGGCTCTCTCAGGCCGACTTCCTGCTGGGCCCTGAGAGCAGCCCACACAGGGGTTGTTTCAGATGCTATGGTGGACACAGCCTCTCCTCTGAGTGGTCAGCCCCCAATGACCCCCTTAACATTGTGGTCACAGGTGAGGATCCCAGGGGTGCAGTAAGGGACCCAGCCTCTGCACAGCCCTGTTGGGGAGCCCCAGGAGGTGATGGCCAGGGTGAGGTGTGGGGTCTCAGGAGGGAGACAGACAGGGAGGGGCAGAGAGGACAGAGACAGGGGGACACAGGGACAGGAAGAATCAGAGACAATGAGACAGACAGAGAGCACAGGGTCCTCAGAGAGAGGCCCTGGGGAGGTCTCAGCTCAGAACAAGCTGGGGCCACCCTCACCCTCCTTCCTCTCTCTAGGACAGCTCCCTGTCACACCCTCCCTCTCAGTGCAGCCTGGTCCCACAGTGTCCTCAGGGGAGAACGTGACCCTGCTGTGTCAGTCACAGATCAAGATGGACACTTTCCTCCTGTGCAAGGAGGGGGCAGCTGATCCCCCCCTGCGTCTGAGAGCAGAGTACCGAGCCCCATGGCACCAGGCAGAGTTCTCCATGAGAGCTGTGACCCCAGCCCTCGGGGGGACCTACAGGTGCTATGGCTCTCACAGCTCATCCCCCTACCTGCTGTCACGGCCCAGTGCCCCCCTGGACCTGGGGGTCTCAGGTGAGTGACCCTGACCCCATCCTCTGTGAGCTCAAGGATTCCCTCAGGGCCCTGCCCAGGACAGCTCTGGGTGGGATGGGAGTGAGGGGCCCTAGGGAGGGTCGGCCAGTGGGACTCACCCCTCAGAGAGGAGGGGCCAACGGGGTCCTCCAGCCTGTGCACCCACCCACCACTGGAATCAGGAAGGTGCAGGTGGGCACAGGAGGGTCCTGGGGAGGCCAGGCAGGTGTAGGAGGATGGGCAGAGACAGTCCCCAGGGGCAACCTGCACCCCTCACCCTCCTGTTCTCCCCATTCCCAGGACCCTCTGGGGGACCCAGCCCCCCACCCTCAGGACCCAGGTCACCAGCTGGTGAGTCTCAGGGGCCTCTGTGCAGACAGTGTCCTGCATTCTTGGGCAACCAAGAATCACTCTGAGCTACAAAGTCCAGTTACAAACTCAGCCAAGCTGAGTCCAGGGCACTGCAGAGAATGGTCAGGGACCCCAGGCCCTGGGGCTCAGGGCTGGGAGGTGTGAGGGGGAGGTCCAGGCAGAGGTGACTCTGGGTCCAGCCTGGGGAGGAGCAGCCAGCTGAAGTGGGGGGCAGGCAGCCCAGCCCTCACCTCCCACCCTCCCCAGGAGGCCCTGAGGACCAGCCCCTCACCCCCACGGACCCAGGACCCCAGAGTGGTGAGTGAGGGGCTCTGGTGGGAGGTGGGTCCAGGGCAGGTCTGAGCTGAGGGGGGAGCAGCCCCCTCTGGAGATGCTGACGGGGACCAGCCCCTCCCCTCTGGGCCTCAGTTTCTCCCAGGGCAGAGGAGAGGCCTGGCCCTGACCTTCAAGTGCCTCTCAGGGCTGACCTTGGCTGTGCCCTGCTGGGAGAGGGGCCTCCAGGGAAGCCTCCAGGACCTGAATCTGCAGGGCCCTGTTCCCTCTGTGCAGTGACAGTGACACTGAGCAGGGGAGGGGCTCAGGGCCATCGGGGTGTCAGGCTCTTTCCCTCCAGCTCAGGGCTGAGCTCTGGTGGAGAGAAGGAGACTGGGAGTCAGACTCCCCCAGTTCAGGCCCCGCTCTGCTGCTTCCTGCTGGGTGACTGGGCAGGGGACCCTCTCTGAGCCTCAGTTTCCTCGTTTGTGCCTGGGGGAGTGGGTGGCAGGGCCATGATGCCTGAGTGACAGGGCTGGAGGTGACAGGTGGAAAGACCAGCAGGGTGGCACACAGTAGGTGCTCAGGTAAGCAGCGTGGCTCCTCGTCCACACCTGTGCCCAGGACTGGGAAGGCACCTGCCGATTCTGGTGGGGGTCTCGGTTCCCCTCCTCCTGCTGCTCCTCTTCCTCCTCCTGGGACACCAGTGTCGGGGACAATGCAGGAAGGCAGGTGAGTGGGGAGGGGGAGACGTTGTGGCGTCCCAGGGGAATTAGCCAGTTGTGCTCAGGGCACACAGATGGGAAGCCCTGGTTGTCACCCTGAGCAGCAGGACCACCCAGGAGGCCCAGCAAGAGCCCGTGGGGGCCTCACAGGTCTGCCTTCTTCTCGTCACACAGGGCTCAGCACTGCTGTCACCTCCCCAGAGGCCACCCAAGGCCACCAGGTGACCCGTCCTCTCCCCCGCCCTCCTCTCTGTGCCCGCTGCCCTCCTCTCTCCTCCCAGCTGATTGTGCTGATGGGCTCTGGTCGGCCTCCTGCCCTGAGTCCTGGGCGCTGGCCTCTCTCCTCTGCCTCCTCCCCTGCTGAGCTCACGGCCCCTGCTCCTGAGTAGGAGGTGGACCTGGCCACAGCCCTGCCCTGCACTGGCCCCTCCCAGCCACACAGATGGCCGACTCCTGGGGTTTGCTGTTGGCAAGGCTCTACTGGGGTCTGGGGACAGCAGTAGCAAACACAGTCTGGTGCTCAGACACAGGACAGCCCCAGGACAGACAGACGGGGCAGAGGCAGACAGGCGTGGGGAGACCAGGCAGGGAGAGGGCTGTGAACCCAGGACAGAGCCAGGTGGGCGGAGGGCCATGGGCAGGAGCAGGAGGGGTAACTGGACAGTCAAGGAGGGTTCCCTGGGGGGACCCTGGACAGAGCCCTCACCACAGGGACAGGCCTGAGAGCATCTCAGGAAGAGGGTCCTGCCAAGGAAGCAGCAGTGTGAGGCCAGTGGGCACAGGCTGACCTGTCCAGCAGGCACGAGTCCAGGTGGCTGAAGGTGATGCAGGAGGAGCAGGTGTGACAGGTGGCAGGACAGAGGTGGGCAAGGCTTGGTCCTGCAGGTGCCTCTGCTCTGGCAGAGCCTGAGAAGCCCCTGGAAGTTCTGCTGGGCGTGGAGAGCTGACTGCTGGCTGCAGGTCCCTCCAGCTCCCTGTGGGAGGTGAGGGGCATCAGCCAGAGTGGACTCAGGAATCACCTGCCTCTGTCCTCTCCATAGAGCCCTGTAGATGAAGACCCCTGGGCTGTCACCTGTGCCCAGAATCAGGGCCATTGTGGAGTGTCCACTTATCCCCTGAGTCAAGGCCATTCCTGGTCATGAAGGACACATTAGAGGGAGAGGACAGCCTGAAGGGTGTCATGTGGGTCCTGTACCCTCCAGGGCCCAGGCTCCCCAGACACCAGCCTCACCTGTCACCACTCTGTCCTCACTCCAGGTGGCTGCATCTGAATCCTCCCAAGTTGTGACCTACGCCCAGCTGAATTACCTCAAGCTCAGACAGGGGACAGCCAGTCCTCCTTCCTCTCAGGGACAGGAGCCTCCCACTGCGCCCAGTGTCTACACCACCCTGGCCTTCCACTAGCCCAGGACACCACTCAGATCCCACGCTGCAAGGACAGGGACACGGGGACCCCAGCAGGCACAAGACAGCCCATGGACATGCAGCTGGGTGTCACGGCCAGCCTGGGGCCTGACATGCATGGCCAGGAGCATCTGCGACCTGCTGGACGTCACCTGATTCCCAGTCACAATAACTGGTCCCCAACCACGTGCCACGTTTGGCCATTTTATTCTCCTAGTCACCAACAGGCAAGGGGAGAGGAGTCACAAGGCAAGTGAGCAAATGTGTGATGGGAAAGTGCATCCCGCTGATGACGCACAGAAACGAAGTGACTTTGATCAAAGGAAACTTACAATAAAGTTCAAAATGTGCTGGGGTGACCCTGGGGAGCCCCATGTCACCTGCCTTCCTGCTGATTTTCACACCCGGCTGGGACCCCTCTGTGCAGCAGCATGACCTGGGCTGAGTGGCAGCCTGCAGGGGTCCCCTGCCCACCTCAGGGAAGGGTCTGTGGAAAGGGGAGCGCAGACCTGGAGCCACCCAGGAGCCCAGTGGGAGCAGAGCTGGGGACCTAGAGACAGAGGACCAGAGGGAGGGACAGGGAGGGCAGGGGTGGGCGAGGGGCACCCACACCCAGGGGCATGGAGACCTGGAGGGGAAAGACAGACGGCAGGGGGTCCTCACTCACCCAGCTCCCAGGGACGGAGGGGGGGTCCCCAGCTCACACCTCCTTGTCCTCAGGGTCCTCAGAGAACCCCCCTCCAGGTGCTCCCACTGCCCTGTCCTCCTCCTCCTCCTCCTCCTCCCTCTCTTCCTCCCCTCCCCTCCTCTTCCTCCACCTCCTCCCTCTCTCTAGTGCCCTCCTTCTTCCTTCTCCTCCTCTTTTCTTATTCCCCTCCTTCCCTCCTTCTCTCCTCTTCCTCCTCCCTCTCCTCTTCCTCCTCCTCCTTCCTCCCCTCCCTCCTCCATTGCCTCCTTCCCCTTATTCTCTGTCCCTCCTCCTTCCCTCCTCCCCCTGCCCTCCTCCTCCCCTTAACTCCCCTCCCCCTCCCCTCCCCTTCCCTCCCTCTCCCCCTCCCCTCCTCCTCCCTGCAGGATGGTGCATCCCCTTGTGATCATCCCTCCTCTCCCCTCCTCCTTTCCCTTCCCCTTCACTGACTCACTCTCCCTCTACCTTCTCACACTCCTCATGGTTTTTCTGAGGCTGCTTTTCGGGCTCTATTTCTATGGGCATGAATTCAAGTGCGTAAAATCACCCAAATGTGAATTCTCCCTTTCCCTAGCAAATGTAGGGATCCACAAGAAAACCTCACAGTTGGAGTCCTTAGAACACAAGGCCATACACCCCTGTGTCCTAACCTCCCAGGCTTATTTCTCTTGATGTACCACATTCACACTTAGCAGGAATCATTTTCAAACAGCAGATATAAAGAATGTTCTAAGTCTGTTTGACTCTTATATTTTCCCGGGTTCAGTCTTGGTCTCGGCCCAGGATCAAGAAACTCTCTTCCCCAATCCCCAGGCCCCAGCCTCCTTCTTGGTGGTCGGCCTGTTACACCTCTTAGTCTCCAGAATGAGCATACGCAGCCTGTTCTTAAGACTAAAGTCAAGAATGTCAGCACCTGTCATGGTTTACATGTGACTTGTCCCCAGAAGCTCACGTAGGACACAATGCAAGAGCTTTCAGAGGTGACATGATCAGGGGAGGAGTCCTGTGGCACCTGGTAACTTGATCCCAGGCTTAATGCCCTGACTGGTAACTGGGCAATAACTGTGGGCAGGTTGGCACAGCTGGAGGAGGGGTCCCTGGGGCTGTCCTGTGGGTTTCTGTCTGGTCCCTGGTGGGCAGACGCTGTGTCTGCTGCTTTGTTGCTGCGTCCTGAGCTGCCTTCCTGCCCCAGGCCCTTCTGCCATGATGCCCTCCTCCTCTGGGGCCCAGAGCAGTGGGGTTGGCCACTGGGAACTGAGGCCTCGGACTGTTGAGAGCCACAGCCCAAGGGGCCCCAGCAAACTTCCAGCTGCCAGCTGATTGGCTCCTCTGCGGTGATGCTCATTGGGCTGTTTCCCTGCCCTTTCAGACCCCAGAGCTGCTCATTGGGGGACTCTTTTGGCTCCGCCCATGTGACCCAGCCAATCGGCCTCAAGAGCAGGAGGAGGGGGGAGTTGAGAGGCTTGTGGGAAGCCATGGTGGCAGTTGGGCTCCCAGGGAATTCCTGAAGAGCTGTCGGGTGGTGTGTGTGTTCTAAGAATAAAGTTCCTTTCTGCTTGACAAGTGGTTTGTGAATTGTGCCCAGCCAGACTGCGGCATCGGACACTGTGAGCCAAATAAACCTCTCCTCCTCTAATTGTTCATGTCAGGTCTTTGTCACAGTGATGCGAAAGGTGACTTAAACAGCCACCTTATAAACAGAGAGAGGGACAGGGAGGAGAGAGGGAGGGAGAGAGGGAGAGAGGGAGGGAGAGAGGGAGGGAGAGGGAGGGAGAGGGAGAGAGGGAGGGAGAGAGGGAGGGAGACAGAGAGGGAGAGTGAGAGGGAGAGAGAGGGAGAGAGAGGGAGGGAGACAGAGAGGGAGGGAGACAGAGAGGGAGGGAGACAGAGAGGGAGGGAGGAGAGAGGGAGGGAGAGGGAGAGAGGGAGGGAGAGTGAGAGGGAGAGTGAGAGGGAGAGAGAGGGAGAGAGGGGAGGAGAGGGAGGGAGGGGGAGAGAGACAGAGGGAGAGACAGAGGGAGAAGGAGGGAGATAGAGGGAGGGAGGGGGAGAGAGACAGAGGGAGAAGGAGGGAGATAGAGGGAGGGAGGGGGAGAGAGAATGAAGGAGAGAGGTAGAGGGAGAGAGAGAGATGGAGGGAGAGGGAGAGAGAGAGGGAGAGAGGAAGAGAGGGAGGGAGGTAGAGGGAGGGAGAGGGAAGGGGGAGAGGGAGGGAGGGAGAGAGGGAAAGGGAGAGAGAGAAGGAGGAAGAGAGAGAGAGGGAGGGGGAGAGAGAGAGGGAGGGAGAGAGAGAAGGAGGGAGAGAGAGAGAGGGAAATGCTCTTCTTTTGACCCCTAAGAATTTCATAGGAAATTTCAATAACCACAAGTTTTCTATTTGGTCTTTGTTAATCCTGGAGGTGACTCTGGTGTGTGTAGTCAAGGACTGGTCAATAGAATATTAGGGATGGAAATATTTTGCATTTATCTCACCACAAATAATGAGAGATTAAAATATTTAATAGTAATGTGTTAGAGTATTTTTCCTTATAATTTATTTATGAGTGAATAACCGTCTTCACGTGGGGAAACATACACCACAGGTGAGCACCTGCTATGAAACAGACACACACATCACGTGTACAGGCGAGTGAATGCCAGGTTCATGGAGAGATAATTCAGGACGGGGTGTGAACAGTCACGAAAGCTGCTATTTTGTTTTCCGTAAGTGTGCAGGACAAGGATTCATTTCATGTCTTTTTACTGGTGATGTTTTTGTGGGATTTCTGTAGTGAGGAGTGGACAGGCCAGTGAGAGCAAGGGCTCACAGCCCTTGGGGGAGGCCTTGCTTTGCCTGTCCTTGATGACAGGTCCACCTTGGGCCTACCTCCCCGAGGTAGGAGGCTGAGCAGGGGCTGTGTGTCCTGAATGTATGACCTGTTGGGAGTTTCCCTAAGAACTCCCCAGGTCTATCAGATAAGGAGCCCCTAATGCAATATGGTGGCAGGGAAATTGCCAGTGGGCGGATAACAAGTGGTTTTGAAAATTCTCTAATTGGTCCTCCCGTCTTCCGCACTTGTGGACAGTTTGTGATCCCGATGAATCTTATGCAGGGCGGACATGCGTGCACCGTAGGTGATGACCTGACCTTTACTATGATTGGCCCCAGGAGCTTCCTGGTTTAAGATAACTGACTCTCACTTTCTATATAAGATAGCAGCAGCTTGCAATAAAGTGCTTCATCTTTGTTACTGCTATCTGTGTGGGTGCATTTTAATCTCTGACGACAGAGCTTTGCTGTCATGACCCAGCTCACAGAGACAGAGTAAAGCCAGAGACAGAGGGAGTCCTCGGCAGCCTGTGCTCTGATGTGCTGAGTGTCCCCTGACCTGTGGCCTCACTGTAAATCTAGGGGACAAGGCAGAACGCAGGCCCTGCTACAGACTGACTGGTGTCCCACCAGCTCCACAAAGAGCCACTGTCTTTCCTGGGAAAGACGTTAGACCCTGAAAGATGGAAGTCCTCATGTTCAGTGTGGGAACCGCACTCCTGCTGAGCCTCTAAGGGAGCATTTGCCAAAGTCCAAACAGGACATTAACACCTTGAGGGTGTCCCAGTGCAGATAAAGACTAGACCAAGGCAGAGCAGGCCAGAGTGGAAGGGACTGTCCCCAAGAGCCCTGAGCACAGCCCTGGTCTCACCTTGATGGCGGCGCAGACCTGAGCTGTGTCAGGGCCTCGGGGATCCTAGGGCAGGAAGGAAGCCCAGGGCTCAGCCTGGTTGAGGATCAGGGAAGAACCCCCCTTTGCTTACCAGGTTCCAGAAGCCCCTGCTGCCTGGTAACAGTGAATTCAAGCTCTTGCAAACCTGAGAGGGCTGTGGAGTCCATGTGTGTAATATCCACCAGTGCCGAGTAGGAAGGCACCACAGTGGGGTTCATTTGACATGTTCATAGTGCACACAGCAGTCTGCCCACGTCAATCCCCAGGGCTCCCTCCTCCCCCATCCTCCTCCCCTGCCTTCCTTCACTCTACTGGACAGTCTTCTTTCTATTAAGTTAGTTTTAGTTGGTGCATTTCTGTTACATATAAATTGATATGCACCCAGGTCTGTTCACACTGCACACAGCATGACCCCGTCCACTTGCCTCCCCAGGTCCTCCCTGTTGCCCTCCCTCCTTCCTGATCCTTGGTCCCCAACTCTGCTTTACTGATCTCCCTCTATTTTTGTGAGATCTCTTTTTTATTCCTTTTTTATCTTTAGCATTTCCAGGAAATACTGTAATATCATTCTTCTTTGTGACTGAGTAGAACTCCACTGTGTATCAATTTTTTTTTTTTTGTTCATGTATCTCTTGACAGGCACCTGGGCTGGTTCCATAATTTGTCTATAAACATTGATGTGGCTGAATCACTACACTATGCTGATTTAAGTTCTATTGGATAAACACCAAGAAGTGGGGTCACTTGGTCATATGTGGCTCTATTCCTAGTCTTTTGAGGAATCTCCATAGTGTTCTCCAAAGTAGTTGTGCTATTTTGCAGTCCCACCAACAAGGTATGTGTGTCCTTTCTCCCCATAGTCTTGCCTCTATTCATTGTTATTTGTATTCTTGATGATCAGTGTGATTTTGGCCTGTATCTCCCTGATTGTTAGAGTTGTGGAACCTTTTTTCCTATGATTGTTGGCCACTCACATTTCTTGTTTTGAGAAATGCCTCTTTAGGTCATTTGGCCATTTATTGAGTAGGTTGTTAGTTTTTTAGGTGTTATGCTTTTTAGTTCTTTATATATCCTTGTTATTAATTCCTTATTGGAAGAGAAGCTGGCAAATTCCTTGTCACATTATGTTTACCAGATCTAGAAGTTTTCTGGTGAAGTTTTTGGTTCCTTTAAGCATCAGTCATCAAAGATATTTGAACTTATTCTTGTCCTATTTGTATCCCTAGAATTTCCTTTTCTTGCCTGATTGCTCTGGCTACACTCTCAAGACCGATCCTGGATAGGAGTGGTGAGAAGGGAGATCCTTGTCGTGTTTCTGATTCTGGAGGCAATGCTCAGTATGACGTGGGCATTGGATTTCTCACATAGGGATTTCATGATGCTAAGGTGAGTTCCTTCTGTCCCTAGTTTCATCAGGGTTTTGTTTGGTTTTGGTTGGTTGTTTGTTATTTGCAGTGCTGGAGATTCAACCTGGGGCCTACACATGCTAGCCATCGTTAAACCACTGAGCCAATGAATGGGTGCTGGATTCTGTCCCCAGGGTTTTCTGCATCTATTGAGGTGATCATGTGATTTTTGTCTTTGGTTTTACTTATGTGATGAACTATGTTGACTGATTGGTGGGTATTGAACCAAGCTCGCATCCTGGGTTGAGTCTAACTTGATCGTCGTATGCAGTCTTGGTTAGGGTTTTGAATATGGTTTGCTATTATTTATTACAAATTTTGCATCTATGTTCATCGTGGAAATTGGTCTACAGTTTTATTTTCTTCATGTGTCTTTATCTGGTTTTGTGATCCGGGTAACATTGGCGTCATAGAGTTAAGTTTGGTAGCGCTGCCCCCTTCTCTATTTTACAGAACAATTGGAGGAACTTTGCATTGGTTTTTCTTTAAAGGTCTGGGAGCTGAGAATCCATCTGGTCTGGGGTTTTCCTTTTGGGAAGGTTTTTTGTTACTCCTTCACATGATATTGGCCTTTTTAGGTTTTCTATAATACTCGGTTCCTATTTGGCAGGTCCAATGTGTCTAGGAATATGTCTGTATGTTCTATTTCCTGCAATTTATTAGAATATAAGTTTTCAAAATAATCCTGAGTGATCCTCTGGATTTCAGCTCTGTTTGTGCTGATGTGTCCTCGTCTACCTTTGGGTTTGCCCTCTGGTTATATTGGTCATTCTGGCAAAGGGTTGGTCAGTCTTTTTATCTTTATGAAGGCTGACCCTTTGTTTCATAGATACTGTGAATTTGTTTATTTCTCTATTTCATTATTTTTTTGTTCAGAACTTATTATTTCCTGTCTCATTCTGATTCTGAAGCTCACACAGCCTTCAGGTTCCACTTGGTACTCAAGGCGTGTCTTTGTCAGGGCGGGGGTGGACACCAGGACCTCGACATGGGGAGCCGTCACCCAGCCCCACCCAGTGGGACAGCAGCTGGTCTCTGCTCTTCACACTGTATCTGCTGAGGGTTTGCTTGTTGTTGAGGCAGGACTCTTGTGCTGCCCACACTGGCCTCCTGGATCAAGACATCCCTGGGCTCCTGAGCCTCTGAGTAGCTGGGACCTCAGGAGCCCAAAGCCTCACTAGGCCCCACAGGGCTTTGAAGGGGGAGCTTCTCCCTCTCTGTGCTGTCCACGTCCTCCTCTGAGATAATGGACTGTGGGAGGAGTCAGCCACTGGGCACCAGGAGCAGCAGGTTTGTGGGAGATGTACTGCCCTCCACCCCTGTCACAAGGGCCCCACCCTGGGCTCTGCCTACTCCTGTGGCCACCTGCAGAGGGCTCATCCCTCCAGGCTTAGGGAGCCCTCAGCACTGAGCAGAGTTGAACTTCCACGGCATTCATGAAAGACACAGGTAACACAGCACCATGAAGCACCTGGGGTAGAAAGACAGATCATCCAGAGCTGAGGGAGACAAATGTGCACCCTGGTCTCTGAGCGGTTATCTAACTGAATCTCTCAAAGTCGACACAGCAAGTCAGCAACAAGAACGCAATAATGTCATCAGCTAGAAGAGGATGTTTTACTCGTTTCGATTATAGTAGGAGACAGAGGAGATGGATGGAAACACTGAATCCTTAAAAGGTATTACAGAGACCAGCCCAGCACAGGGGCCCAGGACGTTAACTCCAGTGACTCTGGAGGCCAAGGCAGGAGGATGGCAAGTTGAAGGCCACCTGGGGAACTGAGGAACCTCATGACTCAACATAAAAACTAAACAGGACTGGACAGGACTTAGCTCATGGGACAGGCCTGCAGAGCACCCCTAGGGCCTGGGTCCACCTTCAGGGCCACAAAGGAATCAGAATAAACAAACAAAAGATATCAAAGGAATGAGAGGACATGAAGGTCAAGAAGGCAGAGTCACTTGAACAGGGACGGCTCCCAGATTATGGGAAAGGGAAGGACCTGTGACAGTGAACGCCCAGGATGCAAAGCAGGTCAAGGACCCCCACCTCTGCTGACCTGGACACCTTGTGGGACACGACAGGAGCAGGAGCACAGAGCACCCAGGGACCCGTTCATGCTCCATAGGAGCACCCTCGTCACCTTGGGCTGTGGCAGGGAATCCATTGATCCCACAGACCAAGAGAGGTGCTGAGACATATTGAAATGTCTCCTTGGACGTAAGTGGCCACGTGGAGCCTGCAGTGTGCACACAGGGGCAGGCAGCAGGAGGTGGAGCGGGGCCTTGCAGGGCTGTGGTTGCACCCAGGCCTCATCTGCAGCTGCCCACCCCCGGCCCTTGCTGGGGAGAGGAGCTGGTCACCTTGCTGTGGGGAGGAGGCAGCAACCCTGCAGGGTGTGAAGGTCCTGTGGCCACGTCCTGCTCATGCCTCAGCTCCTGCATCCTGGCCCCAGTGTGGCCCCAATTCACCCACCTCCTGTCCCTGCTGTGCCCTGGGGGGGGAGGCAGCAGAGGACATGGTGGAAAGTCCCCCCTGAAGACATTGGGCCTCCAGAGCCCAGGCCAGAGGAGGGAGCCCTGGGAAGCTGAGGTCATGCCCTGAGGAGCCCAGGGTGACCTGCCACGGCCAACACTAGGGACAGGCAGAGCCCTGAGAAGGCAGAGTCCACATGGTCACCTCTGTGTGGTTGTCCCACAAGTGCTCCATCTAAGCCACCTGATGTAGGGACACATGAGGATCCTCCCAGTCGCAGATTGTGGTTTTGGCAAAACAAGAGGGTTTCTCCCAGGTAGGAGGTGTGGGGACAATGCAGGTGACCTGGGATCCTCTGCACTGGGTCCTCTGGAAGCAAAGGAAAAGGATGCTGGACACTGATGCTCCCACTCTCCTCTGAGACCTGCCTGGACACCTCCTTGGCCTCAGCCAGATCTGCAAAAGTCTGAGGTGTTCACGTTCTGGGGTCTCCAGGGTGGGCTGGTCACCTGGTGAGCAGGGAAGCTCCAGTGCTGGACACAGAGACCCCCTGGGGACCAGGCACTGTCTGAGGGTCTCCACCAGACAGGGTGCTGAGCTCAGGGTGCCCCTGGTGCAGTCAGAGGGACTGGCCAGCAGCAAGTGACCTGCAGACCTTGAGCACTTTCTGATGAAGAAGAATTTTAAATGGGCTTCAATTTTGTCTTGTTTTGCTTGATCTGGGGGATGTCACTCTAGGGCTTTTGCTGGTTCCTGGTCTTCTATCAGAATTCACAGGCTCTGACCCTGCACCGTCCACGCCAGCCTCAGGGTGTCCTGGGGGAGCTACTGCAAGGAGGTGGGGCCTCCTCCTGAGCTCCGGAGGGGACCTTTCCCAACAGCTCCCATGAGCCTGTCACCTGGCCCTCGGGCACCTGCAGTGAGTGGTTCCTCACCAGGACTCACCCTCGCAGGATCCTCACACAGAGACCCCTGGAGCTCAGGGTCCCAGGTGGGAGACGTCCAGCCCATTCCATGTCCATGCAGTGTCCACAGGGCACCGCAACCAGAGCCACAGCAGTGGAGCTGGCAGGGAGCCGAGGTGACTGAGTCCTTGAACATGGAAGGGTTAGAGTCAGACTGGACTCTAGTCCTGGGGCTGGTGTCCTAGTCACTGAACTCAGGGAGAATCCACTCCTGGACCAGGACGTGAGGCTGAGACGCCTCCTCCTGCCCTTGAGCTGAGGAGGGCTCACAGATTCACATGTCCTCCCATAACAGCAGGGTCCAGGAGCAGCCCCTGCTCAGCATGTGTCCACCTGAGCCCACTGCTGCTGCCCCTGATCCTCCCCTGCCCCACCCTGGCCACTCCTGCAGGGAGGAAGCTTCAGAGCAGGCTGAGATCATAGCAGCCCACACTGGACCTGTCCCCAACCTCTGGCCACCTACTCTTTGGCTCTCAGGAGGTGCACCTGTGGGGGCTGAGGGGCAGCAGGGGAAACAGTGCTCAGCCCCAGGAGGTGGACGACCTTCCTGCTCTGGCCAGAATCTCCGCCTCTTCCCAGGGCAGCAGCAAAGAGCACTTGGAGTGTGGGATGGACCTGGGCTAGACGTCCACGTCCCTTCCTGGCTCCCTGATTGCACAGAGGTGCCCACTGCTCCTGGACCTGGGGGTGCCTCTTGGAATAGAGAGTGGCTGGGGGGGTTGAGGGCTGGGGACTCAGGAGCCAGCACACGCTGCAGGCCACTGTGGTCCCCTCACACAGCCACCAGCACAGGTGCTCAGGGGTGTGCTGTGACAGACGCAGCAGGTCCTCCAGGATGGCCACCAAGCTGACTCCCTCAGTGGACATGGGGTAGCTGGTCTCCCTGGCACTGTCCTCTGTGCTAACTGTCACTGGTGTTCCATCAAACCCAGGTCCAAAGGGGCCAGGACGGGGTCATGAGAGCTAATGGGGTGAATGGTGCAGACGTGAGGTCCACTTCCCCAGGCTGAGCTGTGGGGTGTTGAGGACCATGGTGGACACCAGGACCCCTGCCCATTCCTTAACTGACTGCCCACCTCCCTGCTCCTCATGCCCAGGGCTGTTGACCTTCAGGAGATGGCCGAGAGGTGATGTGGTAGGATGGGGCCATGCTTTAGAGGGGACCCTGGGGAGGAGGAGGTGGCCTGGCGTTGGTGGGCTAGTTGCCTGCATCTAATGGGGAGAGGGCTGAGTGACCTCACCAATAACCCTGCCTTATTCTGGTCTTGATGATAGGACCAGGAGAATACACCAAGGCCTCTCTCCATTTTGCACCCCACAGATCTGCTCTGAGACCCAGAGCCCAGGGAGGACCCCATGATGGACAGGAGGTGAGACCTGCACCTTGACCCCCACCTCAGCTGCCACCTTAGTCCTGCAGCTGCCCCCACTCTGAGCACACAGAGCTGCCCAAGAAGGACCTGGATCCAGGCTGGGAGGATTCCCGGATTCTCTGTCTCCTCCTAGAACCATCGGGTGCCTCTAAGGGGACAACAGCAGAGTGAATACTTATAGGATGACCTTGAAACCTGGGGGTCCCAGCAGGTGCCTTGTCCCAGAGACTAGGAGGCTGAGGCCGGAGGACCACAAGTTCAAGGCCAGCCTGGCACTGTAGCAAGACCTGTCTCCAAATTGAAAATAAGCAGCCTGGGATGTAACTCCAGGGTAAAGAGACCCTGGGTTCAGTGCCCAGGACTGAAAATACACCCCAAGGGTCCCTTAGCAGAGAGCCAGCTACTCCAGCCTCCACTGTGAGGTGCAGACAGGGCGGGGCATGATCCCCTGCGCACCACCCATCTGCCCTGCTCCTCGTTATCCTGCGGCTCTCTCTAAACCCTACTGAGGGCTTGTGGAAGTCTGAGGCATAAACTCAGACAATCTTCAAATTCTTCAGTAAACTTTCATCTTCTCGTTTGGTACCAGGGATTGCACCCAGGGGTGGTTGAACACTGAGCCACACGCAGCCCTCCTTTGTATCTTACCTAGAGACAAGGAATCACTAGCTAGCTCAGGGCCTTGCTGAGTTGCTGGAGGCTGCCTTTGAACGTGTCATCCTCCTGCCTCAGCCTCCGAGCTGCTGGGGTTACAGGAGTGCCCCAAGTTCCTGGTCTTCAGTATTCCACATCCACGCCCTCCAACAGGGCTCCCTGTGAACACATTGGCCACGTAGACTAAAATTAGGGAGGACTAACTACCTGGAGGTAATTCAGCTCCTTGGCCCCCTGAGCCCTGGTCAAGACTCTGAAGCCTCCTGGGGCTGCAGCCTGTCCAGCAAGGCAGGGAGACTGGCCATCCTGGGTCATGGTGCAGGGCCAGACACCGTCTCCTTGCCCGTGACCTAGGTCTCCTGCAGGAGACTCCAGGTGGTGACAGTGTCCACCTCCATGGCAAGATGACGTGGTCTTCTGGGAGGTGGTGATGAGCAGAGGTCCTCCTGGATCCTCCCTGGCCACCCCCTGCAGCTACCTGCCCCAGCGACGTCCCCCACGCTGTGTCCTCCCATGCCCACGTGTCTCAGACCACATCCCCTGGGGAACCGCAGGTCTCCCTCACACAGGGGTGGCTGACTCAAGTGTGGCCTGGGGCCTGGCCTGGCTGGGCAGCATTCAGGTCAGTATGGAAGGGCCTCAGGGTCAGGGGGACCTCAGCTCTGGCTGAGATGTCTCCAAGGGCGGAATCCCCCTGAGCCCTGCCCAAGGGAAACCAGAGACAGGTCAGGGAGGGGCCATCCGCATCCGGTGGGTGCTCAGCTCTGGGGACCGGGGAGCAGCAGCAGCCCCTGCTTACCACTTCCGTGCTGTCTGACCTGCAGGGCCTGCACTCTCCTCTCTGGACGCTGGAGTCTTCAGAGCCGGCGGCATGAGGTCCACCCTGCCTGTCCTCCTGTGCCTCGGTCAGTGTTGGTTGGAGGGAGGGACACAGGCTGGGTGGGGAGGGTCCAAGGTGCCTGTTCACATAGAGCCCTCAGGTCTTAAGTCCATATGGTACCAAATGGCTGCTGTGAGCACAAGGAACAATAATCCTCCCCAACACTGAGATGCCAGCTCCTCACGGGGACCTCTCTTCCAGGGCTGAGTCTGCAACAGAGCCCCCGGGGGTCTTCAGGTGAGTGCCCTGCTAGCCGCCCACGTCCTGCCCAGGCTCAGCCCCTGGGGTCTCAGGAGAGAAGAGAGCAGCCTGGGCGGAGGGTGGTGACAAGGTAGGGCAGTGGGACCTGGGGTAGGGACAGGCCAGGACCGAGCCCCTAGAGACTACCTGTCCCTCCAATGTCACTCTGACATCAGCTATCACATATTTGCTCTGTCCAAGGAGGGGGCACAGGACCTCCCCCAGCGCCCTGGACAGCAGCCCCAGGCTGGGCTCTCTCAGGCCGACTTCCTGCTGGGCCCTGTGAGCAGCTCCCAGGGGCTTGGTGTAGATGCTATGGTGGACACAACCTCTTGTCTGAGGGGCCAGCCCCTAGTGACCCCCTTAACTTCCTGGTCATAGGTGAGAAGCACAGAGGATCCTGTCAGTGATTCAAATGTGCAGAGTTTTGTGTGTGGAGCCCCAGAAGGTGATGTTGAGAGCCACAGCCGAAGGGGCCCCAGCAAACTTCCAGCTGCCAGCAAACTTCCAGCTGCCGGCTGATGATTGGCTCACAGCGGCCCCAGCAACATCTAGCTGATTGGCTCCTCTGCGGTGATGCTCATTGGGCTGTTTCCCTGCCCTTTCAGACCACGGAGCTGCTCATTGGGGGACTTTTTTGGCTCCGCCCACATGACCCAGGCAATCGGCCTCAAGAGCAGGAGGATTGTGGGAGGTGGAGAGAAGCTTAGGGGGGAGAGAGAGGCTTGTGGAAAGCCGGTGGTGGCAGTTGAGGCTCTGAGGGTTTTTCCTGAGAGGCTGTTTTGTTTGGCGTGTGTGGTTCTAAAAATAAAGTTAGTTTCTTTTGACAAGTGGCTCCTGATTGTGCCCAGCCAGACTGCGGCATTTGGTGGCTCGCACGGGGAGCGCCTGAGGGTAAGTGAACTGCTCGCCCCTGAGGGCAGGGCGAGAGGATGGGTAGCCATTTTAAGATTCTTCTTTTGTTATTTTGTTTCACTTTTGTTTTAAGTTGCCTGTCCCTGGAGATGTGTAAGATGGAAGAAAAACCGCTCACATCTGAGGAACAGATAGGGAGAAAGGACGGATGGACATTTCAGGAGGCTATTATAATGATTTTGTGTTGTTCCAATTTTGTTTCACTCAGTTTCAGTTTTGTCAGGCGTCATCTTGTTGGGTTGTATTATAGTAGGAATACGGGATCAGAAATTAGTAAAAAACAAACTGAAAGAGTGTTAAGTAAATTGTTAGAGGAAGGAGGCATCTCAGTAAAATCAAGAGCAGTCAGGGCATACGTTGATACAATACAGAAATGTAGCCCATGGCTTTTTAAGGAGGAGTTGTTAAATATATCACAATGGAACCATCATGGTGAAGATTTAAAAAGAATAGAAAAGAAAAGCCCAGGGACTCTGCCAGTTGGCACATTGCCATTGTGGACGTTCATAGTCCCCCAATGAGCAGCTCCGTGGTCTGAAAGGGCAGGGAAACAGCCCAATGAGCATCACCGCAGAGGAGCCAATCAGCTAGATGTTGCTGGGGCCGAGGAGCCAATCAGCTAGATGTTGCTGGGGCCGAGGAGCCAATCAGCTAGATGTTGCTGGGGCCGCTGTGAGCCAATCATCAGCCGGCAGCTGGAAGTTTGCTGGGGCCCCTTCGGCTGTGGCTCTCAACATCGTGACAGCCAGGGTGAGGTGAAGGGTCTCAGGAGGGAGAGAGACAGGGAGGGGCAGAGAGGACAGAGACAGGGGGACACAGGGACAGGAAGAATCAGAGACAATGAGACAGACAGAGAGCACAGGGTCCTCAGAGAGAGGCCCTGGGGAGGTCTCAGCTCAGAACAAGCTGGGGCCACCCTCACCCTCCTTCCTCTCTCTAGGACAGGTCCCTGTCACACCCTCCCTCTCAGTGCAGCCTGGTCCCACAGTGTCCTCAGGGGAGAACGTGACCCTGCTGTGTCAGTCACAGATCAAGATGGACACTTTCCTCCTGTGCAAGGAGGGGGCAGCTGATCCCCCCCTGCATCTGAGAGCAGAGTACCGAGCCCCATGGCACCAGGCAGAGTTCTCCATGAGAGCTGTGACCCCAGCCCTTGGGGGGACCTACAGGTGCTATGGCTCTCACAGCTCATCCCCCTACCTACTATCACAATCAAGTGACACCCCTGGACGTTGTAGTTTCAGTTGGGAGGCCTCTGACCCCATCCTCTGTGAGCTCAAGGATTCCCTCAGGGCCCTGCCCAGGACAGCTCTGGGTGGGACGGGAGTGAGGGGCCCTAGGGAGGGTCGGCCAGTGGGATTCATCCTTCAGAGACGAGGGGCAACGGGGTCCTCCAGCCTGTGCACCCACCCACCACTGGAATCAGGAAGGTGCAGGTGGGCACAGGAGGGTCCTGGGGAGGCCAGGCAGGTGTAGGAGGATGGGCAGAGAGTGTCCCCAGGGGCAACTTGCACCCCTCACCCTCCTGTTCTCCAATTCCCAGGACCCTCTGGGGGACCCAGCTCACCACCCTCAGGACCCAGGTCAACGGCTGGTGAGTCTCAGGGGCCTCTGTGCAGACAGTGTCCTGCATTCTTGGGCAACCAAGAATCACTGTGAGCTACAAAGTCCAGTTACAAACTCAGCAAAGCTGTGTCCAGGACACTGCAGAGAATGGTCAGGGATCTCAGGCCCTGGGGCTCAGGGCTGGGAGGTGTGAGGGGGAGGTCCAGGCAGAGGTGACTCTAGGCCCAGCCTGGGGAGGAGCAGCCAGCTGAAGTGGGGGGCAGGCAGCCCAGCCCTCACCTCCCACCCACCCCAGGAGGCCCTGAGGACCAGCCCCTCACCCCCATGGACCCAGGACCCCAGAGTGGTGAGTGAGGGGCTCTGGTGGGAGGTGGGTCCAGGGCAGGGATGAGCTGAGGGGGAGCAGCCCCCTCTGGAGATGCTGACGGGGACCAGCCCCTCCCCTCTGGGCCTCGGTTTCTCCCAGGGCAGAGGAGAAGCCTGGCCCTGACCTTCAAGTGCCTCTCAGGGCTGACCTTGGCTGTGCCCTGCTGGGAGAGGGGCCTCCAGGGAAGCCTCCAGGACCTGAATCTGCAGGGCCCTGTCCCCTCTGTGCAGTGACAGTGACACTGAGCAGGGGAGGGCTCAGGGCCATCGGGGTGTCAGGCTCTTTCCCTCCAGCTCAGGGCTGAGCTCTGGTGGAGAGAAGGAGACTGGGAGTCAGACTCCCCCAGTTCAGGCCCCGCTCTGCTGCTTCCTGCTGGGTGACTGGGCAGGGGACCCCTCTCTGAGCCTCAGTTTCCTCATCTGTGCCTGGGGAGTGGGTGGCAGGGCCATGGTGCCTGAGTGACAGGGCTGGAGGTGACAGGTGGAAAGACCAGCAGGGTGGCACACAGTAGGTGCTCAGGTTAGCAGCGTGGCTCCTCGTCCACACCTGTGCCCAGGACTGGGAAGGAGTCTGAAGATTCTGGTGGCGGTCTCGGTTCCCCTCCTCCTGCTGCTCCTCTTCCTCCTCCAGGGACACCAGTGTCGGGGACAATGCAGGAAGGCAGGTGAGTGGGGAGGGGGAGACGTGGTGGCGTCCCAGGGGAATTAGCCAGTTGTGCTCAGGGCACACAGATGGGAAGCCCTGGTTGTCACCCTGAGCAGCAGGACCACCCAGGAGACCCAGCAAGAGCCCGTGGGGGCCTCACAGGTCTGCCTTCTTCTCGTCACACAGGGCTCAGCACTGCTGTCACCTCCCCAGAGGCCACCCAAGGCCACCAGGTGACCCGTCCTCTCCCCCGCCCTCCTCTCTGTGCCCGCTGCCCTCCTCTCTCCTCCCAGCTGATTGTGCTGATGGGCTCTGGTCGGCCTCCTGCCCTGAGGCCTGGGCGCTGGCCTCTCTCCTCTGCCTCCTCCCCTGCTGAGCTCACGGCCCCTGCTCCTGAGTAGGAGGTGGACCTGGCCACAGCCCTGCCCTGCACTGGCCCCCTCCCAGCCACACAGATGGCCGACTCCTGGGGGTTTGCTGTTGGCAAGGCTCTACTGGGGGCTGGGGACAGCAACAGCAAACACAGTCTGGTGCTCAGACACAGGACAGCCCCGGGACAGACAGACGGGGCAGAGGCAGACAGGCGTGGGGAGACCAGGCAGGGAGAGGGCTGTGAACCCAGGACAGAGCCAGGTGGGCGGAGGGCCATGGGCAGGAGCAGGAGGGGTAACTGGACAGTCAAGGAGGGTTCCCTGGGGAGTACCCTGGCCAGAGCCCTCACCACAGGGACACGCCTGAGAGCATCTCAGGAAGAGGGTCCTGCCAAGGGAGCAGCACTGTGAGGCCAGTGGGCACAGGCTGACCTGTCCAGCAGGCACGAGTCCAGGTGTTGCAGGTGATGCATGAGGAGCAGCTGTGACAGGTGGCAGGACAGAGGTGGGCAGGGCTCGGTCCTACAGGTGCCTCTGCTCTGGCAGAGCCTGAGAAGCCCCTGGAAGTTCTGCTGGGCGTGGAGAGCTGACTGCTGGCTGCAGGTCCCTCCAGCTCCCTGTGGGAGGTGAGGGGCACAGCCAGAGTGGACTCAGGAATTGCCTGCCTCTGTCCCCTCCACAGAGCCCTGCAGATGAAGACCCCTGGGCAGTCACCTACGTTGAGGTGTCACACTCGAGAATAGGGCATGGAGGACTGTCCACTTCATCCCCTGAGTCAGGGATATTCCTGGTCATGAAGGACACATCAGAGGGAGAGGACAGCCTGCAGACCTGCCAGGTGGGTCCTGTCCCCTCCATGGCCCAGGCCCTCCAGGCACCAGCCTCACCTGTCACCACTCTGTCCTCACTCCAGGTGGCTGCATCTGAACCTCCCCAGGATGTGACCTATGCCCAGCTAAAGGACCTCAAGCTCAGACAGGAGACAGCCACTCCTCCTTCCTCCCAGGGACAGGAGCGTCCAGCTGAGTCCAGTGTCTACGCCACCCTGGCCATCCACTAGCCCAGGACACCACTCAGATCCCACACTGCAAGGATAGGGACTCGGGGACCTCAGTGGGCACAAGATAGTGCACAGACACTGACCTAGGAGTTACAGCCAGCCTGGTATGGCCTGAATTGGAGCAAATCATCTCCCATGCCTGCATGACTGTGTCATGATGAACACCAATATCATGTAAGTCTTCAGATAACTAATAAATATCATAAGAAGACAGAAAATCAGCATCAAATCTCAGCAATATCGTCATCTAGCATAATATGTTTTAGTCATTTTATGCAAGTTAAAGGACAGATGGATCAACAGAAAGTAGTGAATTTTGAAAGATAGTAAACAGCTGACTCAAGCCTGGTGGTACACCCGTCTGATCCCAGTGACGCTAGAGGCTGAGGCAGGAGGATCCCAGGTTTGAGGCCACCCTGGGAACCTTAGAGAAAAGTCACAGGGCTGGGACGTGGCTCGCGGTAGAGCACTCGCCTACCCAAGTCCTCGTGCAGGGCCTGAGGTCAGCCCCAGGTGGGGGAAAGAGATGAAAGGACTGAAGCCCACTAAGGTCAAGGACAGAGTGACCAGAGCTGAACCCAGGAGCACAGGGGCGGGCTCCAGGTGCACGGGGAACGTGATGGGAAGGTGAAAATGACCCCAGGACACGGTGGATGTGGGGCAGGCCCAGGTCACCCAGCCTCTGCTAAACGGGAATTGTTGATGAAGAGCACACAGGTGAGGAGTAGAGGACTTGCTTTACTTCTACACGATCCTGTGTGAGTACTGACTCCGTGTTCATGTGCCTGGGGCCTGGTGCCCAGGACAAGTTGCATAGACCCAGGAAAGGTGGAGAGACGTGATGAATGTCTGTGTGGGTGCTGCATGGCCACAGTGGGCTAGCAGTGTCCACCCAGGGGCTCTGTGAGGGCCGAGCACGGCCTGGGAGGGGCCTGTGCTGCACCCAGGTCTCACCTGCAGCTGCCCACCCCCGGCCCTCGCTGGGGAGAGGAGCTGGTCACCTTGCTGTGGGGAGGAGGCAGCAAAGCCTGCAGGGTGTGAAGGTCCTGTGACCACATCCTGCTCACTTTGCAGCTTTGTTCAGCTCCTGCATCCTGGCCCCAATGTGGCCCCCAAATTAGCAACCTCCTGTGCCCTGCTGTGCCCTGGAAGGGGAGGCAGCAGAGGACATGGTGGAAAGTCCCCCCTGAAGACATTGGGCCTCCAGAGCCCAGGCCAGAGGAGGGAGCCCTGGGAAGCTGAGGGTATGTACTGATGGAGCCCAATGTCACCACTGAGTGACAGAGCCCGTCATGGGTGGCATTCACAGAGGGATGTATTATCTCTGCTTTGGGTGTTGAGGGGCACTGGGGGAAATAGTTCTGAGCTATGGTAGAGGCATGGGTTTCCTGCTCTTAAAAAAAAAATGTCTTGTCCCAGGGAGAGCAGGAAACCCACATCAGAATCTGGAGTAGACCTGGGCGCAGATGTCCACTATAGACACAGTGATTGATCAGGTTCAGGGACTTGCAAAAGATTCAAGAAACCAGGACACTTACAGACCACTGTAGACTGCCTCACACAGAACCCAGCACATGGGTGCTCAGAAGTCTGCTTTGACAGAAGCACAAGGTCCTCAACAATGGTCCACCACGCTGAGCCTCTCACTGAACCTGAGGTCACTCCATCTCCATGGCACTGTCTTCTGTGCTAACTGGTCAATGGTGTTCCATCAAAACCACGTCTGAAGGGGACAAGGCGGTGTCATGAGAGCTAACAGTGGGTGAAGACATAAGAGGTGTGGACTCACTCCTTAGGTTGATCTGTACTGTTCTGTTCAGGACCGTGGTGACAACAGGTCCCCTTCTCTTAGCTACCCAGCACACCTGCTCCTTGGCTGAGAAGAAGCTACTCCTGGTGTTTTCAATCTTCATTTGTGTGGAGATTTCTTCCTTCCTATTTCCTTCGTCCTGTGAGTGTCCTCACCTATGAGATGCGTCTCGGCATACAGTTGGACTCTGTGTTTTGATCCACTCTGCTCATCTGTGTCTTTTAATGGGGGGTGAGACCATTTACATTCAGTGTTAGTATAGATTGTGTCCGTGTTTCCTGCCATCTTGGTGTTTTGCTACATTGGATACCATCCTGAGTCTCATTTAGTGGATCACTTCTCAGGGATACTCCTGTATGGGGGGACTTCCAGATTTGGTTCTGAGTTCCTCTGTGTGCACTTTATCTGGAGTGTTCTTTTAGTTCTGGGTGGTGGCCATGGATTCTTTCAGTTTATCCTTGTCATGGAGAGTTTTATTCCCCTCCTTGAAGTAGAAAGAGAGCATCGCTGAGTGTGGTGACCTTGGCTGGCAGCTGTTTCCTTACAGAGCTTGAAATATCTCACTCCAGTCCTCCTTGATTGTAGGGTCCAAAGGGACAGGTCAGAAGGAGTGTTGTTGGTTTGCTTCTAAATGTGACCTGAACTTTCTCTCCAGAAGTTTCATATTCTTTCCTTATTTTCTTTTTTCCCCCATGGAGGAAATGATATGAAACATTTATTTGATATATCAAACAAGATCAGAGCTAAGTAACCCAACTCCACTTCAGCACAACAAAGGCAATCACCCCTCGACCCAGTGTAAGATTGAAATGCAACCTGCATAAGGCACGTGTCATGAAATAGCAAGACTGCTGCTGCCTTCCCCAGGACTTCCAGCCCCTACCAGGTGACAGTGAAATACCAACGGTCCCCATAGTTTTATTGAAATCAATCATTTAAAGTGTATTTTTAAAGATGAATCAAAATGCCTCAGTCTCATTAACCATATATTCACCTGAAACTTTTATCTATGTAAATGAGATTTATTTACTTCCCACTAGTAACTCTTTATTTTACTCACACTATAGCAATGGATTTTCCATACTTAGTGTCTGCCTTGCCCAATATCAAAGAAAAAAATCCAAAATGATTAGTAAAGAAAAATGTAGGAAATAACACCATCTTTACTTTTAAATATTTTAAGGTTTAAAAAGTGTTTAAAGTTTGTAAGTCCTAGAAGGAAAACATTATCTGAATGAACACCCTTTGGCCAATCATGTACAATGCTTCACCTGCCCTGGCTGCACAGGGGCAGGGTCACCTTAAAAGCACCCCAGCTCTCCTGATGAGGTCGGAGGTTGCCACAGCCACTAAGTGATGGAGGGTGCTTTTCTTCAGTGAGGGTCGTGTGCTGGGCATTCTGCTTGACCTCCAAATTTGGCTGACAACTGACTGGTGAGATTCCTAACCTGTGGGTTGCCTTGACATCATGACATCTTTGCGGGGTTCTGGGCCGTGTCCTGGAAGGCCACCCTAACTCCTGGGTCCTGCATGGCTACAAGAACATTCCAGCATGCCCCCTGCCTCCGCAGGCATTCCCCCGGGAAAGCACCTGGGGAAGAGCCCACCTGAGCTCCTCCTTGTGGTCCGGCTTCCTCCTCCCTCTGGCCCTGGACACTCTGTGGCTGCCACGAGAGCAGAGAGCAGATGTGACCAGGTGGCGTCACAAGCTCATAGTCACTGTGAGGCTCACTGTCTCCCCAGGTTGACAGGATCCTGTCCTGAGAAAGGGTCATCCAGACCAAGGAAGCCAGCTTGTGGAGGTGAAGCACGGAGTCCCCAAGCATGTCACTGCAGCCATGGTGACAGGCCACCCTACATGACTCCACCCACTACCATGTGCACTCGACACCACAGACGGGCACTAGACTAAAGCATCCCCAGCACCATCAGCAGGGACAGCGCTGGCCCTGCTGTCACCTCCATGCTGGAACCCTGCTGTGCCACTGAGTGCCTCACACACCCGCCAGGCTGGCCCCTGGGTGACCCTGTGTGAGCAACCCGCTGCAGTCCTGGGCAGGGTGAGCACCTGCTCCTTCTCTGCTGCGTGGGGTCCTCCAGTAGAGGCCACAGACCCTCAGGCAGTGGCTTTGGCAGAGAGACCAGCACATGGGGTCACAGGAAGACTGGGTGGTCCCTAGAACACAGAGCGATGGCCGTCCCTACAGACTGCACAGTCATGGAGCCAGGGTCCATGTGGTCGTGGGCAGGGTGGGCGGGAACACTGCTGCCGACTCCAGGGGGCTCAGTGACCGCCCCCACAGTTCTGATGGAGTTTAAAACAAGGAACTAGACAGGTCAACACCCAGGGGAAAGTCGCCGTCCACAGGTAGATGTCACTCACGACCATCTTTGGGGCAACGTCGGGTTGCTCTTGTGTTGGTCGAGACCACCTGCCACCATCCACCTCGACTTTGAGACTGCACAGGCCTGAGGGACCTGGGGGAGTGGGACCAGCGTCTCTGCTCCATGGAGCCCCAGGTCCCCTGGGCCTGCTCTTGTTCTGAAGGCAGCTCTTCCCAGCTCCCCCTCCAGGAGGCCTTCCCCGGGATTCCAGGTGTGTCCAAAAGGACAGACCTCATCTCACCGTTTACCTAAACAGAAGAGGAGCCATCTGCTTCTCAACCGCCCATCATCACCACTTGCAGGAGACCCACAGGAACCTGTGCCTCAGGGACCCCGTGGTCCCCTGTGAGATGCACCTGGACCAGCACCGCAGGATGAGCCTCTGCCACACACACTTGGGACAGGCCAGCGGGCTCTGGGATGGTGCCTTGGGGTCAAGGTTGGCACACAGCTCAAGGGACAGGAGCCCTGGGGCCTCAGACCCAGGCAGCGGGCATCCAGGCCCAGGCCCTGCCCAGGAGCCTCTGTGGGTCTCCACACTAAGGTGGGAGGGGGAGGGAGCCCACGGGTGAGGCCCACCTGATGGTGCTGCTGTGTCAGCCTGGGGTCTGCTCCCAGATCCTCCCTGGGGACAGTCGGGATCCCCTGGGGGGGGTCACTGACTCCTCAGGTCCAGGTGAGGAGCCCAGTGGCTGGAAGAGGGTAGATGACAAGGCCACTGTGCCCCAGGGGGTGCAGGAAACAGGTCCTAGTTAGCCCAGGGGAGACCAGGGAACAGTAGAGGAGTGGGGACAGGGAGGAGAGGAGAGCAGGGGTGGAGAGGGGCAGGGAGGGAGGGAGGAGGGAAGGCAGCAGGGGGTGGGGAGGGGAGTGAGGGACGGAGGGGAGGGGAGGGAGGGGAGGGGGATGAAGGCTGGTCACTGAGGCCCAATTTCTCATAGGGGGTGGGATGGGATAAGGGACAGTCACACCCAGGCCCTTCTGCGACTACCTGGTTGAAAAACTGACAGGAATATTTACATACAGGCAAATCCCAGAACAAACACTCAGACTGAGTCAGAAGGTGACCTTTTTAAAGAATGACAGTGAATTCTGCCATGAGCTGACCCCTCTGCTCTCACAGGGAGGGGACCCGAGGCCACAGCTGAAGTGAAGAAAGAGCAGCTTCACCAGAACTCAGGCCACTTAGTCACAGCCCTGCCCAGTAGCTTAGGACAGAGCCCTACGACCAAGAAGGGACTTCAGAGGGGGGGACAGGACACAGAGGAGGCAGGACACCCACAGAGGACGGTCTCCAGGGAGACGGGGAGGGGGTGCTGCTGCCTCAGAACAAGAGAGAAGAGCTCACACAGGACCTGCTCAGCAGAGAAGCCCACACTAGACCAGGAGCCCCCAGGTCCTTCCCTGGCCCCTGTGTCCCTCTGTCCCCCACACGAGCTCCAGCTGGCTCACAGCCAGGTGCTCAGGGTCTGCTGCTCTGCGTCCACCTGCAGCAGGAACCTGCACCTTCCCCAGAGCACCTCCAGGGCTGGGAGACGACTGGCCCAGCAAGGACCAGAACCCTGTGCCCAGGACGGGCTGAGGGAGCCCCGGGGAGGCCCTGGGAGGAGGACCAGCCCCGGGTCACCCTCACCTGGAAGGGGCCGGCTCAGGAGGGCACCAGGGAGTTTGTGCTGCGTCCTGGCCCTGGAGGGACGAGGACAGGTCAGGCAGACAGCAGAAGGGGTGAGGGGGCAGCACTGCTGTCTGAGCCGCCTGCAGGGGGCCCAGGCCCTCCCCACCCAGTCCTGGGGACAAGAGCCAGGCTCTGGGAGGGCAGTTCCCCTTCCTGTGGGCAGCTGATGTGACACCCTATGACAGGCAGAACCCGGCCTCCAAGTGGCCACGCCCTGTGTGTGTCTGTCCTCCAGCTCTGTGACCTCCTCCATCTGGACCCTGGGACCACGGGAAGGACACACCATGACCCCCACCCTCACGGCCCTGCTCTGCCTGGGTGAGATGTGACGGAGGGAGGGGACACCCTGTTCTGGGAGGTCAGCCCACAGCCAGGCCCTGGCCATCAGGAGACCCAGGGCCCAGGAGGCTGTGGGGGGACAGGGCCTGCTCAGGCCTCAGGGGCTCCCCTCTCACAGGAACTCTCTTCCAGGGCTGAGTCTGGGCCCCAGGACCCGAGGGCAGGCAGGTGAGTGTCCCAGCTGTCCAGGTCCTCCTCCTGGGGACCAGGAGCCACCCTGGGCAGTGGGTGGAGAACAGAGTTGGGGGCTGAGGCTGGGAGCCTGGAGGGGGCTGGGCTGAGGGCTGGGATCTGAGGGGTGTGCTGGGACCCAGCCTCTGATTCCCTTGCAGGGACCCTCCCCAAGCCCACCCTGTGGGCTGAGCCAGGCTCTGTGATCGCCCGGGGAAGGCCAGTGACCATCTGGTGTGAGGGGCCCCTGGAGGCCCAGGAGTTCCGTCTGGGTAAAGAGGGAATCTCAGGGCCCTGGGACAGACAGAGACCACTGGGGCCCAGGAACAAGGCCAAGTTCTCCATCCCATACATGACTGAGCACCATGCAGGGAGATATCAATGCCTCTATCTCAGCCCTGCTGGGTGGTCAGAGCATAGTGACCCCCTGGAGCTGGTGGTAATGATAGGTGAGAGGACACTCAGGGGTCCCAGCCCCAGGCTCTGCCCTCAGGGAGGGGGTCTGCTCCCAGGTGTCCCTCTCACAGCCCAGCTGGGGGTGGTGTGGGAGGAGGGAGCCATGAACACCTGCCTCCTTCTCTCCTAGGATCCTACAGCAAACCCTGGCTCTCAGCCCTGCCCAGCCCTGTGGTGACCTCAGCAGGGAACGTGACCCTCCAGTGTGGCTCATGGCAGGAATATGGCAGGTTTGTTCTCACCAAGGAAGGAGGACACCACCTCACCTGGACCCTGGACTCACAGCGACACCCCAGTGGGCAGGTCCAGGCCCTGTTCCCTGTGGGCCCCGTGACCCCCAGCCACAGGTGGACATTCACATGCTACGGCTATTACAGGAGCGAACCCCAGGTGTGGTCAGGACCCAGTGACCCCCTGGAGCTCCTGGTCTCAGGTGAGGAAGCTCCATCTTCCCCTGACACAGTTGGGGACATTAAGCAGGGACTTTGGCCTTTTCCTTAGGACGGCCCCAGGTAAGAGAAATGGGAGAGAATCAGGGTCTCCTGACCAGAGTCCCCATGAGTGAGAGTGTGACCTGCAGGCAGGACGGGGGGAGGCAGGGGGTTGGCAGGGTCCAGCCCTCAGCCCAGGCTCCTCTTCCTCCAGGGGTGTCCAGGAAGCCCTCCCTCCTGACCCAGCAGGGCCCTGTCCTGGCCCCTGGAGAGACCCTGACCCTCCAGTGTCACTCAGACGTCACCTATGACAGATTCGCTCTGTCCAAGGAGGGGACACAGGACCTCCCCCAGCGCCCTGCCCAGCAGCCCCAGGCTGGGCTCTCTCAGGCCGACTTCCTGCTGGGCCCTGTGAGCAGCTCCCACGGGGGTCAGTACAGGTGCTACGGTGGACACAGCCTCTCCTCTGAGTGGTCAGCCCCCAGTGACCCCCTGGACATCCTGGTCTCAGGTGAGGAGCACAGAGGGTGCAGTCAGGGACCCAGCCTCTGCACAGCCCTGTTGGGGAGCCCCAGGAGGTGATGGCCAGGGTGATGTGGGGTCTCAGGAGGGAGAGAGACAGGGAGGGGCAGAGAGGACAGAGACAGGGGGACACAGGGACAGGAAGAATCAGAGACAATGAGACAGACAGAGAGCACAGGGTCCCCACAGAGAGGCCCCGGGGAGGTCTCAGCTCAGAACAAGCTGGGGCCACCCTCACCCTCCTTCCTCTCTCTAGGACAGCCCCCTGTCACACCCTCCCTCTCAGTGCAGCCTGGTCCCACAGTGTCCTCAGGGGAGACCGTCACCCTGCTGTGTCAGTCACAGATCAAGATGGACACTTTCCTCCTGTGCAAGGAGGGGGCAGCTGATCCCCCCCTGCGTCTGAGAGCAGAGTACCGAGCCCCATGGCACCAGGCAGAGTTCTCCATGAGAGCTGTGACCCCAGCCCTCGGGGGGACCTACAGGTGCTATGGCTCCCACAGCTCATCCCCCTACCTGCTGTCACGGCCCAGTGCCCCCCTGGACCTGGTGGTCTCAGGTGAGTGACCCTGACCCCATCCTCTGTGAGCTCAAGGATTCCCTCAGGGCCCTGCCCAGGACAGCTCTGGGTGGGATGGGAGTGAGGGGCCCTAGGGAGGGTCGGCCAGTGGGACTCACCCCCCAGAGAGGGGCCACCGGGGTCCTCCAGCCTGTGCACCCACCCATCACTGGAATCAGGAAGGTGCAGGTGGGCACAAGAGGGTCCTGGGGAGGCCAGGCAGGTGTAGGAGGATGGGCAGAGACAGTCCCCAGGGGCAGCCTGCACCCCTCACCCTCGTGTTGTCCCCATTCCCAGGACCATCTGGGGGCCCTGCCCCCTACCATCCCCAAGGCTGGTCCCTGAGGCCTCGTAGCTCACAGGGACCCAGGACTCCCCACCCCACTCTGACCTAGCTCTTCTGACTGTCCCACTGGATCTCTGCTTCCTCTTCAAACTTTTCAGAGGACAAGAATCAGGGTTTACAGTGTCAGGAAACCCGGGCCCCAGAGCTCAGGGCTGGGAGGCATGAGGGTGAGGTCCAGGCAGAGGAGACTCTGGGCCCAGCCTGGGGAGGAGCAGCCAGCTGAAGTGGGGGGCAGGCAGCCCAGCCCTCACCTCCCACCCACCCCAGGAGGCCCTGAGGACCAGCCCCTCACCCCCACGGACCCAGGACCCCAGAGTGGTGAGTGAGGGGCTCTGGTGGGAGGTGGGTCCAGGGCAGGTCTGAGCTGAGGGGGGAGCAGCCCCCTCTGGAGATGCTGACGGGGACCAGCCCCTCCCCTCTGGGCCTCAGTTTCTCCCAGGGCAGAGGAGAGGCCTGGCCCTGACCTTCGAGTGCCTCTCAGGGCTGACCTTGGCTGTGCCCTGCTGGGAGAGGGGCCTCCAGGGAAGCCTCCAGGACCTGAATCTGCAGGGCTCTGTCCCCTGTGTGCAGTGACAGTGACACTGAGCAGGGGAGGGCTCAGGGCCATCGGGGTGTCAGGCTCTTTCCCTCCAGCTCAGGGCTGAGCTCTGGTGGAGAGAAGGAGACTGGGAGTCAGACTCCCCCAGTTCAGGCCCCGCTCTGCTGCTTCCTGCTGGGGACCTGGGTGAGCCTCCGTGTCCTCATACCTTGGTGGGTGGATGGGGTGGTGGTGCCTGTCACATGATTGACAGTTGCAGGCGTCATCCAGTTGCTCTGGGGCTCAGCTGAACTTTGCTCCAAGGTGACTCAGACACAGTCCTGACCTCCCAGAGCACAGAGAGGGTGAAGGACCAGGGAGAGGAGCAGAGGGGACCTGAGGACCAGGAAGGGCTCAGAGGGGCTCCAGAGAGTCCTGTGGTGAGAATGAGGCGAGGGGGTGGGTCCCAGGCAGGACGGGGCTCCTCAGGTCACAGGTCCCCTCCTCTACTTGGTTCTAGGAGCCACTGAGACCATCAGCCCAGCGCAGAGCAGCTCAGACCCCAGCTCAGGGGAGTCGGGAGGATTCTCAGGTATGCTGCTGGACTCTGAGGGTCACGTCCTGGCCAGGGGAGGCGGCTGCCCTGGGTGGACATGTGGGGATCCTGTCTCCCTGACCTCTGACCTCTGTGTCCAATTCCCAGCCTCAGCTCCCCAGGACTACACAGTGCAGAACCTCATCCGGATGGGCCTGGCTGGCCTGGTCCTGCTGGTCCTCGGGGTCCTGCTGTCTCAGGCTCAGGACAGCCAGAGAGGGACCCGAGGTGCAGCCAGGAGGTGAACAGGAGAGAACAGGGCACACTCAGAGGGCAGAGCTGGGAGCCGAAGGACCCTCGGGAGTCTGAAGGCCACCTGGACAGGTGGGGCTGCACCTGAGACTGTCCTGGCAGCAGAGGTGACTGGGTGCAGGACCAGCTGGGTGCTGGCTGAGAGCCTTCCCCACCATGCTGTGTGCACCCAGGGCTGGCCCAGCGCTCTCTGCAGCCCTCCACACGCCAGTCCCCACGGGGAGATGTCCGTGCAGCTGTGCCCACAGTGTAACAGGTGCTGGTCCTGTGGACATGACTGTGAAAAAGCCACATTAAAACCCTGAGAGTCCTGCTGTGTGTTTGCTCTTACTGTCCACGTCCCTTCCTCCCACCCTCCACGTGCCGAGGTAGCACCACATCACCAGGTCGTGGTGTAAATCCAAACATCTCTGCTCACTGCTGGAGTGTGGAGAAGCATCGACCCCCAACGTCACCTAGAGTCACCTCCTGACATGGCTCCCTGGGTCCTGCAGGGTTTCTGTCTTCATGGAATCACTAGGGGATCTGTGTTGCCAATCATGACATTGTGAACAGAGCTGTTTCAATGAAGGGACTTGAGAGTCCACTGGTAGTTCAGAGACTATCAATGAAGGTAAGGCACCCTCCAGGCCTTCCCTTCACTGGTAGTCCATGTGGTTGATGGCATGCACTTTCCTGCCCCAGGACCTTGGCTTAGCATTTCAAGGCAGGTGGGCTGCAGGCAGAGCCCCTCAGCGTGGGCATGAGCAGCCGCTCTCTCCCTCCACCTTGAGGGGAACTCCCAGGGCAGAGCGTGGGGCGGGTGCTCTTTGCTCTCCTCCCTTCTCTGTCCCGGGCCTGGTCCTGCCCACCTGGTCTCTGCGTGGCCCTGCCTGCTGTGGCCCTGGCCCTGCCCGCCTCCTGCAGGCCTTGGGCTCCTCCTGTCTTGCTGTTGCAGAAGACAAGCTGGTGGCCCTGGGTTCCTCCTGCAGGCACCAGGGTGCACCTGGAGCCATCTCCTCCGGCCCAGTCCCTCGGCATCATCCCCTGGGGTGGCAGTTCCTGTACATGGGCTTTTCAGGAAAGCTAAGGTGTGCGGCTGGGCACGTGTCCAGCAGTGCACGGTCAGCTCTGTCTCTCCTTGAGCAGGTGCCCTGGACAGGGAGCTTCACAGTGCTTCTCAGGGTTTCTGTCCCACATAGGGGAGACCCGAGGGCTGCAGGGGGCAGGAGCTGGCCCGTCCCGTCCAGGTCAGCCAGGCTCTGGTAAAGCCCCAGCAGGCGGGCTGTGCAGCTGCCTCTCCTGCAGACCTGGGACAAGAGCAGAGCGCCCAGCATTGGGTCTTCAGTGGACACAGCAATCGTCCACCTGGACCCAGGGGCCAAAGCCAGGATCCTCTCAGGTCCCAGCCTCGCCGCCCCATCTCCTAAGGAGGTTTGCAGATTAACCAGGACGGAGCCCCTCCCATGCACCCTGCACCCCTGACCCAAAGCCCTCTTGGAGAGGGTTTGTGACGGACGACCTCCTCAAGACGAGGAAACGGAGGGCCAGACGAGGGTGTTCCTGCTCACAGGAACATGGGCAGGGGATGAGGACAACCAGGAGGTTTTTCCCCTGCTGCCAGGTATTGAACCTAAGGTGTCCTCTCCCACTAAGCTCTCGTCCCAGGCTTAGACTCTTCCTCAGTTTCTTAGGACCTCACTAAATTGCTGAGGTGGCCTCAGACTTGTCATCCTGCTGCCTCTGTGTCCAGAGATGGTGGGACTGCAGGGTAACCAGGAAGTTCTACAGATCAGCTTCTGCAAAGCCAGAGCGCACACCTCACTGTTGTTCCCCAGATGTGACACAGCAAAGGGTGGAGGTAGCAATGGGGCCCAAGGGGACATGCAGTGCAGACAACGGGGGAGGGGTGCAGGAGGGAAAAGGGGAAGTGGGTGAGGCCAAAGTTCAGCAGAAAACAAACCTCACTCCAGAGTCTTTAAAGAGACTTGTTATTTATTTATATATTTGTACCAGGGATTGAACCCAGGGGGGCTTTATCTCGGAGCCACATCCCCAGTCTTTTTATGTTTTATTTTGAGACAGGGTCTCACTAAGTTGCTTAGGCCACTAAGTTGCTGAGGCTGGCCTTGATCTTGCCATCCCCCTGCCTCAGCCTCCTGAGCTACAAGAATTACAGCCTGGGCCACCATGCCCGGCTCTTGTTATTTCCTTCACTTTCCCTGGGTCTCTGTGCTCATCCCCAGCAGGAAGCGCCAGGTGAGCTCACAGCCAGGTGCTCAGGGTCTGCTGCTCTGCCCTCCCCTGAAGAGGGAACCTGTGTCTCCCTGGAAGCATCTCCAGGCTGGGGGATGGCTGGCCCTGGCAAGGGGCTCACCACCCTGTGCCCTGCACAGGCTGAAGGGAGATGGAGCCCCAGGGAGGCCCTGAGAGGGGAGGCCCAGCCCTGGGTCACTCTCACCTGGAAAGGGCCAGCTCAGGAGTCACCAGGGGTATTTGGTGCTATGTCCCCTGGAGGGATGAGGACAGATCAGACAGACCGTGGGGGTGGACAGAGGAGACCCAACTCTGTCTGAAGGGCTGCAGAGACACTGCATCCTGAGACAGCCACATTCCTAGGAAAACAAGACCACGCAGGGAGGTGGGCTGTCCCCTTCCTGTGGGGCTGCAGGAGCCACAGCCCAGGAGGGAAGAACTGGCCCCAAGGCTGCTTAATTCCCCTCTCTTGACACAGAGCTGTGGCCAGGGCAGCCCCAGCAGGGGGCACCAGGCTTCCTCCCCTCCCCTGGCACAGCAGGGCCTTTGCTGTGTGTCCTGCAGGCCCCTGGCTGGGCTCCTGGAGGTCAGTGTCATGATCTAGGGATGCACTGTCCTGAGCTCCCTTTAGGGTTGAAGTGTCAGCATTGCCCACAGGTGGCCTCCACAATAGGACAATGACAGGATTTCCTCTGCTGGACAAGGAACTGAACCAAAACTTCTCCAAAGATGCACAAAGGGTCCAAAATAATATGAAACAAACAAACTGTGTTGGGCTTCTCTCGCCAGCAGGGGAGAGCAACCCAATAAGTCCATCTCACCCAGTCAGGGTGTCCATCATCAAGAAAATAAAAATAATTAATTTTTTCTCATTAAAAAAAATACTATACCCTTCTTTCAATTTTTGGTGTCTCTACTGCTGTGCCTTCAAGTTCAAGTTCACTATTCTACTGTGGTGCAGTGTTTACTAACATCTGGTTTATTTCTTGACTATATGGTAGGTGTTATGTCTAGAAGAGCCATTTACTACACACACACACACACACACACACACACAGACACACACACAGAGACACACACACACCTTTTAGAACATCTTCTATTTATTTTCTAAATTTTTGAAAATACAGAATACAGTTATAATAAATAGTTTGGGTCTGGTTTGGTGCTGGGATTGACCCCAGGGCCTCACACGTGCTAGGCATGTGCTCTACCACTGAGCCACCCCCTCAGCCCCTGTAACAACAGTTTTACTGTCTCTGTCTACCAGTTCTTGCTGGGAGCCATTAGCCAAGTAGGTATGACAATTTCCTTGCCAGCGTACCCCATGTTGCTGACATGTTGCAGTGACATTGAATGTAGGTGACCTTGCTCAAGGACCAAGGCAGATTAGGGTGTTCCCGGTTTTAAGATAATCGTGTTTAGGGCGTTCCCAGTTTAGGTTCCAGGTTTAAGGTTTAAGATTATTCCTGCTGGGAATAGGGCGTATCCTGCTGCCTGAGTTCCCCTTGAGTTCTCACGGGATTCAGACAATATATTTTGGAGATAGAAGCCCAGTGGAGGTGGATTTGGGCAGAGAACGTGGATTTGGGCAGAGAACGTGGATTTCCCCAGAACGTGATTGTAGACGGCTGGTGTGAGTTCGGGAATAAAGAGTTGCTGTTTGAATCTACAAGCTGTGTGGTGGCTCGTGATTGTGTGCCCAGCCAGACTGCGGCATTTGTGCCCAGTCAGACTGTGGCAAGTTCTAACATCCAGGGACCTGGCCTAGGCTCCACAAACAGAGCCCAGCAACCCCAGGCCCTGAGCAAATGCCAGGTCCCTGTGGTAGCCCAGGAGCATGAGACCAAACCCCAGGTCAGTTTCTGTGGACCGTGTGCTATGGTTCTTCCCCACTGCCTGTCTGGTCATGATTGATTGCAGGCCAGACAGTGTTCCCTTACTTTGTAGGGGCTGGACGTATTCCTGTCAGTACTCTGAAGCTTTGTTGTAGAACTCAGATAAGTGCCTGGGAAGCAGTTTGATTTTATGCATTATTTGCAATAAGTCAAACTAGAGCTGCCATCACCTAGAGGTGCCTAGTCCTCACCACTGAAGCAGGCCCTGTGCACTCTTTGCCTATAACAGTGCCCTGCACCACCTTCCAGGGGGGTTTCCTGTCTGGCTGGGGAAGCACCAAACACTGTTCTCTCTGGCCCAAGGACTCATGCTTCAGACCTGCCCCAGGGCTGCAGATTGGCACATGTGCCACCTCAGATCCAGGTTGGCATGCGCAGCCAGGTTTGACCAGCCCTATACACCCAGATTCCAGGTCCCTGCTACAGATCCAGTCAATATGCCCATCCCATTGGCACTAGGGAGTCCGTGACCCAAGTGCCACATCCATCCACCTACAGACGCAGGCACAGTTAAGAGTGCCCGGGGCTCCAGCAGGAAACCCACATGAAGTCCCCACCATGAGACTTCCCTGGAACCTCTAAATGGCTTCCTGGTAAGTGGCCTTCCCTGCTGAAGCCTGTCTATAAGGACTACTTCTTCAAATGTGCAGACACCATTGCAAGGCCACAAGGATCATGAAAAATCAGGGACACTGCTGTCCCCGACCAGCATGAGCAGCTGAACTTAAGGTCGCTCATGTGAATTTTCAGGGACACCAAATGAAACACTTTACCTTTAAACAAGCTTCAGGACGGCTCCTCCACTCTCAGCCTCAGGCTCCCCAAAAGGGAGAGCAAGAGAAGGTCCCGGGAGGCTGGCGAGGGGACCCTTTTTTTAGAAGGTTCTATCCAAAAAAGGCCAGAAGGGGCAGGGTTACAAGGGACAGAGGAGTATAATTCAACCCAAGTGGCGACACCTATATCTGAAGACTCGCCCTCAACTTCCTGAGCTGGGACAGCGCCCAAGTCACCAGGCAATGTCCTGATCCGTCAGAGCCTCTTGCTTCAGGATGGAAGGTGCACCTCATTTTCCCCCTTCCTTCTTTGAAAGAGCAGGTGGTGGGTCACTATTTCAGAGTCCCCGAATTCTTGTTCTGAAGGCTCTCCCTCCTACCATTACAATACAAGAGAGAATTAGTAGCAAAGAGAACAAGACAAGGATCTACCATGCAGAGTGTTTAAGAATCGTCCAGGGTTACAGCCATTCAATTCTCTGAGTATTTCATCAGCTAAAGAAGTAGGATCCAAAAAAACCCATCTTACTTTCTTGTATATCTTGAATATGATGATGCAGCTCCCAAAGATCGAAGCTGTTATTATTATTTTGCCAAATATCCAACAAATGATGGTTAACCTTTTCCCAACCCCATGGGGAAGCAGTGCATTTGGCAGCAGTAACACACACATACTTCTATTTAGCATGACATTTAAGACTTTCCTTACATTTCAAAGCTGAAAGCTCATGACCCGTATTTATAGCAGTAGCCTCTGAGGCATTTAGTTTAGTTTTAATCCTTTCATAAATATTTATCTGGTTATGAAGAGCCTTGGAAGTGTTCTTGGCCAAATTATTAAGAAAATCTGCATGTTGAATATTTTGAGATAAGGCCACCGAAGCTGTGACCATTGAAGCAATACATGAAACCAAGGCAACAACTCCCAATGCTACGAGTCCAAGAGCACCTTTGGTCTCGCTAGCTGGGCATGTATTTGTTGTAAGACTTGAAAGCCAGCATCAGTGTACCAGGGCTCTGAAATATTAGCTGGCAAAGAGACAAAAGAGGGCTGATGCAGTATCAGCATTCCTCTCCCTCTATTATATCTGGTGATTCAGTCAGTTAAATTACGTTTATTACATGTTACAAGGTATCTATCATCTTTCCTTTCAACTTTCACATTTCCAGTAATTAAAACACAGGCTGAAATAACTGTTTGTCATGAGAAAGTCCCATTTTAATAACTGATCTGATATAAGGTTTTGAGTCTTCAGGAACAGTATGATTAGTTGATTTGGGTCCCCCAACTGCTGTCTTTTCCTCAAATGACACTTTTAGACAGCCAGCATGTTTATCGTGGGACCAACACAAAGGTAGTGGGGCACTGTAGCCAGAACAATTGAATCCATTCACAGGATTGGGAGTAGTAGGGGTGTCTGTAAACCCTCCCATCATACGTGAGTCATTAGTAAACACTGGGGCGGATTCTCCAGTCCGCACAGCTGGGTGTACCAGAGGTGGATCTGGGAATCATGTCCAGTAGGTTTCTGCCTGATTCCCTCTTACCTGACAGACCAGCAGGGCTATTACTGCAGCGAGCATCATGGTTGGAGATTTGACTTTCCTTGTTGTCGAATCAGTTGTTCAGTCTGCAGTGTCAAATTCCTCAGGCCCTTCCCTGAGGGTGGCTTCAGCTTGGGTCTCTCTGGGCCATCTTTCTCCCCCTCTTCCTTTGAGAGTTCCTCTGGTCGGGGGAGTCGGGTCTGGCATCTCTGGGTTGATCTTCAGTTGTTTGAATCTTGGTTCTAGGTCCTCCAAGCCTGATGGAGCATTCAGGTACCCAAATAGGACGAGAAGCACCTTCTAGGAAAATACAAGCTTGACATTTACCCCATAATCACAGGATCTGGTCCTCCCATTGGCCAGTCTGCAAATCTTTCAACCAAACTCGGCCTGAAGGGCCTGTTGCTGTGGAAGACGAGTGTCGCTCAGCTGCAGTGTGACCTTCTGAGTCACAGTTTAGAACATTTAAGATGAACAGAGCATGATTGAGGCTATTTTGGGGGGCCCTAGTCCTATCTCCCCCATTTAGTTTTTGTAATTGTAGCTTAATAGATAAATGAGCTCATTCTACAATAGCTTGACCTTGAGGGTTGTAAGGAATACCTGTTTGGTGGTCAATACGAAACTCTTGGCAAATTGCTAAAAGAAGAGCTTACATAAGCCAGTACACTATCAGTTTTAATCTCTAAAGGACATCCTAATACTGGAAAGGCAGCTAATCAATGAGAAATAACATGTTGAGTGTTTTCTTTTGCACGGGCTGTGGCAAAGATGAATCTAGAATAAGTATCTACAATTACTTGTACACAACATTGTTTATCAAATTGAGGAATGTGAATTACATCCATTTGCCATAATTGATTTGGTTTTTATCGGGGTTTTATTCCAGATGGGAAAGATGGAGTGTGTCTAAAACACTGGGGGCAGTTACGTACAATTTGATGAGCTTGCTCTCTAGTAATGTTGGGTTTTTTTATGTAAGCTAGAGGCATTTTGATGATGCAAAGAATGTGAAGCTTGTGCAGAGTCATACAAAGACATTTGTTGACAAATAGCAACCGATTTATCCATCTTATCATTACCTGATGTTACGGGCCCTGGAAGATTAGTGTGGGCCCATATGTGGCCTATAAAACATGGGTGCTTTCACAATTGCACCATCCTTTGTAGAATACGAAACAAATTGAATAGCTCTTGTGATGATATTTTTTATAACTCCAACTGCCTATAAGATGTCAGAGTAAACATTGATGGGCTCATTTGCAAAATGACTTAAAGCACAAATGAGAGCTTGTCCTTCTGCTCATTGGGCAGAAGTGTATGAGGTTTGCATTACCTCTGTATGAGCATGACTATAAAAACCTGCTTTACCTGAACTTGAGCCATCAGTGAATACTGTTAGTGCACCATTTATTGGTTGTGTATGTACAATCCTTGGAAAAATGAATGAAGTGACCAATGCAAATTGGATGATTTTATCATGAGGATAATGACTCTTTATCTGACCAGGGAAATTAGCAAAAGCTACTTGCCAAGTATGAGAAGTTTGGAAAAGCCAAACATTCTGTTGAGCAGAAAAGAAATGATCATAATATTAGGTTCTGATCCAGCCATCTTTAAGCTCTTTTTCTGCCCATTATCACTAATTGAGCAACAGAATTATGAAAAGGAGTTAATGACTTTGAGGAGAGTGGGCTAAACGAATCCACTCAATAACTCCCAACGATTGCCATATTGCCGCTGTAGGAGCGTATGCAGTTGGGAATATCATCAAATATATAGGCTCTTGTGGATTAATTCTAGTAAACTGAACATTTTTAATAGCAATTTCAACTTTCCCCAAAGCTGTTCTTGCTTCTGTTATGAGCTGAGGAGAAGTTGGAGGAGGATCTCCCTGTAATATTTGAAATAAAGGACTTAAATCTGAAGTAGTTGGCTTTAAAGATGGCCTTAGCCAATTAATATCTCCTAATAATTTTTTAAAATCATTAAGGTTGTGCAGCTTCTTGACTCTTATTTGTAAGTTTTGAGGACGGACTGTCTGTCCTTCAATCACTTGACCTAGATATTGAGAAGGAGAGGTCCTTTGCACCTTCTGAGGTGCAATGCACAAACCCATTGCCGTGAGTGAAGTGTCTAAGTGGACAAAATTTTTAAGAGTACATCTGAATTAGCATGTCCACCATGCGACCAGCGCACTGGTTTCATTAATGAGGTTCTTGGTATAAAAGTTAACTAGTGAGATCAAAATAAACACACAGACTCAGTTACCTTTTTCTATGACCAGGTCCGAGACGGCTCCCCCGTCTGGTTCCCACCTCGAACCACCCAGTAGGGCAGCAAGGATTACTCAGGGCTAGCAGGAGAGAGAGAGAGGGAGCACGCCAGGGAGTAGCCTTTTATTGGGGAACAAGAAATTCAGGGGAGAATTCCATCCAATGAAGGTTGAGGGGGGCCGCACTCCAAGGTCAGGGTCAGTGATTGGCCCCCGGGGTCAGTGGTCAGTCACACCCCCACATGGACTGGTTCTCGCACCAGGAGAGGGCCGGGAAAGCTCCGACACAGTTTAGCCAGAGCGCCTCAGACCCAAACCAGGAGTTGCTCAGTCACGTGTGAGAATGGCTCCCCACAAGCATGAGCTAAATGCATGTCATCCATGAAATGAGTAATACACGCACTGAGGAATTTCTCCCTCACAGGTGTGGTGGCCTGTGCCACAAAATTTTGACGTAAAGTTGGACTATCACATATTCCCTGAGGCAGCACATTCCAGCAATATCTTTTAACTGGTTCTTTAAAATTAATTGCTGGGACACTAAAGAAAAACTTTTTACAGTTGTCTGGGTACAAAGGTACAGAGAGAAAACAATCTTTTAGACCTACTACTATCAAATAATAATCTAAAGGAATAGCTGTAGGAGAAGGAAGCCCAGATTACAGTGCTCCCGTGGGCTCTATAACACAATTAGTACCTCTAAGGTCTTGTAATAATCTTCATTTACCAGAGTTTTTCTTAATTACAAAGATGGGTGTGTTCCCAGGGCTGAGCCTAGACTCTAAATGACCAGCTTGAAGTGGTTCCTCAACTATCATGTGGGCTATGTTAAGTTTTTCTCCTGTTAGGGGCCACTGACTAGCTCAGATTGGCTCTTCTATGAGCCAATTAATTTTTTCTGCTGTTCTCTGGGTTGGGGATAAGGTCAGGGCCCCTACCAAAAATGTTGGCTGGGTGCACTAATTAATCTCTGTTGGGAAGATTGGGTTACAGGTGGGTTGCCTTCCTGAAAATCTCCCTCAATTTCTCTAGGAATATATTTTTTATTGAGTCCCTCAAATGACATGTTAGAATTTGGAGTTACTAATAATGATCCTAAATGGATAAAAACATCATCCCTACCCCATAAATTTACTGGTAAGGTGTCTAAAACATAAGGCTTAAAAATTCCAGCATCACCATCTTTATCTTCCCAGTAAAGATACTGGGCACTTTGAACAGGTTGAGAGATAGACCTATGCCCTCTAAGTTGGTGGGTGCAATATGTAAAGGCCAATTTGGGGGCTAAAATCTACGAGATAAAACAGATTCATCTGCCCCAGTCTCTACCATATCTTGACATTTTTTATGATTGATTTTAAGTTCCAGCAGGGGGCGCTCCTGTTGGATTAATTAATTGGACCCAGTACACTGGGTCTGGGTACCCAGAAGTGAAAGTCTTAAGCGGGCAGAAGTACTAACTGTGCCAGCACCTGTTTTGTAGAGAGCTGAATGGCACGCTCTGATGCACACTGATTTCAATCTCATCTCTAAAATCTGAATCAACTACCCCTGGCATTACCTGGATTCCCGCTTTTCAATTATTTTTTTCCCAAAATTTGGCCTATGGTACCTGGGGGTAACGGCCCAAGGAACCCAGTAGGAACTCTCTGCGGTCCCACTTCAGGTGTTAAATTCACTACCAGGGCTGGTCATGAAGTACCGTCTTGGTGGAGCTGGCTGGTGATAGTGACGAGCCACCATGGCTGGCTCTGATGACCACAAGGTCTGCGACTCCCACTCCTCTTCCCCTCTTCCGCATGCCCCTAAGGAGGCAGGAGTGAGGTCAGAAGTGGAGGTGGGCCACCACCCTATCTGTCCCCATCCCCCGTCACCACGCAGTTTTCTGCCCAGTAGCAGCGCCACCTGCGTGAACGGGGAGAGGTCTCTGCCCTATTGCGCAGAGATTCGCAGTCCTGAGCCAAGCGCCCGGTCCTGCCACAGTTGAAACCCCACCCTTGAGAATGGCGCCTCTGAGACTGGGTTGGAGGACCTGTTTGAAAGCCGCAGTGAGTGTAAAACCCTGGAATTGTGTGGGACATTTGCACAAAGGCGGATGAACTCAGAAACTGCCCCTATCTTCCGATGGGGTCAGAGGATGTGCTGACACACTTTGTTGGCATTTTCAAATGCTCACTGCTTGACCAGGAACTCAGAGGCGTTTGGGTCTCCGATCGATCGATCTGCTCTCTGCCTGGCACAGACGCCACGAAATCAGGGAATTGTTCTTCTGACCGCTGTTTAATCTGACTAAAATCCAGAGTAGATTGATCCCGGGAAGACATCTCCGGCCACGCCCTTTTGGCACATGCAGTGATCTGATCATAGATGGGCAGGTGGTAATTCACCTGTCTCTCTAGGTCTGCAAATTCCCCAGTTCCTGTTAACATCTGCATAGGGGCATCCAACCTTGCCTCCTGTTCCTCTCCGCCTGTTCAGTGCATAGTCACTCCAGTGAGATCGCCAAAGGAGATAATCACCCCGAAAGGCAAGCCTTTGCCATCGAAATCCCGTCATTTGGGGGTAAAGGCTCGGGGCATAACAGATCAAGCCGACTTTGAACAAAGGGTGAGTTTGGACCCTAGGTACCACAAGCATTTGGAGCTCCTTTAGAGTCTTAAAAGGAACTGCAGCGTGCACACGGACACGCTGGTTTTGTTCGTTAATCTGCTCAACGACTGGAAAAGCTGAAAACCCGTAATGTCCTCCCCGACTCCTGCGCCGTTCTAAGGCCACGTTGTAGGGGCGTAAGGGACCGCCAGGTCAGAGTGGTTATTGAACCCTGTTCTCCTGGAGGAGAGCGGCTGGATCCCGATGGCGGGCGCTGGTCCAGCTAGACATGATGTGATTTACCAAAACCCTCCTCCAGGTCTTCTGATTGAGTCCCCTCAGGTTGGGACTCTGTCCATTTTGTTCCTCTCCATTTTGAATCCGCCTCACAGAAGTCCGGTGGGGGCTGCTTTCCTCTCTGGATCGCCCCCTTGGTGCTCCCCTCAGCTGCTGCTTGTTTGGTTGAGCAGTGAAAGGTTGGTCTCAGGTCCTGCCCCGAGGCCGTCTGTCTGCTTTGCCAGCTGCAGACTGAGCGAGAATTGACTCTGCTCCAGTCCACCCTGCTTGGAGGCAGCCTCGGCCGCTTCTCTTGCTCCAAACTCCCAGTGGCTCTCTGAAGCCCTTTCAGCAGGTCCTCTGAAGACCAGGGTCCTTTCTCCATCTTCATAAGGACACATTTCTAGAGCGGTCCAGACCTTCTGAACACTCGATTGTACCCTCGGACAGCTTGGCAGAGAGGCGGCCTGTATACATTTTCTACCTCGCCTCTCCCAAGCAGTAAACCTGGCGAATCTTGCTCACAAAACCACGGGGATACGTCACTGACTGTTTTCAGGAGAGCCAGCTGGGCCCTCGGACTTGTTTTCCTCTCCGGTTGATCAGAGTCTCCAGGATCAGTAAGCACATTTCTTTATCTGAAGACATGGAAATGCCCATGGTGATTCTTTGACGTCCCTGGCTCTGAAACGGCTTCCTCTGTAACCCCCCCGGAAAAAACACAGTCACACAGTCAGTCAACCTGGAAATTCACCCTGAGCCGTCCCTGGTTCCAGGCACCACCGGCTGCCCCTGACCTGCGTGGGCAGCTGAAGCTGAGGTCGCTCATGTGAATTTTCAGGGACACCAAATAAAACACAGACACACACTTTACCTTTACACAAGCTTCAGGACAGCTCCTCCCCTCTCGGCCTCAGGCTCCCCAAATGGGAGAGCAAGAGAAGGTCACGAGAGGCTGGCGAGAGAGAGCAAGCTTGTTCGGAAGTGGGCTTTTATTGGGGGACCCTTGTTTGCTAGAAAGTTCTATCAAAAAATGCCAGAAGGGGCAGGGTTACAAGGAACGCGTGAGTGTAACTCAACCTCAGGGGTGACAATTACATCTGAAGACACGCCTTGTACTTCCTGAGGTGGGACATTGCCCAAATCACTACAAAATGTAGTGACCAATCAGAGCCTCTGCCTCAGGATGGAAGGTGCAGGTCACTCAGAGTGGCCCCCCCACAGGACACATGGCATCACCCAGGGAACTATGTAATGCACCAGGAACTGACCCTGAAGGAATGGAGATCTGTGAACTATCTGGGAGAACATAAAAATAACAATCTTAACGATGTGGGTCACAAGAGAATTTCACAGAAAACTAGTCAAATTCAAATATGCAAAAATTAGAAAGTCCAACAGAGAAATTAAACCCAATAAGGGAAGCAAAGAGACAGTCTGGAGTTAAAACCACAGGGACTGAAGTGAAAATTCTAGAGGGATCTTCACCAGCAGACTTCACAGAGTAGGAGACAGAGCCAGTGACCTGAAGACAAGACGTTGGAAATGACCCAGAGGATAGAAAGGAAAAGATACAAAAGAATGAGATAAATCTATGGGACACCATCAAGTGGGACGCTGTACGGTCAACAGCAGTCTTAGCAGGGCCGAGAAAAGAGAGTAGCAGAGAGCTATTTAAATACATGATGAAGACAAATCCCCAAATCCAGAGAGAGATGAACATCCAGATCTGCAAGTGGAAAGAGCCCGACATGGAAGAAACACTCACAGATGTTCACCAAGATGTTCACCAAGAGGCCATCTGACCAAATCCTCAAAGTCAGAGACAACTTTAAAGCAGCGACTCATCCCATGCACAATCAGCAGACGTTATGCAGGAATCTTGCAGGGAGGAAAGATTGGGATGCTCTATTCAAAGTGCTGGAGAAAAGGAAACCTAACAAGACTGCCCTCACAAGTGAGACTTTCCTCCACGTGCTCAACCAGGTCCTGGAGCCACATGTGGGCCAGGCCCAGGTGCTGGGTGTCCAGCGTGGAGGCCACACTGGGACACGGGAGCTGACACCGAGGGAGGCTGGGATGTGTCCACGCGGCTCCCTGGTGCAGGTGGAGGACGTGGTCAGACCCTGCAGAGTGTCCAGATCCAGAGTGCACAGTCCATGGTGGCCTCTGGGTCCCTGGGGCTCACATGGGCTGAGTCCTGTGGGCATCTCCCCTGGGCCCTGGGGTCAGGCTCTCTGGAGGAGGCTCTCTTCTCTCTGTGACCTGAGCCACCTGTGCCAAGCTTCTCCCAGAAGCACCCCCAGGGCCACCAAGACCAGCCCAGCCAGGCCCAGGGGACATAGTTCAGCTCCATGGAGTTCTGGGGGGTGGAGGCTGGAAGCAGAAGGACACGGCTGACTGTCAGGACAGGTCACTGGCAGGTGGCCAAGACCCACCCCAGGGCCCTGAAATAGGAGCCACTCCCCACTTTCCAGGCCAGAACCGGTCCCCGTGGGCACTACCCCATGCAGAGTCCCAGGTGACCTACTGTGGGGGAGCTCACTCCTGTGGGTGGGGGCTGATGTCACGTGGGACTCCTAGGAGTCAGAGGCTGGTGAAGGGCTGGGCAGCCTCTCCCCTAGGCTGACCTTGGCCTCCTGAGCTCTTCTCCTGACTGTCCTGTCATTGGGGTCACCCTGCCCCACCTCCCCTGCTCCCTGTGTCCCCCCCAGGTCTCCCAGTGAACAGGAGGGCCCTGGGGACAGGTGACTGGAGCACACACAGCTGCCTTTGATCAAACTCAGCTCCATGTCTAAGGCCAAGGCCACCCTGGAGAAAACAGGGGACGAGCAGCCTCTGCCACATGAGGATGAGAGGAGGGCTCAGGGCCTGGTGGTGCCCACAGCCCACTGTGAGAACCAGCCAGGGGAGGGCAGAGGTGTGACCCTGGGCTGCACCAGGGCTGTCTCTGCTCTGCCAATTCATCCAGCCCGACGTCTGCTGGACCTTTGAGTGTCCCCATCCCTCCTCTCAGCCCAAACCCCAGCATCTGAGGCCTTGGGAAAGGGGTCAGGGTAGGTGACCCCTGTGTGTGCGTCCCTAGGGCAGGATGGATGGACTCTGCTTGCCCTTCACTGGGTGACCCTCCTCTCCCAACACCCAGGGTCTCCTGGGGACACAGTGCTGAGCTACAGTGAGCAGGACCCAGAGTGCATGGGGCTGGGGTCCCAGGTGCATCCCCAGCCCAGTGCACCCTGGAGCTGACCTCCTGAGCTGGTGATTGACAGAGCTCTGGGTCTGCAGGTCCTAATGGAGTCTCAGTGCACAGGACCATGACATGTCACCCCACAGACACTGGGGAAGCCCTGACAGGACCAGGGTCCCCACAGCATGGGGACAAGGAGGGGATGACCGAGGGTCCACACAGGGTCTCCTCCTCCTGGAAGGTTCCAGGCAAACAGCAGAGGGGGCAGGTGAGACTGATCCACCCAGAGAGCTGGACCAACAGGACACACAGTGGGGGACACTCCACCCCATCACATGGACAGGGAGGCAGAGGTGACCATGATGGTCTGGGGTCAGGATGGGGTGGGCGTCAGCATGACCACTCCACACCTTGTCACCTGCCAGGAGCCACTTCCCTGCCCTGGGGCCACATCCTGAGAGGTGCAGGGTATGTCATGGCTCCTTCCCGCCAGGTGCCTGCCGCACCTGTGGAGATCATGGTGGTCTCTACAGAGCTGACCTGCTTTACACCAGTACCTGTGTGCCTGCCTGGAGCACAGGTAGAGAGTCACACACCTGAGGTCTCTGGGGCTCCTGTGGACCGTCCCTCACCTCCCACAGTGTCCCCCTAACTCCTGCCTGGGCCCTCTCCTGTACCCTGGATTATGGGTGACATTTGCAGACCCCCAGGGTGGGCAAGGAGACCTGGGGACCCAGGTGGCACCTGAGTTGATCCTGCTGTGCACCCACCAGCACTCACCAGCAGGTCCTGGTCATGGGCAGACAGACAAGGGGAGCCTCACCAGGACACAGGGTCAGGAGGTCTGGGCACTGACCTCACCCAGGGGCCACTGTGCCACCAGTAAGTACCCAGGATACTGGGGACCTGTTAGAGCCTCAGGATAAACTAGTGAGCGCCCCCAGAACTGACTGGGGCCCCACCCCTGGACACTGTGCATCTGGCCCACCCCTGGACACTGTGCATCTGGCCCACCCCTGGACACTGTGCATCTGGCCCCCAGGATGTCTGGGTTACAGAGAATTCACAGAGAAGGGAGAAAAGACTTGGCTTTAAATGGAGAATGTCCCCTGTCCCTCTCTGGGATGGGGTGACCCTTCTGGACCCTAACAACAGACTGAGCACAGAGGACATGGACCATCACCTCCCAAAGCTTCCCCAGTGCCCCTTCCAGCCCTGGTCAGTGCCATCCCTGGGCCAGGTGACCTGCCCAGTGGGAGGGGACTACACCAGATGTCACCCTCAGCCACCCAGGCTCTGGCCCAGTGGGAAGGACAGTGAACCCTCCATCTGAGTGAAGAGACACTGTTCTGGAAGGGGTCTGCCCCCAGCCATCTCTGGGGACCCCTCCCCACCCAGCAGCAAGGCCAGCTCCATGCCCACCCCATGCTGGACCTGTGTCCAGGTCATACAAAGTGGCCCGTGAGACCAGGGCTCCAGGGACCTCAGGGCATGAGGGCTGAGGGGACACTGTGCAGAGGGAGGGGCCTGGGGTCAGGTGGGGGCAGGAGGATGTGGACAGGACGGCAGCTGGGACAGGGTCCAGGACCTGGGGACCAACCTGATGGCTGAGCTGGGACTGGGGTGGGGGCCTGGGTGACGTCCTCCCTGCTCAGCACCAGCCTCAAGTCCTCACTTCTCTGCGGGCCTCCTGGAGGGGCCCCTTGGGCTCTCTGGGGCTTCAGAATCAGGGAGACACTTCCTTGCAAGACTTGGGGGCAGATGTGAGAACATTTATGGGGACAGGTGCCCGGACTCTGGGTGGTTGGATGTGGGTGGACATTAGGGGGAGCCAAGGACAGCTCTCTGTCGTCTGGCCCAGAACCCAGGACGTTCACTGAGGAAATGTGGGGCTGGGACCTGGAGGCCAGTGTGTGGGGCGAAGCCTGGCCAGAGGGCAGGCCCTGAGCGGGAGGCGGCTGCTGCCTGGCAGGGCCCGCAGCCGTCGGGAGAAGCCTGAGGCGGTGTTCATGTGTGTAGGCTGGGGCTGGGCTCCCTCCCAGGGTGGACACCACCGCCCTCCAGAGTGGCCTGGGTGGACGGTGAGGACCTGTGGGCATGACTCACCCTCCTGCGTGTGGCTCCTCTGGCCCAGGCAGAGCACTGGAAAAAGACCCCGTGAGAAAGTCACCCACAGTGCAGGGTCCTCGAGGGGCATCAAGGGTCAGCTTGACCAGGGAAGGACTCAGCTGCCTGTGATCCCACCTCCCGACCTACACTGCTCTCTGCTGGTGGTTTCCTTGCTCAATAGCAGGTCCAGACAGGCTCTGGGCCTTTTCTAACTTCCCCCACGTGACCACGGCAGGTCGTGGGTTCCGGAAGGTGTTCCCAGTGAGGTATTTCACAGCTAGACTGCACACGTGTCCAGGTTAGCCCACGTGGCCACTGTCCGCAGGACGGGTACACAGACCGACAGCACTCAGCTGGCAGAAGCAGGCAGACCCACACAGCGCCTGATACACAGCGAGGTACCTGACTGACGGACATGACGACGGCTGGAGAGTGGGTGGTGGATGGACTGACGGGTGGGTGACGGATAGATGGACAGACGGATGGGGGCAAGTGGACTTGGGATGAAACCTAGAAGCCCACACAGGGTCACCGGGGGCTGGAAACCTCCTGTCAGGGATTCTGGTCCTGACGGGCTCCTGGTTCCCCTAAGACACTCTCACACTAACTGCTAGGACCCTCGTGGGAGGGAGGTGACCAGCTCCTGACGACCTAGCATCATCTCATCTGTAGGCGCCTGCGCAGGGCTGTTTGTACACGGCGAGGACATTCGCTCCGATTCCACCCTGTTCCCCAGGGCAGTGACCCTGGTCAGCTCTGGGCCCTGGTCCCGCCTGCCCCTGCTCTCTTGCTGGGGCCCTGGACCTGAGCCCTGCTCAGCCGCCTGGCCCCCAGGCAGGCTCCATCCCTGGGGAGCACTAAGGATGCGTGGGACAGGGCAGATGGTGGCACGTTGGCCTCCTGATGCCCAGCTGGCCCCTTCTGATCTGAAGGCTCCCAGGCCAACAGAGGCCCGTGCACCCAGACCACTGGGCAAGCCCTGATGGGTGGTTCTGGGACTGGTGGACTGTAGCCCCCGGTGGTTCTGGGTGTGGCTGGATTCTTGTCTGGGACTCTGATGGGCTTCCTGGGGCCCATGTAGGCCCAAGGGCTCCGAGGCTCAGGAAGGGGGTCTGAGAGCCACATCCCTGACCTCTGTGGCTCGCCCCCCTCCCCCTCTCTGTTCCTGGAAGCCAGCGCCTCCCCCAGGACCCAGGACGTGGCTCTTGGCGTGTCCTTGGCTCCCAGTGCTGCTGTCCAGCCCCAGGGAGCTGCTGCGTGTCAGGGACACCTCTTCTCTTCACCTTCTCAGCCGGGTCCTGTGCCGCCCGCTGGGGAAGCCTCCGTTGGGCTCTGAGTCTCTGGTGGCCTCCTCTGGCAGCCCAGGCGCCTGCTCACCCTGGGGAGGCAGCCAGGAGCCAGCTCTGACCCAGGGCGCCTAAGGACACCATGGCCTCCTGGGTAAGGGACCAGCCCCCTGAAGAGGAGACGGACAAGAAGACCGTGGTATGGAGGGAAGGAAATGAGCCTTCTAGGTCACAGATGAGGGAACGGCTGGGGGAGCCTGGGCTCCAGGTGGGCTCCAGGCAGAGCTGGGGATGGGGAGGTGCCCGTAGTGTTCTGGGGGTGGCAAGATGGGGTCTGATGGAGAAGGAGGGGGTGCCCAATCTCAGCCGGGTGGCTCCTGAGTCCGGGTGGGCTCAGCCTCTGCAGAGCTGAGACCTGTGACTCCCCCCAGACTCTGACCTCAAGCCCAGAGGGAGGCCACCCAGGGGCGGTGTTTCTTCAAGGAGAAATGTCCTGAGCTCTTGGGGTCGTTGATCTGTCCAAGACTCAAGGCCAAATTCTGTGTGACTCTTGGTCAGACCCTCCCCCAGAGAGGCCCAGACCTCAGGTCACCCCTTCATAAAATGCTCCCGTTGACCAACCCTGCTCCTGCGTCCCTGGGCTCCCTTCCGCCTTGCCCTGGCTCTGGGCTTGTCTTGTCCTCCATCCAGCACCCTGTGGTGTCAGTGTGACCCTCCACCTGCTCACCCTGGGGTCTGATGGGTCCCCACCACCAGCTGGTGCCTGGGCACCTGGCTGCCCTCAGCAAGAATCCTGCCCCCTCGGCTCAGGGAGCCCCTCCCCGACACCTCCTCTGGTATTTGTCCACCAGCTGACCCCCCCCCTCCCTGATGCAGCCACTCTGCCCGAGCTGCACTCAGACCTGGGTTTTCTTTCACTGCAAGATCCCATCATGGTGGTCCCCCCACCTGTCACAATGGTCCCCTAAGGTAAGGCCTTCCTTGCTGTGCGTGGACAAGTGCCAGTAGATCTTGTTCCTTAACACTGCCCTCTGGCCCAGGGCTCTAAGGAAGGACTCAGCCCGGGCTCTGCCCTGGACAGAACTGGGAAGCGCCTGCTCATGGGTGTAGGGCATCCCCGGGGGCTGCCGGTGTCTGGGCTCAGCCGTGGGGTCCACTCTGCTCATAAGAGCCCTTCTCTTCCTGTGTGAAGACAGCCCCCTCGATTCCCAAAGAAACTGGGAGAAAAGTCCAGCAAAAGGCCCCTGTGGAAACTCACTCACCCACACACTAAACGCAGATGCAGCAGGTACGCAGCACCGTGGCCCACGACCCGTCAATCATGCCAACTGCGGCCCCCTGGGAAGGCTGGCCAGCAGGAGGGTGCATTACTATTAGATGCCACCCCTGTGAGAGGGGCGTGTGCTCAGCCCAATGTGCTACAGACCCACCATGGTCCAAAAAGTGTGAGGGTGGACGGTGCCTTTGATGGAGTAGGTGAACAATCACTGTATGCATGGCGATACGCACGGAAACTGGGACAAATGAAGACGTCCCTCGGGCATGTGGCCCAGCACTTTCCATGCACTGGACTTCGCTCTATTTTGTTGAAGCATCATTAAAAACACAAGAAGGGACACTTCACTCCTCAGGAAACTAAAACGGGAAGTGCTACTTCATGGGAGTGCAGGGGCCATCACAGATATGTGTGCACATGTGTGCATGTGTGTGTTGTGTGTTATGTGTGTGTGTTGTGTGTGCATGTGTGTGTTGTGTGTGCATGTGTGTGTTGTGTGTGTGTTGTGTGTGTGCATATTGTGTGTTGTGCATGTGTGTGTTGTGTGTGCATGTGTTGTGCATGTGTGTATTGTGTTTGTGCATGTGTGTTTTGTGTGTGTTCATGTGTGTGCACGTATGTGCATGTGTGTGCATGTGTGTGCGCGTGTGTGTGTGTGTGTTCCAAGGTCGTGATGCAACTTGGCTCAGCAGGAGAAATACAACGTCTCTGGTCCGTCTCATAAGCTGCCTCCTCCATCACTGCCCTCTCGGCTCCCCCCAGGTTAAAATGTCATGATAGCCACTCTCTCCAGGTGAAGTCCATCTCTGCACCCCCTCCCCATCTCCTTCCTGGGTGGTGTCCTGCTGGAGGGAGCAGGTGGCCCAGGTGGTGTTGGGTCCTCCCGCTGGTCCTCTGGTCAGACTGACTGAGGTCTCACTTGCTTGCCAGGTGGAGGGGGCCACCTAAGTCTGTGGGCAAAGTTCGGGGCTCCCTCCCCTCCCTGCTCCCTTGAACCTGGCGACACTTCTTGTGAACTAAGCGTCCACTTTGTCCAAGGGTCCTGGACCTCCGTGAGCATCTGCTCCTGCCCCAACTGGTCAGGTGCCATCTCTCTTTGATGGGCCAGCAGGGGATCCCTGGCTTGGGCCCCAGACAGGGTTCTCAGAACTGGGAGGGGGGTCCCTAGTCAAGGGGGTCCTTCCCTCCCCTGGCCACTCAGCTGGCCTGACCCTGGGTGTGCTAGCTAGTGCTGCCTCCTGCAGCGGTGGCCTGGAGCCTGGAGATTGCTCTCTTGCCTCTCGCCCCTGGACCTGTGTCCTGCAGGTCCGAGGATCAGGGAGGAAGGCCAGTCCTGTCCCTGCTGTTCTGTCCTCTCCCTGGCCCTCCTCCTCCCACTGCCCCTCAGGAAAGAAAATGTGGTGTCCTGTTTAGCTCCTGTCCCGCTTTCCAGAGGCCACGGTGGCGCTCTGGGGGTCGCAGGGCCTGGTGTGCACCTGTGCCCAGGGAGTGGCGGAAAATAGAAGGACCCCCCCCGCCGCCCCGCAATGCCAGGGTCCATCCTCTGCTAAGAGCCTCCAGCCACCTGTCCAGCTCTGCGCCAGCAGGATTCTTGGAGAAACGCCAGGATGAAGTTGAAAATACCCGGGACAGACACGGAGAGGAGCTGGACCCATCCAACAGAAAATCGCTCTCGCTGTCGCAGCAGGGAACCAGATACGGGGCGGGGGCAGCAGGCAGATCCCCGCAGAAAGCCAACCGCAGGGAGCGGAAAATGAAAGAGCAGACCAAGGAGGGTCATCGGAGGTGGACACCAGGCTCGGAGCCGGGACAAGGACCCCGTCGGTCCAGCTCGTGACACACCGAGACTGCCCATGCGCGGTCCCTAGGTCCCAGCAAAGCAGAGAACGCGGCGCTGTGGACGGTGGGACAAGGGCGTGCCCTGATGTTGGCGTCGAACCCAGATGGCCATCAGCCCTGGAAGAGCCAGCTGAATTTTGTTCTCTTTTTAAATATTCTCTTTTCTGTACCAGCACGCGCAGGGACACACACACACACACACACACACACACACACACACACACGGTTTAAATCTCGCCCTATAACAGGTTTGCAGGATCCTGTTATTTTATTCTTTTCTTTGACGATTGTATACATATGTCTGATATCCCGTGAAGGGCTCATAATTTTAAGACGTGCACACGCACACAAAAAGTTCTCTGTTCCTTTGGGATTCTTCTTTTTATTTATTTGTTTGTTGATTGATTGGTTTTTGAGACAGACACACATATTAATCAAGATGAGGCACTCCCGCCCCCTAGTGGTCCACAGGGTAATTGTTCTATTTTAATCTGAAACAGGAGACACCTCACCCATCCCACGGGTACGGGGGTTTTCCTGGGGTGTGAGAGTGGGTGTGTGCAATGTGCCTGTGTGTGCACGGAAGCGTGGGCCGTGTTGCGAAGGCATGTGTTAGGTGTGCCTGAATGTGCATGAGTGTGGTGGGGGTGGGTGGGGCAGCCTTTGCCCTCTGCACCTCCCTTTAGACCCCCTCCCTTCTCCACCCCGACCCTCATGCTCCATCAGGAAACACTGACCGGCTTCCAGTCTTCAGATGAGCAAGTCCCGGGATCTAACGTGCAGCGTGCAGGTGCAGCTGTGCTGAGGGTTTGATTCTGGAAATCTACAGGGCGCATGCCTGGGTCAGGTCCTCATGGCGCACACCCCGAATATATGCAGCCTTGCTCAATTCGATATGTTCTGCAGAAAACAGGAAGCACTGACAGCCCTTGTAGCCCCCACTCTGCTCTGAACAGCTGAGACCGCAGCACTGGGTCCACATGAACCTCTCTGGCCTGACCACCGGGGCTGGGATGTTCTGTTTTAAAGATGTCCATTGATGTACCAAGTGAGGTCTGGCCCAGAGATCCAGCTCAGCTCTCGGCAGCCTGAGTGCAGCCCAGTCTCAGTCAAGTCAGCACTGGAACCCAGGGAGGCCGTTAGGGACCACTGAGCATCATCAGTATGCAGTCTCTGAAGTAGGTGGGGATCCCAGGAGTGGCCTTTGCTGGTTCTCTGGAAGCAGCCTTAGGATGAGACCTTGGTTTCTGGTCTCTGGAAACAGCCAGGGACTGAGGCTGGGTCTCTGGAAGTAGCTGTGACACAGCCTCTCTGACAGCTGGTCAGCTGTGGCAGGGGCCACCTGGTGGATGAATCTCCCAGATGCTGCTCAGAGACCTCCAGGCCCCAGCTGCTGTCCCCAGCAGAGATGACTGGCTGACTTTGAGACCTGGTGAGTCCAAGAGAAGTCCTCCCAATGGCTGCTTCAGGCTTTTGGAAGAGTGACTTGGAGTGTCCTCAGGCCCAGGAGTCAGTGTCTGGCAAGGGTCGCGTATGTGCTGGGCTCTGTGGTCAGTGGGGACCCAGCTCGGGCTGCCCTCTCTGTGAGGGCTCCGTGGTCCAGCTGAGCATATGTCACCTCCTGGGGATCTCTTGCAGCAGGGGCCTGAGGGAGAGGGACCCTGGATGAGGGTGGGAGCTGTGGGGTGGGGGACTATGGCAGCCACTTCTCAGGGCCCCACCTCCTGGATCACATCATCTTGCAGTCCCTGCACACAGGGTACCAGGGCTGATCTGTGGGACCACCAGAAGTGGCAGAAGTGGTGGCAGGTCACTCCAGTGAGGCCACAGAAGACAGTGTGTCCTCTGCCCATCCCAGTCCTGGTTTCCCTCTGGGTAATCCAGCTGCTGTGGGGTGTGCCACCTTGGATGTGGGGTACACCACCTTGGACGTGAGTCCTCCTGCCCAGGCAGGCCTGCAGATTCCTGCAACCTAGTGGACACCTCTACTGCAGCGTCATGAAAGACCTGAGCCAGAACCAGCCAGTTCAGCTGCTCCCAACGTCCTGACCCAAGAAATGGGGACAGTGTTGCTGGGCTGCTAATCTGGGGACTTCCTTATGCAGCGGGAGATGACCCAGGCAGACTTACAGGGTTTCCGGTCTCCCTGTCCTTCTCAGGGAGTCTATCAGCCGTGGCCAAGTCTGGAGGGAAGAAGACACGTGGTCAGTTCTCTGCGGTGGACAGAAGGTCAGCTTGATCAGATCTCATTCTGTACCCACCTGGAACCTCCCAGAAAGGCCCTAAACCTGCTCCTCCCCTGCTGCCTCCTGACCCCTTGAGCCCCCACTTCCCTCTCCAGGCCTGTCCCTCCTCTCAGGCCTTTACCTGGTGACCTCTCCAGGCTGTCCACAGCCAGGCCCAGCCTGTGGGAAGGAACAAATCAGCACTAGGGCAGCCAGAGGCTGAGGACTGGGCAGGGCGGGGTCATTCCCAGGGGCCTCACCTCTCCTGTGGCCTCTGCAACTGGCCCTTGCCACCGGGAGGCCCTGAGGACAGTCAGGGTCTGAGTTTAGGAGGGAGGCCTTCTTCCCAGCACCGACAGCCCGCCCAGCCGCCCGCCGGCCCTTCCCGGGAAGTCCTACCCTGCTTCCTCTGACGCTGGCGATGGAGGCAGAAGAGGAACAGGAGGAGGAGACACAGGAGCAAGGCCAGGGGGACCCCGATGAGAAGGTAGAGGTGCTCCGTGGTCAGGAGTAGAGCAGGGGAGGCTGGGGGTGGGACGGGTGTGAGCACCCCGCACAGCCCCCGGTGCTGCTACTGGGCGTGGACGTGAGACCTCCTGGGCACAGCTCTGCTGCCACAGGGAGTCACTCTCACCCGACCCAGGGGGGCCCAGGGGACGCTCTCTGTGCCCAGGGACAAACTGGGCACTGGCAGAGCTGGAATCTGACCACCACCAAAGCCAGTCTTTCCCCTTCCTCAGGGCACACCCAGGCTCATGCGGGATGTCACTCTCCAGGGTTGTTACCGTCCTCTGAAGCCACCTGTGCTGCTCCTGGGGAGGAGGGGTCTGGAGGAGGGGGGTCAGAGGCCAGAGCTGGGCCCAGCCAGCAGAGTCCTCCCCACCCACTCTGCCGCCTGCAGGACCCTGGGCCTCTCCCTCCAGACTAGCCCTGCCCAGAGGGGCTTCCCCACATCTGTGCTGCCCAATGCAGTGGGCACCAGCGGCTGTGGATGCTCAGATTGAACCAGAGGTAGAGGAAGGAGAGGTTGGTCCTCCCTGTATTGGCCGCACTTCCAGGGCTCAGGAAGTGGAGATGTGGTGGGGAAGGGTCTGCAGGCTGCTGTTCCCCCGGAAGGTCCTGCCACAGCACACAGAGGAGGCTGGACCATCTGAGCCCCGGGGAGTGGGCGCAGCTTCACCCCCACCACGCAGCACCTGGCAGAGCCGGGAGACACCTGGGAGGGTTTGCAGGCCTCAGGACTTCATCCCTGTCACCTGGCACGGGCTGTGCCTCCTCCCCAGGGCACCTTCCCCGGGGGACTTCCCTAACCCTTCAGCCACAGCCACCAAGAACTTACCCTTCTCTCAGGTCAGGGTTTGGAAGGTGGGTCCTGGTGGCTCCAGGTAGGGTGTAGCTGGGGACCCTGGGCCTGGGGTGTGGCCCCGGGACTGGTTCTGCCCCAGCCCCTTCAGAGCCTTGTGCCTTTGACAGAGGGACTTAGCTCTCTGGTCTCAGCAATGGGGGAGGCGCTGCAGGGTCGGCCTGCCCCGGCCTCACGGGTTGCTGGGGCATTAGATGCTTCAGCAGAGCCTGGCCTAGAGTCCCGCGTATCAGGGACATCCCGGTGCCTGAGGATGTGCCCCTCACTCTGGCCTTCCCAGAGCTCCACTCCAAAGCCAGGGCTAGGGCTGGGCCCTAGGCTGGACCCAGCTCAGAGGCCTAGTGCCCCTCCCACTGTGAGTCCCCTGCAGAGGAGCAGGGCTCTGTGAGGGGACCTGTGGGCTGCAGGCTTCTGAAAAGGGGGCAGGTTAGATCAAGGAGCTTACTGGGGGCCCTTTAGAGCCTATCCCACCAGCCTGCCCACTTCACCCTGAGCATTCAAGTAGAGGACACAACTGGCCATTGCTCAGCCCCAGACAATGTCCTGAGACTCCTGAGGAGCAGATCAGGGGCCAGGAAGGACAGGAGAGCCCCAACATAACCCACGCTGTTGGGGCAGGTCTCTCTCGGCCTCTCCCACCACCTTCCCCTGCTGGACCTCACAGAATCAGCACCGGGCAGCTCTTCGGAGCCTGAGGAGACACTGAGGCAGGCCAACACTGCACTGGACCTGACTCCAGGACATCTTAGGGCAAGCACACACAGGGCATGGACCATCACATCCCAAAGCTTCCCCACTGCACCATCCAGCCCTGGTCAGGGTTATCCCTGGCCCAGGTGACCTGCCCAGTAGCAGGGGATCACACCAGAGGGGCACCCACAGCCACCCAGGCTCTGGCCCCGTGGGAAGGACAGTGAACACACCATCTGAGTGAAGAGACACTGTTCTGGAAGGGGTCTGCCCCCAGCCATCTCTGGGGACCCCTCTCCACCCAGCAGAAGGGCCAGCTCCATGCCCACCCCATGCTGGGGCTGTGTCCAGTTCACACAAAGTGGCCCATGAGACCAGGGTTCCAGGGACCTCAGGGTATGAGGGCTGAGGGGACACTGTGCAGAGGGAGGGGCCTGGGGTCAGGTGGGGCAGGAGGCTTTGGACAGGATGGCAGCTGGGACAGGGTCCAGGACCTGGGGACCAACCTGATGGCTGAGCTGGGCCTGGGGTGGTGACCTGGGTGACGTCCTCCCTGCTCAGCACCAGCCTCAAGTCTTCACTGAGCTCAGACCACGTGGACTTTAGGTAGCGGCAGCGATAACGCCCAGCAGTGTCCTCACTCATGGAGGGGAACAGGAACCTGGCCTCTCGCTCAGAAGGCCACGTGGCCCTCTTATCCCAGATCTGGGAGCTTCCCTCCTTCTCCAGGCGAGAGTCCTCAAACCCAGCAGGGGCTCGGCACACGATGGTCACGGGCCTCCCCCAGGGGATCATAGAGCCTGGCTCAGCAGAGATGGAGGGTCTGGGCAGGGCCCCTGGGAGGAAGCAGACAACGGCTCAGCGTCCACTGGGAGGAGTGGCTGTGCCACAGATTGAATTCAGGTGCACAGCCCAAGGTTCTTGGCCAGCAGTTGTGCACCACACACCGCTACCAGCCACAGTCCCCACGCAGGCCAGTGGCTTTCTTCCAAGAGGCCCCCTGGACTCCCTCCACCTCTGGCTGCAGTGTCGTGAGTGACAGGCACCTGGGCATCCTGGGCAGAGTGGCTGTGCCACAAATTAAATTTAGGTGCACAACCCAAGGTTGAGTCTGTGCCCACCCCTCCCTGCCCTGGGCCAGGTCCAGGGGCCTCTGCTGAGCCTCTGCCTCGGGGTGTCCTCTACACTGTCCCCTCCTTCTCAGCCTGTTAGCACTTGCTGGCTGGTCACCTGCTGCACAGCTGGCCTCCTGCTCAGACCCCTCTGCCCACTGGAATGTCCCACCCTTGGGCCAACACAGTCCATCTCCTCCCCTCATCTCCCTCAGTCCTGGTCCCTGTCTGTCCACTCAGAGCCCCTCTGTGTGCTGACAGCTCAGGAGCAGGAGAGGCACAGACACAGCCTCCTGAGGAGGGAGGACGGGCAGGTGGAGACCCTGTCCAGTTGTGACCCTGCACAAGTGTCCCTGGGCACATCAGGGCACAGAGGAGGTGGCTGTCTCTCCCTGGGACATGGGGCACCTGGCTGAGACCTAGGACAGGTTTCGGGCCCCTGCCCCACCCACAGGGCCCAGGGTGGGAGAAGCCCAGGTGCCTGTCACTCAGGACACTGCAGCCAGAGGTGGAGGGAGTCCAGGGGCCTCTTGGAGGACAGCCACTGGCCTGCGTGGGGACTGTGGCTGGTAACAGTGTGTGGTGCACAACTGCTGAGGGGCAGGAATGGACGCTCTCCACCAACACGGGTAAGTGGGAGAGGCCAGGCCTGCTGACCCCACCTACCCACTCCCAGGTGGGCCATCAGAGCATCCTGCCACGTCCCCAGACACGCAGCCACCATGTCAGGGGAGAGCACTGTGCTCAGCCCAGGAAACCACAGGAGACAGGCAGAGACACAGGGACCTGGCTGAGGGCCACACTGGGGTTGCCCACGCGTGGGACACTGTTAAGGTCCCCAGGCTCCTGGATCCACATGCCCCTGTCCACAGCTGCCCTGTGAGGAGGACTGGGACCTGCACTCACCCTCCTGTGCATGGATCTCCTGGCCCAGGCAGAGCCCTGGAAGAGAAGCCCAGTGAGAAGAGCGCCCCGGTTCCCCCAGAGCTGGGCCAGCAGGGCCTGGTGGAGCCTGGGCACTCAGCCTCCCTGCTTCCCAGGCCACCTGCTCCCCAGGGTCAGGGTGGCCTTCTTCCTGCTCTGGGGTGGCTGCGAGACCTCCAGGTCCCCTTCCAAGAGTCTCTCTGCTGCCCAGACCTTCCCAAGGCTGGGCCTGTCCCCAACCCAGGTGTCTGTCTCTAGGACCCAGTGCTCCCTGGTCACACTGAGCCTGGGCAGAAGTGAGGGCAGCCCCGGGGGAGGGCACAGAGTCTGCTGGGTTTGCTGGCTCAGGCCTGTGCAGGGAAGGGACCTGTTCCTGTCCTGTCACCTCCACCCAGTCCCCACCGTCCAGGACTCACCAAGGGCCAGGAGGACAATGGAGCAGGGGGCCATGGCTCAGGTCCTGCAGCCTCCCTGTCTGGAGCTGGGGCCCCACAGAGGACACAGGGGACAGGATGTGCTGGCTGGGCCCCTCTGGGGTGTCTACATCATGCCCCACAGAAAGAGGAAGAGGTCGCTGCCTCCTTTCCTCTTCCCACAGTGACAGAGGGAGGCCTCGGCTGCCTGGGACATTTCTGACCTGTGCTCAGATGTGCTGAGTGTCCCCTGACCTGTGGCCTCACTGTAAATCTAGGGGACAGGCAGAACGCAGGCCCTGCTACAGACTGAGTGGGTCCCACCAGCTCCACAAAGAGCCACTGTCTGTCCTGGGAAGGACGTTAGATCCCGAAAGCTGGATGTCCTCCTGTTCAGTGTGGGAAGCGCACTCCTGCTGAGCCTCTAAGGGAGCACTGGCCAAAGTCCAAACAGGACATTGACACTTTGAGGGTGTCCCAATGTAGATAAAGACTAGACCAAGGAGGAGCAGGCCAGAGTGGAAGGGATGGTCCCCAAGTGCCCTGAGCACAGCCCTGGTCTCACCTTGAAGGTGTCCTAGTGTAGGTAAGGTTTTTTAAAAAGGACGAGTGTTGACAGAGACGTAGGAGAATCGGGTCCCTTGTACACTCTGGTATGACTGAAAAATATGCAATTGCCATGGAAACTATGGAAATTCCTCAGAAAAATTAAAGCTAGCACTGCCATGTGACCCAGCAATCCTGCTGAAGGACATGAGATGGGCCGGTGGAGGAGACGTCTGCAGTGCCGAGTTGCTGGCACGTACCACCACACCCGGGTCCCCACCTCATATCCTAAAGCAAATTCCTTACCTGGGAATAGTTTTAGATTTGCAAAGAAGCAGAGAGTCCCCGCATGCCCCTCATCCAGTCCCCACAAAGTTCCCATCTCATAGAACCACAGTGCGTCCGTCAAAACCAAGAAATGCAATTGTTCCAATAACACGGGCCAGTCACTTCCCCATTAGCTCTCATAAATACGAACCTGGACACCCCTTTCCTCAGAAGCCACGCAGCCAACATGCGTCAGTTGCTAGTTACACCTTCGGTGTCTGAAATTCAGGAGTGAGTGGCTGGGGGTGGTGGCACACGCCTGTGATCCCAGGGACTCAGGAGGCGGAGACAGGCTGATCATGAGTTCAGAGCCAGCCTTGGCAACTTAGTGAGACCCTAAGAAACTTAGCAAGACCCTGTCTCTAAATAAAACACAGAAAGGGCTGGGGACATGGCTCCGTGGTTAAGCACAAAAAAAAATCAGGAGTGAACATAAAGGTACAGACGCTGCCCTCAAGGAGTTCCTGATCCAGCGAGGGAGATGGAATCAACAGCCAGTCTCAAGTGATTTAACCCCCGCCGGGGGGTCAGAATTAGGGGGAGTTAGGGGAACACTGGCCAAGGCAATGGGTTAACCCTCAGACCCCAGGTGCCGCAGTCTGGCTGGGCACAAATCACGAGCCACTGAAGCAGGAACAAACTTTATTTTTAAACTGCAGGAAAACACTTCACACAGCTCCCGGGGAATCCTCCCGAACGCCACGAGGCTTGTCCAGGAACCCCCAGCCGGAAATATCTCTCCCGGAAATCCCTCCTCCTGCACTTCCCCAACCAATGGGAACTCTCGGGGAATCCCCAGAAATCCCCACGAGAACTCCAAAATAGTGCGAGAACTCAAAAGTTGCGGCAGAGGCGGATAGTAATGCCTCGCCTGTCAATCAATACTGTTGGCAAAATGCCAGGGGCCATACAGACTTGGCCATGGCTCTCAGCATCTCCCCCTTTTTGTTTAACTAAACAACTAGCAATGTGGCTTAGGGACCGTGCCTGTTAGGCAGTTCAATTCAACATATGGTCCTTACCCGTCATCGGATGAACTGACCTCTAGGCGTCAGCCTCCTGTCTTAGGTTGGTACCACTGCAATTGGATCATACCCGTCACTGACTACCGGTCCAGCATACAGCCATACTTGTGGATAGGCCTTTGCACCAGTGGGGGGGTGAGGTTCTTTGCCTCACCTCTGTTGGCCCCCAAATTTTAGACCATCACTAGTAGAAGGGAGGAGGATGCAAAATGCCACGACACTAAGCCAATTGAGGGCTCCTTTGAAAAATTGTACCACCGGTGACACCATCAGCAAAAATACTCCAGCACTAGCACAATTGGCTGTACCAACAGATAGTTCACAATGCATACAAGTGATACATAGTCCAGGCAAGGTCTGCAAGCAATTCAAAGCAGAGGAATCTGTCAATATGTCCATTTCCTCCCAAAGTAAATCGACTCCTTAATTGAGCATTACTTGTTGAGTTATTATTCATTGATGCATCAGTTTTTACAGTTTGTTGTGATAGCTATCGAAGAAGCTGTAGTTTGGTTTTATCTTTGTCTTCACTGGCACTGGGATGAAGATAGGAATTCTGGCAATGATGCTAAGAAAAAAAATTATGTAACATTCCAACAGGCACTAAGAAAACAATTTTTTGAACAATTTACATTATCCTGAACAGAATTATTAAATATAATGAGAAGGAAAGGTGAAAGTAAACAAACAGATCTGTTAACCTCCTTATTTGTTCACATATTAAAACAATTTTCAACAGCTGTTTACCCAATCTAAATTAAACCATTAAAATCACGTGAATAAAAAAATTCGGATCCATTTATTCATGAGCACTCCTCATATATGATATATGGACATACGCACACGCAGACATACAACACAAAACAGAAGTGTGCACACATAACATACAACACATAAGACAATAGTAAAGGCCTTGTAGCTTTACCTAGGTGAAATCTCCATTGCAATGCTTAAAAACTCCACAGTCAAAAAATAAAACTGATCAGAAAAACATTAACCTAGGTCTGTATGAGCTCAAAAATAAAATAGAACTTTATGATGTGGGAAAAGGCAAATAATAAAATAAATATTGAAAAAAAGCATCCTGGTTAATCATTGTCGCAGATGTAAGAATAGCCAAACTGGAGTTCTGGATATCAGCTGTTATGGATTTGAGTCAAATCATCTTCCTTTTGGCCTGTAGAAATTGTTTTAGTTAATCTCTCTGGAATCCAAATCGGCTGCTGTTCTCCCTGTGGAAAAACACAAACAGAACCCCGACTCCAGACAATCACTGGGTCAGGACCTTTCCATTGTCCTGTTAGAATATCCTTCCAAAGTACCTTAGGCTTATGTACATTTTTCGGACACATATGCCTTTCCGCAGCACTAAGCCCTGAGGAATCCAAATTTAAAAAGTTTAGAGTAAAAAGGGTTATTTTAAGTTTATCTTTGGGTGACATATACCCCTTTCCAATTCCCTCTTTTTGCTTTAGTAAGTACATTTTAATAGTTTGATGAGCTCTTTCAACTATGCCTTGTCCCTGTGGATTGTATGGAATTCCTGTTATATGAGTAATGCCAAATGATGAGCAAAATTGTTTAAAAGAGGTAGAAGTATAACCAGGACCATTATCTGTTTTTAACTGTTTTGGAACGCCCACAGTGGCAAAATTTTGTAAGCAATGAGCTATAACATCTTTAGTTTTTTCTCCAGAATGAAGGGAGCCCATCAAAAATCCAGAAGAAGTATCAACTGTAACATGCAAATATTTTAATTTTCCAAATTGTGGCAAGTGTGTGACGTCCATCTGCCAAATATGGTTAGGTATCAGTCCTCTAGGATTGACTCCAAGATTAACTTGTGGTAAAAAGGTCACACAATTTTGACATTGTTTTATTATTTGTCTAGCTTGTTCCTTAGTTATTTTAAAACACTTTTGTAAAGTATTAGCATTGACATGGAACCTTTTATGAAAATGTGTAGCTTCTTCTAGTGTAGATAAAATATGTATGTCATGTGTAGTTTTATCTGCTAAATCGTTGCCCAAACTAAGGGCTCCAGGCAATCCTGTATGTGCTCTGATATGTCCTATAAAGAATGGATCTTTTCTGTCCCAGATTAGACTTTGTATAGCAGAAAACAAAGAGAAAACAGTAGAGGAAGGGGAAATCCTGCCAGCATCTTCAAGGGATACTATAGCATTAACTACATACTGACTATCAGAGAATAAATTAAATACAGAATCTTTAAACATCACAAAAGCTTGTAAAACTGCATTAAGCTCTACCTTTTGAGCTGATTGTTTGGGTACTAAAAATGTAAAAGTTTGATCAGGGGTAACTACTGCTGCTGTACCATTATTTGACCCATCAGTGAATACATTTGGAGCATTCATGATAGGGGTTTTTCTTGTCATTTTTGGAAAAATTACAGGATGCAATGACCAAAAAGACAATAAAGGATTAGATGGTAAGTGGTTATCAAATGAAATATTAGATTTGCACATGATTATTGCCCAAGTATTTAACTCATTAGCTAACTCATCAATTTGATCCATAGTATATGGAGTAATAATTTTATTGGGAGAAATTCCAAACACTCCCTTTGCTGCTTTTATTCCTTTGAGTATTAATTGTCCTACAGCCTCAGGATACCTAGTAAGAATAGTGTTAGGAGAATAAGATAAATGTATCCATAATAATGGACCTTCTTGCCAAAATACTCCTGTAGGAATATTTTTTGTTGGTAGTACAATAAATAATAAAGGCAAACTTATATCAATTCTATCCAAATGCATATTTTCCATATACGTTTCAATAATTTTTAATGCCTTTCTTGCTTCAGGCGTTAACATGCGGGGTGAATTTGGATCTGATGGACCTTTTAGGATATCAAATAAAGGTCCCAACTCTCCTGTTGGTATGCCTAGATAAGGCCTTATCCAATTTATGTCTCCTAATAACTTTTGAAAGTCATTAAGTGATTTGAGTTGATCTACTCGTATTTGAATTTTTGGTGGACGGACCATGGTTGAGGATAATAGAACTCCTAAATAATTAATTGGAAAATTTAACTGTACTTTATCTATTGCTATCTCTAGATTATAATATTTTATAAGTTTGTAAGTGTGGCATAACATTCTAGAAATGTGTTTTTATCTTTGTGTGCTAACAATACATCATCCATATAGTGAAATATTTGTAGTTTAGGATTTTGATTTCTAAGTGGCTGGATTGCTTTGTTAACATAAATTTGACACATAGTTGGGCTGTTAGCCATCCCTTGAGGGAGTACTTTCCATTCATATCTCTGATCAGGACCTTCATGATTCAGTGCAGGGATAGTAAAGGCAAAATGTGGACTATCCTCAGGATGAATTGGAATTGAAAAAAAAACAATCTTTAATATCTATAGCTAAAACGTACCAGGTTTTTGGCAAAGCAGACAATTGAGGAATCCCCGATTGAGCAGGTCCCATAATAACCATCTCATTATTAATGGCTCTTAAATCTTGCAATAATCTCCATTTACCAGATTTCTTTTTAATGACAAAAATGGGAGTATTGTAAGGAGATATGGAAGGTTGTATATGTCCCTCAGCTAATTGTTGTTTGACCAGGTCATGGGCTGCTTGTATCTTTTCTTTAGTCAGGGGCCACTGAGGAACCCATACTGGTCTATCTGATTTCCAAGTAATTTTTATCGCCTCAGTGACCCCTTCTGAAAACCCAGTCCATGTCTATTTATTCCCTGATCTATTTGAATTGGTGCTGCTATGCTTTGTTCTCCTAATCTTTTTTCTTTCCTGAAACCTTGTCTAGCCCTAATAGTGGGCGCATTTGGATTGATGTTATTTGTTAATGTCAAACCTAATTGATCTAGGACATCTCGTCCCCATAAATTTATAGGAAGATGATCCAATACATATGGCTGTATAGTTCCTTCACATCCTTCAGGATCCTTCCAATCTAATACCATTGCACTTCTATGGGGATTAGTCGCCACTCCTAGGCCTCGAAGCGTTTGAGTGGCTTGTTGTAATGGCCAATGTTTTGGCCATTCTTGACGAGATATGATGCTAAGGTCTGCACCTGTATCCAGTAGCCCATTAAATTCATGTCCTTGAATATTTAGTTTTAGGATGGGGCGAGAATCTAAATTTAAAGACAGCATAGCCCAATCTACACCTGTGGAGCCTAATCCCCTGGAACCTCTTTCTATAGTACGACTGGAAAATTTATCATGTAGGCTGGGTATTATTAATAACTGTGCTATTCTATCTCCTGGTGAAATTACTGATATACCCTTTGGAGAACTAGCTATAATTTTTATTTCACCTTCATAATCGGGATCAATTACCCCGGGACTTATCATAAGTCCTTTTAGCGTAGAAGAACTGCGTCCTAACAATAAGCCTACTGTTCCTTGGGGAAGAGGTCCTTTTACTCCTGTGGGAATGATTTGAACTCCCATCTCTGGAGTTAGTACTGCTCTGGCGGAGGCGCAGATGTCCAACCCTGCACTCCCTCTGGTTCGTCTGATGAGAGATCTGATGGATAATGTGTCCTGGGCACTACCCTGATGGTGTTGCTGGGTTCCTCCATGGTGTTTCTGGGTTCCTCCAGTGCCCCGTACATTTGTGGTCGTGGGCCCCGGAGCATTGGGCCCCCCTGTCCGTTTTTTGGCAATGGAGCCCGATGCCTTTCTCCACGATATCGTGGGTAAACACTTAGTCCTTGTCTGTTTTTTGATAACGGAATACCCTCTATGGTGGTTTGAGAACGGCATTCATTAGCCCAATGTTTTCCTCTACGGCATCGTGGGCAAATACCCGGTATTCTATTCATTTGATATCTAGCTTTGTTAAACCCTCCTCCTATGGGGCAACTCCTTTTAAAATGTCCTGTTTGATCACAATTATAGCATGTTTTTGGCCTGGCATCTAAAGCCTGTTGTACTGCTGCTAAGACTTGCCCTTGTTCATTAATGTCTCCACATAATTTAATATATGTGTTTAAATCTTCATGTCTCCATGGTCTAATGACCTCTCTGCAACAACGATTTGCTTGGTCATAAGCCAGTTGTTTTATAAATGGCATTGCCTGTTCTGTATCCCCAAAAATTCTGGAAGCTGCTTGAATAAGCCTATCTACAAATTCAGCGTAAGGTTCATTAGTTCCTTGTATTACCTTAGATAATTGACCTTGTAAACCTCCATGCCCCTGTAAAGTTTTCCATGCCCTAACCGCATCTACAGCAATTTGTGCGTATACGCCAGGATCATATTCAATTTGTTGCCGTTGACCCTCATAAGGTCCTTTTCCTAACAACATATCTAGATTTCTTTGAGGGTAACCGGCTGCTGCATTTCGTCTAGCTGTCTCCCTGCAAAATTCCTCATTGGCAACCTTCCATAACAAATATTGTCCTCCATTTAGCACAGATTTACACATACTAGCCCAATCTGCTGGCGTCATGTCCAAGTTGGTAATGGATTCGACCATGCTTACAGTGAACGGTGCTTGAGGACCATAGGTTGTTACAGCCTCCTTTAACTGCTTCACTGTTTTGAAATCTAAAGCACGGTGAATTCGCTGCCCTCCTGCCTGCTCATGTACAGGGCATGCTAATCTTTGAGGTCCTGTCTCAGGATCCCATCTATCAACTACGGGGTTTGAGGGCCACTCAGCTATCTCCATAGGGGGAGCTGTTGGTTGAATCACGCCCTCTGGTGATAGAACGGATTTAGTAGCAGCCTCCTGTTGTAGCTTTTTCCCTAATAGCTGTTTCTCCTCTAAGCTTTCTTCCTTTAAATTTTCTTCCTCTGTCTGACTAGCTTGAGAGACCTTCTCTTTTGCTTGATCTAAAATGTCTTTCTCCATGGTCTGAACCTCTAACAATTTACTTAACACTCTTTCAGTTTGTTTTCTACTAATTTCTGATCTGTTATAAAGATAACGCAACCCAATAAGATAACACAAAACAAAACCGAAACAGAATGAAACAAAAACGGAACAAAAAATCGTTGTATCAATTTTCCTATTTTCTTGACATGTGCATTTGTGGTCTATTTCTATCTCTTCCTCAGGGGCGAACAACTTCAAACCTTGAGCCAACCATTTTTCCCAATCTGCCTGAGAAAATTCTAGGGATAGGCAGCTTGAAACAAACACAAAACAAATCAAAACAAGAACACATTGTTTTTTAAAATGGTCACCCATTCTCTCGCCTTCCCTTAGGGGCAAGCAATTTCACTTACCCCGAAGCTTCAGACGTTCCCTGCACGGGCCGCCAAATGCCGCAGTCTGGCTGGGCACAAATCACGAGCCACTGAAGCAGGAACAAACTTTATTTTTAAACTGAGGAAAACACTTCACACAGCTCCCGGGGAATCCCCCCGAATGCCACGAGGCTTGTCCAGGAACCCCCAGCCGGAAATATCTCTCCCGGAAATCCCTCCTCCTGCACTTCCCCAACCAATGGGAACTCTCGGGGAATCCCCAGAAATCCCCACGAGAACTCCAAAATAGTGCGAGAACTCAAAAGTTGCGGCAGAGGCGGATAGTAATGCCTCGCCTGTCAATCAATACTGTTGGCAAAATGCCAGGGGCCATACAGACTCGGCCGTGGATCTCAGCACCCAGGGGCTGCCCACGAAGGCTCACTGCTCCCGTGGGTGGGTCCCACCATCCTCCTGGATGAAGACGACCTCAGCTTCCAGCCAGAAAGAGAAGAAGAGTGTGGAGGACCTCCGTGCACCTGCTGGCCCGAGGGCCCCCGCATCATCCTTGGTAGTAAAGAGTCAGGTGGTCACCCTTGGATGCAAGGGAAACAGGGAAAGCCATGCCTGGTGGAAGCCACTTCCCGGGAATTCTACAAGACCACGAAAGGGAAACCACGTTGATTTTGGGGGAGAGCAGCAGACCCCTCTGCTTGGTGAAGAGGAATCAGATGTTCGGCAAATGAGCACAGTCCCATGGCCCCCAGCACGGCCCCCCTCCCCGGAGACCCACTCCTGTGCTCAGTGGAATGGCCGCCCGCAGCTGTGGGTGACACGAGAGGGAGGCCCCAGGCGCCCTGCAGAGAGCAGCTCCCGGAAGGCGGCTGCACAGACCACCAGGATGGAGGGAGCAGGGGTGGCCGGCTGTGGCTTCTCCTCCACTTTCCTGAGCTCTGCTTCCTAGGGCCCAGTTGTGCCCGTCTCTGAACATGAGGGGCAGACCTGAGGTCAGGTACCCATCCAGCCCCAAATCACCAGCTCTGCTCTGGGCCCCCCTTGGCCAGGGCACGTCCTGAACTGGCTGTGGCTCTGGATGCGACGGGGAACGTGGACATTGTCCTGGAGTCCAGCACCGTCTCTACCCTTGGGCCCCAGATGTTCTCATTCATCTGGGTGGAACTGGGAGGCCCAGCAGGCTGCAGAACTCTTCCGGTGATGGAGACGCTGAGAAGTTATCTGCATAGGAATTCGAATCTGGAGTCTCGTGAGCTCCAAACACTTGGGAATTACACCCCAGAGTCACCCCCCAAACCAGCCCTGCCTCACCCAATGCCAGTTTTCCTGGTGGGAGTCAGTTAGAGATCAACCTTCATGGTTTAGAGAACGAATTGCCCACCTGTGCTCAGGTGGTGGGGCCCCAGCAGCTCGAGAAGAGATCTCCAGAGGGGAAATGCTCAGAATGCCACTCAAAATCCGTGCTTGATTAAGTCTCTCAGCTCTTGGTTCCAAGCTGGGGCAGGGAGGCCTGGGGCTTGGGTGGATAATGCCCTCCTGTCACTGTCCCTGCTTCTCTGAATTGCCCTGGCCCCGCAGCACGGGACCAAGCAGGACTCGAGTGTAGGGAGAGACCCGCCTTCCCGGTGTCGGGGCCTCCTGGCCTCCCAGCCCCCTGGCCTCCAGCCCACAGGCGTCCTTCTGCCAGCTCACGCCTGGTCAGGGGCCCAGGAAGCAGACATGCTGGCATGGTGCTGCCCCACACCCGCAATGCACACACAGGCTCAGGATGTGGTCAGAGCCCCAGCACAGACGTTTGTGGGTTTCTAGCAAGTGTCTCATAGAAAGGTCCTCCCGAGGTCTGGTTCCTCTTCCCTTGCTTGGGAAAAGGAGAACCATCGTCCTCAGACATCCCCGGCCACACCTGTGTCCAGCCTGGACGCCATCCCTGACCCAACGCCAGGTCTAAATGGGCAGTGTCAGCCACCGGGTCCTGGAGGAGGCTGGCAGCAGGCTGGGAAGTGGGACATGAGCATCACAACACATGGGAACCTTCCACAGGTCACCCCAGGAGGCTGAGCAACGTCCCCTGCCCCACAGGAACCAGCGCTCACTCTTGGGGTGTCCACGGAAGGCCTAGGGGGATGCACAAGTTACGGGGCTCACAGGCCCGTGGGGACCAGCAGCTTCCCAACAGGCCACCTGGGCTGTCAGCGGCCCATCAGGGGCTCACTGTCTCTACAGGTGGGCGCCTGGCAGCTGGGTCCTTCTGGGCGGTGGCCAGGCTGCTGGGATTCCTCCAGCTCTTGGAGCCAATGTGCCCTAGAGTCCTGGAGGGAGGGAGGGAGGGTGGCAGTGGGCATCCTGTGGCATCCATTCCTGCTGCCCATGTTCTGGTGGTGCCAGTCAGCCAGGGGGCAGGGGACAGCAGTGAGGACCTGCAGCAGAGAGACCTGGTGTCACAACCACAGCTGCTGGTGCCAACACAGCCCCAAAGGAAAGGGAACCCCGTGACCCTGGTGAAACGGGAACTCGCCTCGTGGCAGACCGCAGGGAAGGCCACCAGGCAAGCAGAGCCCAGGGTGGGGAGTTGGCCCAGGAGCAGGGCATAGGGCACAGGGCCCAGGGCTGAGGAGGGGAGATGGCTCTGCCATCAGGAAACGATTTCACCTGTTCCAAGAAGGAGAGTCAACACAAGTGAGGCAGTGACGGCTGAGCGGGCCACCTGGGAGGCTGCTGGAGATTTGGGATGCTATCTTTAGGAATGTGGGGAGGGTTTTGAGCATAAGCAGGCATAATCATATTTTTGTCTAAATATATCTGCAGGAACCCTTCGTGGAGACAGACTTGCAGAAGGCAGGAAAGAACAGCAGGCTGGGGGCGTCGCTGAGTGGCCCCGCGCAGGACCCGCACGCGCAGGGCCTGGGTTCACCCCCAGCTCTGCAAGGAAGGAGCAGTGGAGAAGGGGAATAGTGGGAAGGGAGGGGAACAGCAGCTCACACGTTCTGAGCCAGCACTGTGCACCCAGCACTGCTCCGGTCCTCCATGGACAGTTCCCCCAACTCTCACAGCTCCGTGAAGGTGTCTGTGAAGGTGTCATTGTCAGACCCGTTTCTAGATGAGCACACGGAGGCTCTGGGGTGAATGAGTCCGAGTGGCGCTGGGCTTGAACAGAGCTGCATTTCGACCCGGGGCCAACACTCTGTGCCACCTGGACTGCGGCACCATAGCCTTCTTTAGAGGGGGAACACCGGTGTGGACAGAGCGGCTGGGAGGTCCCCGCGTCCAGGAGACAGGGAGGTGCTCGGATGGGTGGGTAGACCCCGGGCGGGGGGACAGGCTCCCGAGGGGTGCAGATGGAATGTTGGCTCTGGGAATCTCTTCACTGGGTTATTTTAGACTTAACTTCTCACTGTAAAAAAGAAAAAAGAATCAAGAAGATGAACCAAAAAATAAAGAACATGTGTTTGCAGCCTTGGGCCAGCCCCAAGGCAGGGGAGTCGAAGGCTCCCGAGGAAGGAGGGGACGTGCCTGGTGGGGACGATGCACACGGAGGGCCTGCAGGGACGTGGCCAGGAGGTCCAGGGCGTGGGACAGGAGGCAGGACCGAGGAGGATGAGAGCCAGAAGCATCCTCCAGAGCGTTATGGCCAGCGTTTCCTGAAACGAAGGAGGCCTGGAGCCCCCTGCCGTGACGGACCTTCTGGTCTCCGCCCACGCTGCGCTCCTCCTGCACTGTCCACATTTCAGCTCAAGACAACTCTACGCTTCCAGTTTTTCAGGCTTAAAGAAAAATAAGGCCAGGTGCAGTGGCCCACACCTGTCCGCCCAGCGGCTCTGGAGGCCGGCAGGAGGATCACAAGTTCAAGGCCAGTCTCAGCAACGTAGCAAGGCCCTAAGCAACTGAGTGAGATGCTGTCTCCAAATAAAAAATAGAAAGGGTTGGGGATGTGGCTCACTGGTAAGGCACCCCTGGGTTCTCTCCCTGGAACAAAACACATATAGACATATATATACACGTGTGTGTGTGTGTGTGTGTGTGTGTGTGTGGATGGATAGGTAAATGGTAATAAAGTGGCAATAGAACACAGTAAACATGCAAGCCGCTGTGGTCACTCTGCTCACGAACACCCAGGGCTTCCCCGTGGGTCCTACTCACGGGGTCAGCACTAGGTCAGTGCTGACTGAGTCCCCCCTTGCCGGCTCTGGAGCAGCCTCCTGTCTCCCTGGGTGGGTGTGCCCAGAATGTGCCCGCCTGCGTCCTCCTTGCGACCTCTGCCTGGGGTGCTCCTGCCCGGGGGTGTGGGGGCTCTCCTCCCGCTGGGTGCTGACCTTCCTGGGCCTCCCGGGCAGAGCTGCTGCCCCCCTCCAGGCTGCACGGCCTTTCCCTGCCCTCGCCCTCCTCCTTCAGGGTCCAGCGCCAACCTTGGTGTGTTTCACTGATTGGAACTCTTTACCGCCTGTTCCCCACAGACTCTACCTGGCCCCTGTGAGGCCACAGGTGTTTTTTCTGAAGTGGTCCCTGCTCGGCTGCTGCGCCTGGACTGGCCCCTGGAGCACAGCCGACGGTCAGTCAGCGTCCCCGAGTGAGCCAGCGCAGACACACATGGCACACAGGAAGCGTGAACCAGGGCGCGGTCACTGAGCACAGGCCCCGGGGCCAGGTTCCCAATCTGAGTCCCAGCTGCACCAGGGACCACCTCTGTGGCCCAGGTCACTGACCTTTGTGCACCTCGACAGCTTCGTGAAACAGAAAAAGCAGAAGAACCTCGGAGGGACGGGAGGGTGCGTTTACAGTCTGACGAGAACACCCAGGCACCAGCCAGAACCGCCTCGCGGCCCAGTCAGAAACCGTCACCAGGTCTAAGTGTGGACTTTTCCAAAGAAGACATGCAAATGGCCATAGGGTACACGCACAGGACTGGGGGTACCTGAAGAAATTCCCCGTGTCACTGCTCATCAGGGAGATGCAAATCAGAACCACCCTGAGCTGCCTCCTCGCTCCAGACAGGAGGCTGAGGCTCAGAAGAGGGGCCAACGGAGCTGGAAGAAGGGAAACGGGAAAGTAGATTAGGACAGACGCCCCGAAAAACAGCACGGAGCTTCCTCAAAATGTAAAAATAGAACCCACGAGGCAACCCCAGCACTGGGCGTAGACGCAAAGGACAGCTGCTGCGCGCCAAGTTCACCGCAGCGGGGTGCCCATCCGCCAAGGAGAGGGCCAGGCAAACTGGTACCGTCACCACGGCAGCACGGACTGGATATGGTTACGTGACCTCAGCCAGGTACAGGAGGACAGGAACCTCACAGCCTCACTCCCAGTGTCAGGAGTGGAACGGGGTGATCAGAGGCAGGGGAGGCTGGGGACAGTCACAGCGGGAAGGAGGAGGAAGCCCTGGTGCTACTGTACAGCAGAGCGACTGCAGATAATGATCATCCACCGCCTATTTCAGAAAGCGAGAAGGAAGGATCTCAAATGAATCAATACGCTCCCCCTGACGGGACATTGTGCCATGAGTGGATCAAATTGAACCGACTGGTTTCCCATAAACGTGTACAATTTGTATGCATCAGTTAAAAAGGCTAAGGATTTTAAAAAAAAAACAAACAAAAAAAACAGGCAGGCACGATGGCACATGCCTGTAATCCCAGTGGCTCTGGAGGCTGAGGCAGGAGGATCACAGGCTCAAGGCCAGCCTTGGCAACTTAGTGAGGCTCAAAGCAACTTAGTGAGAACCTGTCTTAAAATAGAAAGGTCTGGGATTGTGGCCCTGTGGTAAAGCTCCCCTGAGTTCATTCCCCAGGACCAAAAAAAAAAAGAATTAGAAAACCTGGATGAACCAAAAATAATTTACTTTGCTAAATAAAAGGTAATAGTACCTAAATCACTATTATTATTATTATTATTCTAAAGTTAACAGGTTAAAAGCAATCAGATAGAGCCTGACTTATCAGAGGCTCGGACACTGATTATTAATATGATCGTTGTCACATGCACAGCACAACTGGTAGAAAAGCCACATCCTTTTCAAGAATGTCTGAGGCATTTACAAAAACCAGCCACTTACTAAAATCCACTAAGGAGGTCTCAAGTGCTCTAGGGTTGGTCTAATACAAACCATAATCCTCTGACTGAAAAATGGTATCAGAAACCAAAAGTGAGAAGATTGAAATACACATTTCAAAACTAAAACAGAAAATGTCAGCATAGCTTACGAGTCACAAAAGTTACAAAAGTCGCAGAAGTTACAAAACACTCCGTTACAAATGTTTGAAAATGAGCCTAGAGACACCCCGGAGGCAGAGCCCTTAGCCAGGGTATGAGAAGGAGCGAGCAGAGTGGTCCTTACAGAACTCGCTGGGTGCATCAGAGGCCGTTTGGAGGGACGTCGCAGAGTCTCAAACACACTTTTTGTTTAAAGAAAACATGAAAAGTGGGAATTAAGGGCGGAGCCTGACACTCGTGGAAACAGGTAGAAAGGAGGAGGACCAGGGAGCCGGCAGGGTGGGGGTCATTCACGATGAGAAGGAGAGAGAAGAGCCTCTAGCTTCCTGGGTCAGAGAAACCTGGGCTCAGGGTTCTGGACTCGCCCCCGCCCAGCAGCCAGTCCCACCCGACTGCTCGCCCCAGGGCGGCTCTCCCCTGCACCCAGCCCCCAGCCCTCAGCGCAGAACTGGGGGAGCATACCCCCTCCCACCCTGCCACTTGGGTTTCCAGCACCCTCTGGGAGGCCCTTCTCCCCAGGGTGGCACTTGGCACAAAGCCCACTCCCGGCCCCTCCTCGCCTGGACAGCCTCCTTCCTGTCCTGCGCCCTCCCCGGCGGCCTCCAGTCTGCACAGCACATCCCGTGGCTCCTGGCAGCACCGGCCCCTCCCAGAATTGCCACTTAATTGTCTTAAAGGACGATTTCACACGCTGACTGTGCGGTGGGTCGCATCCATTGGAATGGACTGGTTCTTTCTCAGACTTCTGTGCTGGCCTGATGACTTGTCCCATAGCTTTTAGCCTAATGACTCCTTCAACAGATTTTTATTTATTTTTTAGAAAAGCTTTATGAGGGGCTGGGGTTGTGGCTCAGAGGAAGAGCACTCACCTCCCCTGCATGAGGCACTGGGTTCGAGGCTCAGCACCACATAAAAACAAAATAAAGAAAGGTATCTGTCCACCTACAGCTAAAAAAAAATGTTTTTTAAAGTTTTACTGAGATACAATCGATGACAAAGAACTGCATTCTAATGTACACAAGTTGATGAGTTTGGACATTCACAGTAATCTTTCTTTAACTTCTTTTACTGTATATATTTAAGGTGTACCACATACTTTTTAAAAAAGAAGTTTTGTTGTGTGTGTGTGGATATAAATGGCCACAGTGGATCAGGTTAACACGTCCACCATCTCACTGGGCCCCCACCCCCACACAAGCAGCGATAACCACCTGAACATGCACCGCTAACTACAGTCCCCACCAGCTTCTCCTGCCACTGGCTCCCTCCTGTACCTTCCATCTCCTTTCCCTCCTCAGGGCTGGTTCCACGGTTCCCAGTTATCCCACACTTTTTCCCTTCTCCATGTAGGTGGGCGCAGGCGCCGTCTCCTGGGCTGCTCAGGGGACTCATCTCAGGTACTTTCCCTTCCGTGCTCCAGATGAGGTAGGGAGGCCCCAGGAGGAGTGTGAGGTCCAGGTGGGCAGCGATGAGGTCGGGAGACCACCCTCTAGAGGCCGCGGGAGCTTGACGTGTATCTTGGGCTCCCTCTTGTGACTACAGCGCAGAAATACCCTTCTGAAGTCGTTTGGGGGTTTTTTTTGTTTTTTTTTTTCATCTGACAATTTTTTTTTAATTCAAAAAGTCCTGTTGACCTGTGCTAGGAAAGCGGAGATAGATATGTTATGCTCTAAAATGCAAGAATAAATGCAGTCAAAAGGGTTGAGGGCACAACATTGGCTAGTAGGGTAACAACTGATCAAATCAGGGTGAGGAATTACACACACACACACACACATAGGATCAACGTGGATGTTGGAGATATTTATAGCAGAGCATGCTGAGGGGAAGAAAATTCTTATCGAGTCTTGATAAATAGAAGATAGGTCAGTGGAATCAGGAAGGGGTGGGGGGGAGGAAGGAGGGCGGGGAAAGGGAGGACCGTAGCGGTGATCCGAACTTGCTTGTGTACACAGGCAGATATGCCACAGTGGCTCTCACCTGTGTGTCTCCCCACGAGCACTGACTTGTTAAAACACTGTAAATAGATAGAAGAAAGATCAGTGAGTAGAGGAAAGGGAACAGGGGAGGGGGAGGTGGGGGAGAAACAGCACTGGGGACTGAATTAGAGCAAATTATATCCCGTGCTTGTATAATTACGTCAAAATGCACCGCACATTGGGTACCAATAAAATGAGCTCATCAAAAAAGCGCTTGTTGGCCCTCTACTGTGTGCCATGCATCTTCGAGGTTCCTGAGATCTATCCACATACAAAATCGACGTGTCGTCCCCTGGGTGGGCATGTGCTCTTGCAGACAGAGGCGGGCAGCGGATGACGGACACCTTCCAGCAGCCTCCCACCCACAGCCTCCCTGCCCCAGCCTCTCTTACCCACCAGCCACCACGGTGGGGAAACGCTAGCAGGTAGTTCCAGAAATGGGCAGGTGGCAGGTTTCCAATGACGTGCCCTTCTGCAGGGGTGATGACCCCAGACCCTCCTGCTCCTTCCAGTGCGACCCCAGAGGACAGCTTGAGGGAGGGAGACCTCGTCCACATGCTGTTACTACAGCGTATTCCTATGATTGTTCTGCTTTATTAGTTACTGTGGTCTAGTCTCTATGCCCAGTTTACCAGCTGGACTGTAGCATCGTGTGTGTGCATGGCAGAACAGGGCTACACAGCACTCAGAACTCCCTGTGGCCCTGCTGGGCATCTTGGAACGTGTCCCCCGTGGGCAGCGGACCACGGTGCACCAGAAGCTGATATGTACTTTAGAGAGATGAGAGAGTGGAGTGGCAGTCCAGGGGACACAGAGTATGACATTCTGCATAACAGAGTGCCTGGTGCAGAGCCAGGTGCAGGGAGAGGAGAGGACTGGGGACCCAGAGCACATGGGGCCCTGTAGGTCACTGAGATTACCCTGAATGAGATGGAAAGAGACAGGAATGACCTCAGATGAACACACCTGCAGTGATACATCTCCTGGAATCCCATTAGAAAGCTGAGCTGTGGCCAGGAACAATGTGGCACCCCTGTAATCCCAGAGGCTCCAGAGGCTGAGGCAGGAGGATCGCAAGTTTGAGGCCAGCCTTAGCAAGTTAGAAAGATTCTGCCTTAAAATTTAAAAAATAAAATAAAATAAACAGGTCGGGGGATATATAGTAATAGAGTGTCTCTGGGTTCAATCCCCAGTACAAAAGAAAGAAAATAGAGAAGAAAGAAGTGGAAATGCTTCTCATAACAGGAGACCCTTCCCATGAGCCCCCGAACACGACCCCAGCAGTCCTCCTCCCCTTCTTTATAGAGGTTGGGCTTCCTTGCTCCTGCTCTAGACCTGCACCTTAAGGGCTCCTGGACACCTGTCCTAGAAGTCTCAAGGTTCCTCGTACCCAGTCTATGTGACGGTGACCACACAGCTGTACATGGAGGGCCTGTGGCCTTCCTCTGTGCTCCTTCCCTAGTTCCAGGCCGGTTCTGCGTCACTGGTGATAGGATGTCTTCACCTCCCTCCTCCCTTCCCCGGCCAGTTCTTTAAGGATTCATAGGATCACAGTTCCACCTATGGCCCCGGTTCCCAGAAGAGGGGCTGAAACACAGGGCCTCACCAGCACTCTACCTAATAAATGCATGAACGGGACGGGCTGTCGTGGTCGGGTCTCTACACAAGGCCGGATCACTGTGGCAGGCTCAGGAAATTGGCCTACATTGTTCAGAGTCCCCAGAATCATCGAAGAATTGTATGCAGCCAGGTCCAGATACCAGGATGCACAGAACCAGCAGGAAATTACAGCAGAATCCCCGGAACCCTCCAGGCAATCACCATGCAGTCACAGAGTCGGCAGAGATGACCAGGGTCCCCATACACGCACCAGGCTGCGCCTGGAGACATCTGTGATTTTCACAACCCAGAGACCGCACCTGGAGGGTCACAGCCCTGCCCAGGGTGGCTGGCCCCAGGCACCTGCTGGGCTGGGGAAACTCTTTTAATAGACTTTTTAAAGAGCATTTTTGTGGTTCTCAGTAGAACTGGGAGGAAGGCACAGACTTCCCATGCCCCCTGCCCCCTCCGGCCTCCCCACCAGAGCGGCACACGGGTTGGGACCCAGGGCCACGCTGGCGCATCGCAATCCCGGTGTCCAGGGCAGTGAGGGCTCACTCTAGGTGTTGCTCACTCTGGGTTTGGACCAACAGTGACATGTTCTCACATTATGGTGGCGCGCAGAGCCGTCTACTGTCCCCAGAGTCCTCGGGCTCCGGCTGGCAGCAGGAGGTGTGGGTTGACAGTATGAACACTGGGTTCCTTGGGTGCCAGGGTAGGCGGGGGCAAGGTGACGCTTCAGGCCATGGTTTCTGCCCCCTGAGTTTGCACAGGGGCTCAAACACAGCAGCCCTCACAATGTGAGGTGGCTGCAGGGAGGGGGGGTGGAGGGGACGCAGGAGCTGCTGCCAGGACCCTGTCGTAACTGTTGCATAGCCACGGCCTCGGTTCCCGCCAGGCCCCGTGCAGGTTTGTGGAAACCCAGTCACACCCCACGACCTGCTGACGCCCCAGGGAGCCCCCCACTCCATGATCCCCGCTGCTGGGTACACGCTCCCGAAGGAAAGGAAACCGGTCTGTGGAGGGGACAGCCGCACCTGCAGCCCTGCCCCAAGGCCAGGAAGTGGAGTCGGCAGGTCCACCCCCAGACCAGCGGAGACTGGTGCACACAGAGGGACGTTATTCAGTCATGAAGAGATGGCAGCTCTGTCGCTGGTACCAACATGGGTGGACCTTGTGTTATGGGACAAATTCTGTGCCATGTGACTCCACAGAGGCTGACCCTGCAGCCCGGTGTGGAAGGAGGCTGTCGACCGCTGGGTGGTGAGAAGGAGGTGGCAGGCGTCGTCAAAGGACAATAAGGACAGGGGCATAGGCAGATACACAGAGGGAGCAGAGAAGGGGCTGCCTGGGACAGGGCGGAGGGGGGGGCGCGGTGTCAGCTTCCTGTTAGCTGCTCAGTCTGCTTGTGTGGCGGTTGCACAACTCCACAAACAGGCTAAGAACCCGGATTGTCCCCTTTCAGTGGGTGAGCTGCACCATAGGCCAAGGACGTCCCCATAAACCTGTTCAGGCCGGGAGCCGTGGCAGGCACCCACAGTCCCACATACTCGAGAGGCTGAGCAGGAGGATGGCAAGTTCAAGTCCAGCCTGGGAAACTTGGCAAGACCCCCATCTCAAAAAATTAAAACATAAAAAGGGCTGGGGATGTGGCTCTGTGGTACAGGAACCCTGGGTTGAAGCATACACAAAAAATAAATAAGTATAAATACACACACACACGCGTGCACACACGTGCACACACGCACACACACGACACACACGCACACATATCTGACAGATTTAAAGTGGCTGGCTGGCTGTGGCAGCATAGGGATGGATGGCACAGTCACCAGCAGCTCGTGGAAACCAACAGGAGGCTGGAAACCCCGACCCTGAGAAGGGGTCACCCGAGGGGAGGACGCAGGTCAGGAGCCAGGTTCAGGCCCGAGGAGCCACGGGCCAGAGAGGCTGCTGCCCACAGCACCACGCCCTGCGTCTCTGCCTTAACGTCCCCCAGAGAAGCCCCTGCGGGGGCCAGGTGACCAGCATCGTCCAGGACCTGGCCCACTCTAAGGCAAAGGGTGGGGCAAGGAGGCCAAACCAGATTCCCAGGTCGGAACTTCTTTCCAAATAGGAAAAGGGTCTCCCTGTGCAGTTGCCCCTGTGCCCAGCAGCCACGGTGAGGCCTTAGATAACCGCCTTCCCACTCGCCTCCCGCCAGGTGCTCAGAGATTTTTTTTTTTAACTGAGAGATGAGGAACTTTTGGGTGAGAAGGTGGTTGTGGGCTCAGGCTCCTTCTGGCATTTCCTTAGGCTCTTCAAACACGAAGAAGAGCTGAAAGACCTACCAGTGCTCACCGCCGGGTTCCACCCCTGACGTCACCCTGCATGTGCTGAGCGTGTCCCCCTCCTCCACCTGTCCTCAGTCCCCCTGGGGTCTCTGTGGCGCAGGCAACAGCCTGCTTTCCCCCGCACTCCAGCAACTTGTGCTTAGGGTTTCTGCTTTCTCTTTGTGTTGAGGTCGGCAGATAGCTGGGTGCAGTGGCGCACACCTGCAATCCCAGTGGCTCGGGGGGCTGAGGCAGGAGGATTGAGAGTTCAAAGCCAGCCTCAGCAGAAGTGAGGCACTAAGCAATCAGTGAGACCCTGTCTCTAAGTAAAATACAAAAAAAGGGATGGAGTGTGGCTGGGTGATTGAGTGCCCCTGAGTCCAACCCCCGGCACAAAAAAAAAAAAGAAATAAAAGTGGCATATAATGAAATTGTCAACTCTGAAATACACTGTTGAGACCATCGTGGACCTAAACCCCATCAAGACAGAATGTAGCCATTTTCCCAGCAAGCTCCCACATGCCCCTGCTTCTCAAATCCTGGTCCTTCTCTCCAAGGGGCGAACACTCTTTGGATTTTTTCCACTATGAATTGATTCGGGCTGTTCCGGAACTTCATGCAGCCAGAATCAAGAGCTGAGAGAGAGCCAGCCCTGCTTTCTGGTGCCCTACACTCGGCTCAGAATTTCCAAGGTTGTCCCTGCTGCTTGGGCTTCCACATGGGACCCCGCGTACAGAAGGAGCACAGACAGACACCTGGGCTGCTGTGGCTTGGGGCTCAGGTGAGCAGATCTGCTGTGTATACCCTTCCGTGAGTCTTCATGTGACACGTGTTTGCACTTCCCTTGGGCACGAGGAGGAGCAGACCCACTGGGTCACTGGGAGGATTTAAACCTTGGCTTTCTGGATGTGAAGTTCATGTCCAGTAGGGCTGTTGCTTGTTGCCGTTGCTTTTCTTTGGTTTTTGTGTGGTTGAGGTAAAATCGGCATAACACTGAGCATTGGCCATTTCAAAGTGTCCAATACCACGGTATTTTCACATTCAGTGTGTCACTCCTTCGTTCCACTCTGCGGCTGAGTGACTTTGCATCAGATGGACAGGTCACATTTTGTTCAGCTGTGCGTCTGCTGGGGGTTGTTTGAAGAGGTCTTACAGCCCCATGTGGAGTGCAGGAGGGACTGCATTTGGCTGTGGGGCCCCGAGTGCTGCTCTCAGATCCCAGCCCGGCTCACCCTTGGCTGTGTGATCTTGATCAGCTGGCTCACCTTCTCTGTACTTCTGCTCTCGCCGTCACAGAACGGCCCAAAGGACAGTGTCCAATTCACAGAACCAGGGTGAAGGTCAGGAGAGCTGATCCATGGTGGCTGTTTACAACAGAGCCAGGCTGCAGGAGCCCAAGAAGTGTTCCTTCTAAGGTGGAGGGAAAAGTTCTCTGGAGCCAGGTCCCCACTTCAATGTACTGGGTGCCCCCCTGGCCAGGTCCCCACCTTCAATACCCTGGGGTCCCCACACACACCCATCCCCACCCCCAGCTGCTGGGCTCCTCCCTGGCTGAGCTGGTAACAGTGTCAGACTCGGTGCTGATCCCTTCTGGACAAGATGTATGCAAGGTGCCGCGGGACAAAGCAGCCTCTCTCTACATAGTAACCAATCTCCTCCTCCCACTGCGAGGAGCCCAGGAGAGGGAGGTGAGGGGTAGCAGATAAAATGTGACCTAGGAGTCAGATTCATGGAGGGAGAGTCAAACCAGCAGGTGCCCACAGCTGGAGAGGGCTGGGAAGGGGGCGGCTGATGGACGGGAGATTAAGTTCAGAACATGAAAAAGGCCCCCGAGATGGTGGGGCCACGGTCGCCAATAGTGTGAATGGACACAACGCCCATGCACTGGACACTTGGAGACGGTCACAGCAGCAAGTTCTATGTTACAAATAGTTCACCTCAATGTCAATTATTTAAATTTAGAAACAACTTTACAAAGCGAATCGCAGAGTCCTTTACTGCTAAGGAAGCTGAAGCCTGACCAGGGGCTGTGCAGGACGCCATGGCCTCGCTGGGGGGACACTCCACCCCGCCCTGGCACGCACACTCCAGTGTCCCGTATGTCCCTTCTCAGGAACAGCGGCGGGTGTAGCAATTCGGGGCAGCAGCAGGGTGGCCGGTAGTAAGAAGATGGAAGAGATGGAGCCGGTCCTCTGTGTGCGGGATCACCACCCAGCTGGGACGGAGTGGACACCCCCACTGTGGAGGAGCCTCTGCTGCACTGAAGGAGGCACACAAGGGGCCAGGGACTGTGTGATCCCCGAAGGGAAATACCCAGAGGAAGCCAATCCACAGGTGCAGGAAGCAGATCGGCGCTGCCCATAGGGACAGCAGCCGGGGCAGCTGCCCTAGGGCACAGACATTCCTCTGGTAGAGGGAGAGGTGGGGGTGGCACAAGGTCGGGATGATGCTGTCATTGAATTATTTCTTGAAAATGATTAATGGTGTTAGTGTTCGGGCTCTGACCGCCTCTAACCACCTGGCCCCTTCCCAGGAACCAATCTACCAATTCTGACCTCCGAGGAGGGAGGACTGCTACCAACATTTGTGGAGGCAGGTATCCAAGCGGAAGCCAGGTCTGGAATGGGACCCAGGCTGCGTGTCGGGCACGGGGCCCTCCTTGCAAACATTTCCCTGCAGGGTGGATTGCTGTGGGGCCCAGGGGTTCCCGTCCGGCCTGCAGGAACGGGCTCTGGTCTGCTGCCTCTTTCTGCCCATGTTTCTAAGCATTTTTTTTTTTAATAAAGTAAGGATCTCCTCACACTCTTCAGCCAGTAGGAATTGAGAACAAGAAAGAAGAAGGACAGAAAACAAGGCTCAAGGTGCCTGGATGCTCCTTTTCCCACCAGCCCAGGTGAGGTGCACCGGGGGCTGCCCAGAGGCCACTGCAGGGCTGCAGGGCTTCCCGGCTCTTCCTTGGTGGGTGCAATCCCTACGTGCCTGTCGTGCTGTAAATGTGACAGTTCCGTTTTGGTCTTACCTGCCGGAGCACACGCACCTGCAGCACGGGGCCCACACCGTTTCCTGCAAGCTCCCCTCAGGCCTCGCGCTGGGCCTGGTTGCCTCACGCTCCCCAGCGCTTCTGTTCCTGAAAATGAACTGCAGGCTCCTGCCTTGAAGTCCTCACCTCCCCACTGAGCAGCTCCCTCCTGACCAGGGCCAGCAGAAGGGCTTGGGGCTCAACACGTCTCTTTAGTGTTTTGCTCTTTTCTCAGCCCAGAGGGACCCCTCCGGGGACTAGCTCATTCCTAGAGACGAAAACCACTGGCCTGTGACTGGCTCAGTGCATACGGAGCCCAGCCCGCGCCCAGGCCCTCCTGCTGGGCTCTCACCCTGAGCCTCTGTGCCTACCGCCCCAGGACAGGAGTCAGACCTGGACAGCCCTGTGGCCGAGCCACTGACACTATTCTAACTAGCTGATCCTAAACCTGACCCACAGGTCCCCTCCTGAGAAAAGCAACAATCCTTCCTGCCCACCTCCCCTGGTGGGCTCTGCCCACCGGCTTCCCCATGGCCTGTGTGGAGTGGCCTGTCCCCTTGTCTCATGAGTAACAAACCTTCTTTCAAAGGCCACATCTCCTGATGTGCTTTAAAACATCTTGGTGGCTCAGCACGGCAGGACACAAGGACTGTGTCCCTGAGGTTTGGGGCACGGTGGAGGGGAGGGGAGCGTGGGCTGAGCTGCCCTCTCTGGCACAGTGGCCTGTGACACCGGGAAACTGCCTGGAGACAGAATAGCCCAGAGGGCCACCTGAGGGGAGAGAGACAGGGAAGGTCCTGGAAGACAGGAGCCCAGGGGTCTGCAGGGCGAGAGAGCGCCCATCTCCCAGGGGACAAGATGCGTTTGGGCATCAGGAAGCTAGGTGACTCCGCTGGTCAGAGGGTAACAATCTGCTTCTCTCTCCTCACCCCGGGGTCTGCTGCAGGCGCCTGCAGGGTGGGCCATTCAGGAGTGTCCTGCAGATGGCTGATGGAGGGAGCGTCCGACGAGGGTCCCTTGGCCAAGCCTGGAGTGACGCCCCTCAGCTCTGCAGGTCTTCCAGCCACCAGGAGTGGTCGGAAGGCCACGTGAACAGGGAGGACATGTGTGGTACCTGGCAGGAGGCCTCTCCCCAGTAAGGAGAGCAGGAGCCCAGAACGGTGCACCACCAGGCCACACCATGACCGGCTCCAGGGGTACACCCCCCGGGACCTCTCCTGGGACAGTGGCACTGTGCGCCCCGCTATGCCCCAGGCCTGGCTGATGGTGACGCTGCACATCTGCCCAGCACAGGCTTCTGCCCACCCTCTCTGCCCTCCTGCAGGCCTTACCTCCTACTGTCTCCTGACGACACCCGTCCAGAACCAGCTTCGACCCAACTCAAATGACCCCAGTGTCCAACCCCCTGAAGAGGCTCTTTCTAACTCCCGCTGCGGGGCCTCCAGGAAAAGTCCACAGAAGAAGTCGGCTTCTCCCAGATCTGGAGGACAGAGCGTGTCCTACCTTGCTGGGGGCTGGTTTCTTCTGACCCTTTCCCCTGGGCCTGTGAACGTCGTCTTCTCCCTGTGACCTCACATGCCGTCCCTCTGTGTGTCTGCGTCCTTACCGCCTCTTCCTCTCCTTCTCCTTCTCCTTCTTCTTCTCTGGCACCCAGGATTGAGCCCAGGGGTGCTCTACCACTGAGCCACACCCCCAGCCCTTTTTGCTTTTTGAGACAGGCTCTCACCAAGTTGCTGAGGCTGGTTTTGAACTCACTATCCTGGCTCAGCCTTGCTGAGTGGCTGGGCATGCACCACCACACCGGCCACCGCCTCTTCTTCTGGCTCCAGTTGCTAGATTAGGACCCACCCCCCGACCCCGTCTTACCTGGGTCACCTCTTTGGAGACTTGGTCCATCAGATACAGTCAGGTCTGAGGTCCCAGGAGGGGACCAATTGGGAGGCGGAGACCAATCCAGTGCAGCGCCCCGCTACCCCAGCTGTGCTCTCCCGGCCACCAGGCACACCTGCTTGTCCCACCCCAGGCTACTCCCGGGGGCGTGGCCAAAGGGCATCAACCAACAAGTTTGACAGTAACTACAGAAGGCAGGGTTCTTGGAGGATCAAGCAAAAGGGGACGGGGACTATGAGACCAAGAGAGGTCAGCTGCCCACCTGGCACAAACTGGGGGAGCAGTAGCCAGGGGGAAGCAGCAGGGTGGGTGCACCTCCCCACCCCCATGCCCACAGGAACTGGGCAGCAGCACAGGGAGACAGCAAGGAGAGAGGACGGCGGCCTGTGCCCCGGTGCCCTCCCTGGGGTCCTGGCTCAGGCCTCCACCCCGGTAGGGACAGTGGCTTTGACCTGTACAACAGAGAGACAAATTGATGGCGGGTCAGGCTGGACTACTTGAAATTGCAACAGTGGGAAAACCCCAAAATGGCAAGACCATCTGGAGGACCTCCTGACCCTCCCACCGCAGCACGTGCGGAAAGGGGCTCGGGCTGGCCAGGCTGTGGCAGGGCAGGGACGGGCAGAGCTGAGTCCCTCTCCACTAGGGAGCCCTGGCCGTTTTTTTTATTTTGTTTTGTTTTGTTCCAATTAGTTATTCATGACCGCAGAATGCATTTCAACTAGCTCTCCGATCTTTTTTTATTCATATTTTTAAAGTAACATTTTAATTTTAGAATAATTTTAAGTTTGCACTTAGTCAATGTGACGTCAGGACATGACCTGGACCTCGGTCACCTGGCTGAGGAATTGTCAGGCTTCCCAACTTCAGCCTTTTATTTTTTTTTTTGTACTGGGGGTTGAACCCAGGGGTGCTCAACTCCTGAGCCACATCCCCAGCCCTCTTTATAGTTTGAGACAGGTTCTCTGAGTTGCTAAGGCTGGCTTTGAAGTTGAGATCCTCCTGCCTCAGCCTCCCGAGTCATGGGGACTGCAGGTGTGCACCACAGCCCCTGGCTAGGTTTCCCACCTCCGCGGTCCCTCTCCTCCCTTGTCAGGCTGTACCCGGGAAGTCACCGCTGTGCCCTGCCCATCCTTGAGTTGTGGGGAGCTGTCCCTGTGGGGGGCAGAACGTCCGCATAGACTACTTGACATTATTCTGCTGAGAGGTCTCTTTTCTCCCAGGCTTATTGCTTTCTCCACTCCTTTGTTAATATCATGATGGACTCATTAATATTTATTTTGTACCTGGGTTATAATCCCAAAATATTTTATCACTCAAATGAGATCCTGCCCTTTTCTCCTCAACATTTATTTTTGTTTTTTAAATTTTTTCAACATTTTTATCATGAAAAATTTGGAGCATAAAAACCACGGACAGCTGCAGTGAACACCTGGTGGCCTCCCGCTGGGTCCCCTGCTGGGTCCCTCTTTGCTTGCCTTAGCACCTGTCTCTCCTCCTGGGACCCGCGTCATTTCCTTCTTTGACTCACTGGAGAAGAAATGCAGGCACATCCCAGGACATCTGTCTTCCTGTGGGACGGCGGAGCTCCTGGCTCTCCAGCCTTAAGACTTGGGCTGGGTGGCACCACTGTCTTCCCTGGTCCCAGCTGAGGATGGCACATGGCACACAGGTCCCTCAGTGCTCAAGTGGCTCATCCTTAGTGGGACCCGTGAATGTGCACCCCACGCCCCGTGCCCTGGACGGGTCCAGAAGTGCCCTCAGCACCTTCCCAGCAGCCGGGTCCTGCCTGCCCAGAGGCCACTCCTGCTCCCACGGCTTCGACACGGCAGAGTGGCTTCACCTCTTCTGCGACGGCAGCCAAATGGCCACAGGCAGTGGAACTCTTGCGACTGGCTTTTCGCACTCAGAAGGATGACCCTAGACCCTGGTTCTCGCGTGATTTGGTTTGTCCCTTCTTACTGCTGCCTGGACAGGCCGCGGCTTCCCACCCCCTCCTCCTACCCCTGGACACTGGCGGTTTCCTGAGGTGACCTGGACGGAGCTGCCCTGAACACTCCTGCAGGGCCTTGGGCATGGGGGGCGGGCGCCCGAGTGACGGTTCCGAGTGAAGGCCTGACAGTAGAGCTGTGGGCCGCGGGCGGGGGAGGTTTGGGTCTGTGGGAGATGCCAGGCCTTTGTCTGAAGTCTTTGTGACCTTCACACCCGCGCCATTAGGTGCCCTAGTGAGCGTCTCTCTGAAGTTCCTTCCCCATCCTTGTATTTCAGGTGTTTAGGGATGTGGGGTCTGATTCAGGTTGAACCCCGCTGTATTCATCAGGGTCCCCCAAAGAATCAGAACCAGCAGAATAGACAGAAGCCAGGTGGGTAGGTAGACATGGTAGGTAGGTAGACAGGGGTAGGTAGGTAGGGGTAGGTAGGTAGACAGGGGTGGGTAGGTAGGGGTGGGTAGGTAGATAGGGGTAGGTAGGTAGATATGGTAGGTAGGTAGATAGGGGTGGATAGGTAGGGGTGGGTAGGTAGACAGGGGTGGGTAGGTAGGGGTAGGTAGGTAGACAGGGGTGGGTAGGTAGATAGGGGTAGGTAGGTAGACATGGTAGGTAGGTAGACAGGGGTGGGTAGGTAGGGGTAGGTAGGTAGACAGGGGAGGGTAGGTAGATATGGTAGATAGGTAGACAGGGGTGGGTAGGTAGGGGTAGGTAGGTAGATAGGGGTGGGTAGGTAGACATGGCAGGTAGGTAGACAGGGGTGGGTAGGTAGGGGTAGGTAGGTAGATAGGGGTGGGTAGGTAGATAGGGGTGGGTAGGTAGGGGTAGGTAGGTAGACAGGGGTGGGTAGGTAGATAGGGGTAGGTAGGTAGATAGGGGTAGGTAGGTAGACAGGGGTGGGTAGGTAGGGGTAGGTAGGTAGACAGGGGTGGGTAGGTAGATATGGTAGATAGGTAGACAGGGGTAGGTAGGTAGGGGTAGGTAGGTAGATAGGGGTGGGTAGGTAGACAGGGGTGGGTAGGTAGGGGTAGGTAGGTAGACAGGGATGGGTAGGTAGACAATGGTAGGTAGGTAGACAGGGATGGGTAGGTAGACAGGGGTGGGTAGGTAGGGGTAGGTAGGTAGACAGGGGAGGGTAGGTAGGGGTAGGTAGGTAGACAGGGGTGGGTAGGTAGGTAGACAGGGGTGGGTAGGTAGATAGGGGTAGGTAGGTAGATAGGGGTAGGTAGGTAGACATGGTAGGTAGGTAGACAGGGGTGGGTAGGTAGAGGTAGGTAGGTAGACAGGGGTGGGTAGGTAGGGGTAGGTAGGTAGATAGGGGTAGGTAGGTAGACATGGTAGGTAGGTAGACAGGGGTGGGTAGGTAGAGGTAGGTAGGTAGACAGGGGTGGGTAGGTAGGGGTAGGTAGGTAGATAGGGGTGGGTAGGTAGACATGGCAGGTAGGTAGACAGGGGTGGGTAGGTAGACAGGGGTGGGTAGGTAGACAGGGGTGGGTAGGTAGGGGTGGGTAGGTAGACAGGGGTGGGTAGGTAGACAGGGGTGGGTGGGTAGGTAGACAGGGGTGGGTAGGTAGGGGTGGGTAGGTAGACAGGGGTGGGTAGGTAGACAGGGGTGGGTGGGTAGGTAGACAGGGGTGGGTAGGTAGGGGTGGGTAGGTAGACAGGGGTGGGTAGGTAGGGGTAGGTAGGTAGACAGGGGTGGGTAGGTAGGGGTAGGTAGGTAGACAGGGGTGGGTAGGTAGGTAGACAATGGTAGGTAGGTAGACAGGGGTGGGTAGGTAGGTAGGTAGGGGTGGGTAGGTAGACAGGGGTGGGTAGGTAGGTAGGTAGGGGTGGGTAGGTAGACAGGGGTGGGTAGGTAGGGGTGGGTAGGTAGACAGGGGTGGGTAGGTAGGGGTGGGTAGGTAGACAGGGGTGGGTAGGTAGACAGGGGTGGGTAGGTAGGGGTGGGTAGGTAGGGGTGGGTAGGTAGACAGGGGTGGGTAGGTAGACAGGGGTGGGTAGGTAGACAGGGGTGGGTAGGTAGGGGTGGGTAGGTAGACAGGGGTGGGTAGGTAGACAGGGGTGGGTAGGTGGGTGAGAGGTGATATGTGATCAGTAGGTGAAGCTACATGATGGATGGACAGATGATGGGCAGGTAGGTAAATGACAGGCCGATGGACCACAGATGGGAAGAGGCTGATGAGAACTGGCTCACGCGGTTGTGGAGGCTGGGAAGTCCCGCCACATGCTCTCTTTGGGCTGGAGACCAGGGAAGCAGTGGTACCGTTCAGTCCAAAGGCGGGAGAAGCAGGAGCTCTGCTGTCCTGAGGAGAAGATGGACGTCCCAGGTCCAGACCAGGGAATGAACTCGCCCTTCCTGGGCCTCTTGTCCCATCAGGGCCTCAACAGACAGCCTGACGCCCAGGCACCCTGGCAGGGGATCCTCGGTCCTTAGTCTACAGAGTCAAGAGTGGGGGCTGGGGCTGAGCGGTAGAGCCCAGCAGATGCAGGGACCTGGGTTCAACCCTCAGCACCACATATAAATCAATAAAATGAAGGTATTGTGTCCATCTACAACTAAAAATATTTTTAAAAAAGTAAGAGGTGAGGCTGGGTGCAGCGGCGCACGCCTGTAATCCTAGGGGCTTGTGGAGGCAGGAGGATCACAAGTTCAAAGCCGGCCTCAGCAATTTAGCAAGGCACTAAGCAACTCAGTGAGACCCTGTCTCTAATAAAATACAAAATAGGGGTGGGCGTGGGGATCAGTGGTCGAGTGCCCTGAGTTCAGTCGCTGGTACCTCTCCCAAAAAAGTAATAGATGAGTGATTAGAATGTTTGAAGACATACATATATTTTCTATATATATGAGACATATATATATATGAAAACATGGGTAAAGGATATATAAGCTCTAGATTAATATTTTCAGTCTATTTTAATGTACCTGGTTCATTTTTCTTTTCTTTTTCTTTTTTTTTTTGTGGGGGAGGGTTATCAGGGATTGAACCCGGGGGGCGCTTAACCACTGAGCCACATCCCTAGCCCTCTTTATGTTTTTATTTATAGACAGGGTCTTGCTAAGTTCCTCAGGGTCACACTAAGTTGCTGAGGCTGACCTTGAACTTGTGATCCTCCTGCCTCAGCCTCCCGAGCCACTGGGATTACAGGCACATGCCACCATACTTGGCCCCTGCTTTGATTTTATTGAAATATTCACAGAATTGAAAGTGTGGGACTTGATGGGTTTACATAGAGTCGGAAAGCTATTTGGTACTGAGTAAGAACTTTACTAAGGAAGAGAAGTGGGAGGGAGGGAAGGAGGAGGAGGAGAGGAAACAGGGGCAGGCAGAGAGACGTGGGGGTGACTGCACACCCCTTGATCTATTTGTGACCCCCCCCCCCACAGCCTCAGGGCTATTATTTATAAATTGTCCCCAACTTACGGTGGGGACTTTACATTTGTGCTTCGTGATGGTGTGAATGCCTATCCACAGAGCCACTCACTGCCTCTCACTTTGAGTACAGCCCTCAGTGGTTCCATGATATACCAGCACTTGGTTGTAAGGTGGGTTTTGCGTTGGGTTTTGCCCAGGTGCAGGCCGAGGCAGTGTTCCGCGCCCACGTTAGGCAGTAGGGTGTTCGGGAGGTGGGGTGGACTAGAAGCTTTCCACTGACAATATCTTCAGCTCCCAGTGGGTTTACCGGGATGAACCCCACCTGCACTTCCAACTTACTGTCCCCTGCTAGGTGCGTGCTTCGCTGCAGTGATTACACCATTGTCACTGTGGACAGTAGCTAACTCCAGCTGAGGGCTGGCTCCAGCTGTTCCCTTCAGCAGGCCAGGGGAGGCCCGTTGCATCCCACAGACGTGGAGGCTGAGGCATAGAGGGTGGAGGTCAGCGTCAGAGCCGGGACTCAGGCCAGGCACCTGGCTGCGAGGTCCAGGCTCTGGGCCATGCTATCATGAACAAGCCTCCACTTGGCCCCTGCTCAGGCGCTGCCCACAAGGAGGACACCCACTTCCTGGGCATCTTCTGTAGTAGCAACACCCCCTCGGCACCACACCCAGAGCTTGCTGTCCTTTCCTCTTCCTGAAACTGCACACAGTGCTGGCCTCTGGTTTACTCTCTGCCCTCTGAGTCCAGAAGTGCCGATTCCTTTAACTGGAGACTGTCTCCTTTCTTGTTTCCACTTCCCCAGGTCCTAGAGCAGAGCCTGTGATGCAGCAGACACTCCACAAATGGTTGTGAGACAAACAGCCGACAAATCACAGCTGATTGCATGTACTACTGATTGCCTGTATTGATGACCTACTGTGTGCTGGGCCCAGGACCCAGCACTTGGCCATCTCTTTGGAACTCTCACAATCATGCCACTGAACCTGGAGCCTCCCAGAATCTCAGCCATGGGGGTCACATCGGAGCAGGAGGCCTTCATGGCACTCCCTGCTCCCCTCCCCCTCCTCTGGCTGCTGCCTCTCAGCTTTCTCGTGGGCACCTCTCCGTCTGCTTGCCCCCTGCACGGTGGTGCCACTCAGCGTCTGGCTAGACCAGGGCTACAGACCAGCCAGCTCCAGCCCACGGACAGGCTTGATTTGGCCCACACAGTTTATTTTTTGTATTTGAATTAGTTTTAACATTTAAAAGCTGAGGGATTTTGCTTTCAAAAATATCCAGATTTCTGTCTTGGAAATTTGGAACATCTGGCGATTCTGGTCCCTCTTCCCATATGGCAAGAGCTGGTTGACACTAAGAGCATCAGCTGTGTGGTCGGAGCCATCCCCACCCGGGGTTCTCATGCACTCCACCAACACCTGTGGACCCTGAGAAGGTGTGGGATTGGTATCCAGCCATGACCTAGGAACACCCAAGGACACTCTGGATAACCACCTGCTCTCCCCAGGAGAAACAGGCCGGAGCAAATCTGGTCAGACAGCACTTCAGGTCTCTCATGCATTAGGATGGATACCTTGGGGCTAATCAATATTAATTAATTGTTAGAGAAATTCTTTAGCATCTTGCCAAATGACTTGTGACAGCAGGCCAGAGTGAAGGGGGGAGAGAGAGAGAGAGAGAGAGAGAGAGAGAGAGAGAGAGAGAGAGAGAGAGAAAGGGGGAAGCGGGGGGAAGGGGAGGAAGGGAGATCCAATCAACCCAAACTTTTGGGGGGGAATGGAGAGGAGTGGTGAGTGTGTGTTTACACACGTGCATGCACACACACATGCCAAATCGTGAAGTAAAATTGTTTCTCACTGTGGCTTGTCCTACAACTTGAAGGGCCACCATTCTAGATACGATCCACTTGGAGAAGGCGGGTGCAGGGCAGATGGTGGCTGCACAGACATGGGGCCGAAGTGCAATGGAGCCCAGAAGCAATGGGGAGCACTGAGTGTTCTGCAGCTGCAGTCTCCATACGCACCTGGATGGTTCCCAGGTGCTCCCATCAGGGCATTCGGGATTCCGCTGCCTTGGCAGACCTGCTGACCAAGATCCTCCTCTGTGGACACGATGCAGGATCTTGTCCCCGCTGCAGCTTGTAGAACAGGCTAGTCTTACCTCCTCCCCCTCGGGTACAAAAGTTTACACCAAACATTAACAGGTTTATTCCTCTCATTTTAGAGATGGGAAAACAGAGACTCCAAGTTTGGAGATCAAGTGCCTGGGGTCACTTAAGGTGCCACCAGCTGCTGAGCTCAGAATCATCTTTCAGCACCACGCCCTGTGTAGACCATCTGGTTGGGATGGGTGAGAACATGACTCAAGCCAGCACTGGAGGTGGCTGAGGAGAAAATCCAAGGTAGTGACAATGAGTGCATGTGGAAGACCTGCACCTCCCTGTCTCCTTCACCATCACCACCTCCATCAGTATCATCCGCCTTCTCAGCTTTGTCATTATGACCATGATACTCATCAACACCATCATCACCATCACCACCATCACCATCATCACCATCACCACCATCACCATCACCACCATCACCACCATCATCACCATCACCACAAATCATCACTATCATCATCATGACCATCACCATCACCACCACCATCATCATCAAGACCATCACCATCACCACCATCATCACCATCACCACCATCATCATCATCACCATCACCACCATCACCACCATCATCACCATCATCATGACCATCACCACCACCACCATCATCATGACCATCACCACCACCACCATCATCACCACCATTATCATCATCATGACCATCACCACCACCACCATCACCACATCACCATCATCACCACCACCACCATCACCACCATCACCACTACCACCATCATCACCATCACCACCACCACCATTACCACCACCATTATCATCATCATGACCATCACCACCACTACCATCACCACCATCACCATAATCACCATCATCACCATCACTATCGATATCATCAGCATCACCATCATCATCACCATTACCACCATCATCACCATCACTATCACCACCATCATCACCACCATCACCATCACCACCATCACCACCATCACCATCAGTATGCTCTTTATTGCTGTGATCAAAATATCTGACAAACAACTTAAAGGAAGACAAACTTGCTTTGGCTCATGGTCTCAAAGGTTCTAGTCCATGGTCAGTCCACTCCATTGCTCTGGGCCTCAGGTAAGGCAGAACATCATGGTGGAAGGGTAAATCAGAGGAAAACTGCTCAAGCCATAGCAGCCAGGGAGGAGAGAGAGAGCAAGGAATCAGGCCAGGGACAAGAAGCACCCTTTCAATGTGAACTCCCAGTGACCTGCTTCTGCCCACGGTGCCCCACCGCCTACAGTCTCCACCTCCTCCCAGTAGTCCATTCTGCTGCCAGTGGTTAACCCACTGATGAAGTGAGAGCCCCCATGATTCAGTTGTTTCCCAAAACCCCACCTCTGAGCACTGCTGCCCTGAGGACCAGTCCCTCCACACATGAGCCTCTGGGGACAGTCACTGTCATCACCATCTCTTATCACCATCACCTTCCCATTACCATTATTTTCTCCCTAGCCCTGTCTTACCAAGCTGAGGCAAAATATAGGGTAGGTAGATCACCAACCTCCTCTCTTCCTCCTGCCCATCTCAGCCACCTCAAGTAAAGACAGATGTGGGGATCTCAAATAAGTCTCCTTCATCATGAAAACCCTTCACACAGCATGTGTTAAGTGTGCCCTCATCTGTAAGGGACACAGGTGTTTGGGTAAAGCCCCCTCCCACTTTTCCTAACCTGCATAAGGACACATATTCTACACACAAACCTCCCTGTGTGTATGGAACACTCCAGGATATATTTAAAACCTGCACATGGTGCAAGGACTCCTGCTGTATGCATAAGGATCCTGTCCACCTGTCTAGGCACCCTGCTTGTCTCTATAGGGACCTCTATAGGGACCTGCTCCACAGCAAGGGAGGACCCTGGGTAAGACTCTGGGAATCTTTGCTTTAGCTTCAACAGTGACACTTGGTTAATGATGCCAGGGTGCCAAGGTCCTCCCCAGGATCTCTATTTCCCCAATATCCACGCAGCACTAGTGGATTCCTGGGAGGCTCCATGTCCGTAGTGGCTGCACAACAGCTGAGAATACCAAGGGAACAGCTAGGGTGGAGTCCTGCAGCCAGGGAGGGAATCCTCAGTTGGTCTAAAGGAATCCTTAAATTCATGGGCCGCATTCTTATAAGGACAGGAAAGGTGTCTGCAGAGACAGGTGGGGTCTTTAGGCAGGTGGGCAGGGTCCTCAAGTGGATGCCGAGTCCTTGTCCCTGTGCAGGTTTCCAGTACCTTCTGGAGTGGTCCATACCCAGGGAGGTTTGCGTGCAGAAGCTGTGTCCTTGTGCAGGTTTTACCCAACACAGGCGACCTTTACCGAGAAGTGGGGGTCTTCATGACAAAAGCTGGACATGACCTGTACAACGCTGCGCACACACTAGTGGCCTTTACAGGGACGCGGTCCTTCATAAAGATAAAGGGATCGCTGTCCTTTAGGGTGATATCAGTACCAGGGCCCCTCCACGAGCGAGGACGGCGAAGAGCTCGAGTCTGGCACAGTCCAGCTCTCCCGAGGCCCAGACTTGAGCAGCGCCGCACCTGCTCGCGGCGGCAGGTGGGCGCCGGGGAGGGCGGAGCGCGACGGCCTTCCGCGCCGCAGTGCGCCCCGCGGCCGCCAGGGGCAGCGCCGAGCCGCCCTCCCCCAATCTCCGCCCCCCGCCCTCCCGCTCGGCTCCCCGGGGCCGCAGACCCCGCTCCGCCCGCGCCCCGCTCGGCTCCGCGGCTCCCGCCGTCGCCCGCTGCCCCTCCCGGGGCCATGGGGGCGCCCCCGGGCTACCGGCCCTCCGCCTGGGTGCATCTCCTCCACCAGCTGCCCCGCGCCGACTTCCAGCTCCGCCCGGTGCCCAGCGGCTTCGCGCCCCGGGAGCAGGAATACCAGCAGGTGGGACCCGGCGCGGCCCGGCGGCCCGAGCTCCTGGGTCCCCAGGGAGCAGAGGAGGAGGCTGGGTCAAGGTCCTGCGTCTCCGGGGCTGGGGCGGTCCGGACTTGGGGTACCTGAGGGAGGAGGAGCGAGGGCGCCCATACCTGGAGGCTCCCGGCGCGGGTGCTGGGATCAGCCCCCTGGGAGGGAGGGCCGGGGACCCGGGCCTGGACCCCAAGTCCCGAAAGGGAGCGGGATGGGGCCGCCTGGATTCCTGGTTCCGGAGACCTGCCTGGGCAGCCGGCCTCCAGGGTCAGCGGAGGGGAGGTCCACTCTTTGGGTCCTAAAAGAGGACCCCGCCCCCATAGGATCACAGCAGGTGACTGTGTCCCAGATAAGGGGGGACCCGAGAGAGCGGACCCGATACCGGTAGAGAGGAGGAAGGTCGCGGGGCGGGGTGGGGGGGTGCCTGTTCTGGGGTGGGACTGAGACCCTTAGACAGGGAAGGGGGCTTTCAGGGCCGGGGCAGGGAAATGAGGCGGTGTCGGGAGAGGACGTTTCCAGTCTGCCCAGGACAGGAGGGGCGGGCGGGGGACGCGGACAAGGTGCGGGCAGGGACGAGGTTGGGTTTGGGGAACCCAGGGGCTGATAGACTTGGTCCTGGAGGGTGGGGCTGGTGTGGGAACCTCACTGAGGCCAGGTCCCTCCGGAAGGGAAAAAGAACTATCCCCTGACCCAGTTTGCTTCAAGTGCTTGACTTTGAGATTAATGAGGAGAAAGGCTGGCTGAGCTGGGGACCGGGTGGGGGGCTGGGGGTCCTGGTGCCCCAGCATGGGTCCCAGGCCCTGCCTGTAGGGTCCGGACCACTCCCTCTGCCCTGGTTGCTTCTGGGAAGTGGGTCTGGGGTTGGGAGAGCTTAGGAGGAGTGGGGTTTCCGGAACCTCAGAGAGAGGACGGGAGCTGTGTGTAGCTATTTGGGTCACGGCTGGCACAGCCCTGAGCGGCTCCTCCTTGCCTACTCCACGCCGCCCCCTCTCCCCACCGAAAGGGACCGCCATCCCCTCGCCCACAGCTACATTACACAATCACAACCTCCAGCCCCTCCACCCACACCTGGACCTCCCCATCCACACCGACCCGGGGCTCTGGGGCCTCAGGCACCTCCCTGAGGGCTCAGAGGGGTTCTCTTCACCCCATCCTGAGTCAGGTCACTGCTGGGACATGCTGGCACAACCCCCCAGGACATTCTCCTCCCTAGAGAAGACCACCTGGGGCACAGGTGGGCATACCATCAGGGACTCAGAGACACACATCATATACACACACCCCCAGATGTAGACACACACACTCATGTGCACATTAACACATATACACATGTACACATGTACAGACACATGCACATATACACACTCATGTACACACTAAACACACATGGATATATGCACACTCATGCACACAAACAGTAGCTCAACATGTGCACTTGAATCACACTTACATCCATACACATCCATACTCACACATACCCTCCTGTGTATATACACAAACACATTCACATATGCACACACCTACAGGCACACATGTACTAATTCACACTCAACACACTCACATGCACACTTGCTTACGAACTGACACCCTCACATACATCCTCATACACACACACACAAATGTTGACTGTGCCACTCATTCACATACACACATTCACATACACACATACACACACACACACACACACACACAGATGACATTGAGCCTCCAGACTCAGTGTGAATGCCCACAGGTATCTTCTCACCTGCAGGCCAGGGCACCTCAGTGTGCACACACTTCACACACAGGCATGCTCCAGGATCTGTCTTGTGGCAGTCAACTCAAAAACAAGCAGCCAGACTCAGCCAGCAACACACACTGCACATGCTGCTCTCCCTCACAGACACACACACCTCCAGTTTAGGGGACAGCCTCAAGAGCAGGGGTTGCTCCTGATCCTGGTGCTGTCCCATGTGCTGTGAGGCTCAAGGCACACCCCGCCCCACCCTGCACCTCCAGGCAGGTGGGATGGCACAGGTTGCTGGAAGCCCTGCGCACTGTGCCAACAGCCCTGCTATTCTGCAAGGTGGCTCCCGCTGTGTCCACCGTCTCTGCCCGCCTCTGGGTCTTGCTGCATCTCTGCCCCATCTCTCTGCTGTTCTCTGTGGTTCTGCCTCCCTCCCTGCCCCCCCCCCCCCCCCCCCCGCATTCTCTGTCCTGCCTCAGACTGGACCCTTGGTCTCGTCTTCTTCGGCCTCATCTCTGCATCTCCCATCTTGTCTGGCTGTGTCTGCCCCCATCTCTGCTCTGCCTTCCTCTCCCAATCTGCACCTCTGAGTCTTGTGTGCACTCATGCTGTCACAGAGCACCCCATCCTGCAGTCCCTGGGTGACAGACTCGTGCTGCGGTGGGTGTGTGAGCTCGGCAGCAGGGGAGAGAGCAGAGAGAGGAGGGAGGGAGGCGACTGCCCTGGCACAGGACTAGGCACCCACCCGCCCTGCTCCCACCGTTCCAGGGCAACCTCAGCAGGTCCTCAGGACACAGAGGCTCAGAGAGGGGAGGGCCCTTCTGAAGGTCACGCAGCCATGGAGGACAAAGCAGAGCTGGGCGTCCAGCTGAAAGCAACCCAGTCCTAGGTCTCGGAGCCCCAGCTGCCAGCCTGGGGGGTGGCTGGGGACCCCATCTTTCACTTCAAACCTAAATGCCTGACAGGGAGGGGCTCCAAGTCCAGGACACGCCGGTGCCCTCCAAGGCTTCGTGTACCCCTTCCCAGGCCCTGTTGCTGGTGGCGGCCTTGGCAGGCCTGGGCTTGGGCCTGAGCCTCGTCTTCATTGCTGTCTACCTCATCCGCTTCTGCTGTTGCCGCCCCCCAGAGCCCCCAGGGGCCAAGAGTACCCCACCAGGCGGAGGCTGTGTCACCTGGAGCTGCGTGGCTGCCCTCCTCGTCGGCTGGTAACGGGGACCCAGGGCAGGTGGGAGAGGGGGCAGGGCTTCCCCATGATGGCAGGTCTTCATCAGAGCACAGGGCAGGAGACAGGTGAGACCCTGCCCCCTCACCCTCCGCAGGGAGAACTTCCCTATGCAACGGATGGAGGAGTGGAGCTTAGAAGGGGAATGACTTTCCCCAGGCAGCCAGCCTGGCAGGAAGTGTAGGTTAAGGGCTTGGGGCTGGTCAGGTGCCTGGTTTCAGTGGCCCTCCCATCAGGGAGCTGAGTGAAGTGATATGATCTCCCTGTGGCTCAGTTTCTGCATCTGTGAAATGGGTTTTACAGTACCACCCACCTTCTGGGGATGGTAAGAGATGGGAGAGTGCACAGGCCGCCCACTGCTGTCCTCAGTAAGTGCTAACTGGCACTAGCGATGCCATTCCTGACTCATTAGCATCCGACAGCTGCTGTGGCCTATCTCCTGTGATGGAAGCAGCCCAGAGCCCTGGCCTGCCCGCAGGGACACAGGCCACGTGATCCCAGCCAGCTCTAATTCCCTCTCAAGGTGGCTGCTGGATCTGGGGTTGTCATGTCCAGTTTGGAAAGAGGAAGGGTCTAGCAGGGAGAGAAGGCCATATTTCAATGCCACATGTAGGGGCAGGGCGGAGATGACCTCCCAACCTCCAGGAGGGACCCAGGGGCTTCTTCTGAGAACAAGTCCTTTACCAAGAGCCAGCCAGCCCCCTCCCTGGCAGGGTGGAACCCACTAGGCAGGGACAGCGTCCTGCACCCCAGAGGTAGCCAGCGGAGGAGGCTGCTAGGGCGGCTCCCACAGCTCACGAGGGCGTGGCTGAGAGCTGGTCCCCCAGCCCTGGCTCTGCTGGCTTACTTCAGGGAGAAGAGGGTGTCTGATTGGGGGTGTGGGGAGGCTGGGTGTCCTATATCCAAGACAGCTCCTCAGCAGGCTCTCCAGATGGGGGTGGATGGGGGAGGCAGACAAAGGCCCAGTGGGGGAGAGACACGGCCTCAGCCCCCAGGCCTGGGAACAAGAAGGGCTTTGTAGGGCTCTGAACAATGGGGCAGGGGCACTGGGCGCCCATCCCAGGGACGGGTGGGAACTGGGAGGGCCCAGGCTCTCGCCCCTCCACTGTGGGACACTGACTGGGGGCAGGGAATGGGTCTCCAGACTCAGACTCCACAATGGAGCTCCGTGTGTTGGCCTGGGGGCACCGGGCAGGGACACCCCAGCTCCTGGCCCGTCCTCCAGCCCCTCCTCCCACATTCCTCTCCTCCCCTGCCAGCAGGCCAGATGCTAGGGTTATTGGGTGGGGTAGGGGAAGGCCAGAGCTCCTCCGTGTCCCTGGGAGAGGATGGTGCTGGGGGAATCCTGCAATCCCAGGAACACCCAGGGGGCAGGGGCAGAGGATGTCTGGGCTCTATGGACTCCAGGACGAGCTGAGAAAGCTGGACTCTTGAGGAGGATGGAGATGGGCGTGGGGCAGGTGGTCATTGGGAGGAGAAGATCTCCCACAGTGCTGGGTGTGCCCAGGGTTCTGCTCTGGGGAGGTGTGAGTTAAATCTGGGGGCTCCCTCCCCTCCACCACTCCACCCACCATTAGCATCACAATGACGTCCCTCCAGCTGGGGGAGTGAGGTCTTCTCGTTACCTTGGCAACCGGTGGGGGCCCAGCCGGAGACATTCTTTCCCACGGCTGGCTGGACCAATGGGGTGGGCGAGGAGACGGGATAGGTGGATGAAGAGGTGGGGCAGAGGGGGTACATGTGGGGAGACAGTGGCCCCGAGTGGGGTCCCAGACCGGTTGAGATTTCCTCTCCCTCCTCCCCCTCTCAGTGCTGGCATTGGCATTGGTTTCTATGGCAACAGCGAGACCAGTGATGGGGTGTCCCAGCTCAGCTCGGCACTGCTGCACGCCAACCACACGCTCAGCACCATTGACCACCTGGTGAGGGGGCCAGTGACTGGCCAGATCCCTGACTCACACCCAGACTGGTCCCCCACACAGGAACATGGGACCCTGCACTCAGGGTCAGAGGGACCCAAACACAGACCCCTACCTGAGACTTGGGACTCGGGCTCAGACGGTACCGCAGACAGGGGGCCTCAGGCCATCACTCAGCCCTCCCTGCTGCAAACCTTGTGCCAGATCCAGAGCTGGCCAGGACTAGACCCCAGATTCCCCAGATTCACGTCCTGTTCCAGGCCCAGATCCATCTTGCAGCCCACACCAGAGGCCAAACCCTGGAGTCAGATCCAAGGACCCCAGACCTGATCCTTGGCCCAAACGCAAGCCCAGGGACCCAGCCCTGCAGCCCCACCTCCAAACTTAAAGACAAGGGCACTTAGACTAGAGATCCCAGACTCAGGAAGGCAAATGAGCACCTCAGATCTAAGACCCCCAACTTCAGTCCAGTCCTGGAATTTACTCCAGCTCCAGTGACTGACCACCCAGAGCTCCCCTAAGCCACAGAAGCCCTCCCAGACCTCTGTGCTCAGTCCTCAGGTGCCCCAGACCCCTGCCACTGCTTTCTCCTGCCCACCCCCCAGAGCCCCACCCCTTGATCCAGCCCTGGAGGACTTCCTCCCCAGACCCGAGCCCCTCCTTCCCCAGGTGGTAGAGACAGTGGAGAAGCTGGACGAGGCGGTGAGGACAGAGCTGACCACCCTAGAGGAGGTGCTGGCACAGCGCACAGAGCTGGTGGCGGCCACCCGGGGAGCTCGGCGGCAGGCGGAGGCTGTGGCCCAGCAATTGCAGGGGCTGGCCTTCTGGCAGGGAGTGCCCTTGAGCCCCCTGCAGGTGGCTGAAGATGTGTCCTTTGTGGAGGAGTACAGGTAAGAGGCAGGACCCCCTGTGCAGCAGGAGTTCTCAAGCTGGGACCCCAGGGAACCCCAGGCAGTTTCTGGAGTCATTTTGGGTTGTCACAACTGAGGGAAGGGGTGCTCCGGCCACCCAGTGGGTGGAGGCCAGGGAGCTGTTCACCATCCTACCAGGCACAGGCTCCCCAGAAACATCCAGCCCCAAATGTCAATTTGACAAGGCTGAGGAGCCTCAGTGCGTGGAGGGGATTGGGTGACTGGGTCCCACCCTCGCACTCACTATTCCCCCATTGGCCACCACCCCCTCAACCACATCGTCATTTATTCACTCTCAATAAGTCACTCTCGCAACCTGGTTAGGAGCCCACTCCCTCGATCTCCGTATGGCTCGGAGTTCAGCCAGCACGTTTCTTCAGCACCGTGATGAGGGAGGCGGCCCACCTCTGCCATCCTGAGGGCCACTGGTCCCCAGGGCCACTCGCTTGCCCCTGTGCAGGGAACCTCCTGCGGTGCCCCCTCACCGGACTGAGTTAGTGTCTGCTGGGTGCTGGGGACGGTCACTGGCACACAGAGAGCACTGGCAGCGGGTCAGTACAGTGCCAACACCCCTGGAGCTGGACAGACAGGAAGTCAGAGGAAGGCCTGCCCTGTCCTCGTCTAGACCAGTAAGAAACAATCGCACAGGCCAAGCACTGTAAGGTGCTGGCTGGGGAGGGCTCTGAGAAAAGTAGATGGGAAAGAGGTTGGGGTGGGGACAGGCTGGTGGTCAGCACCAGAGGGCCCGGGAAGGCCACGTGGAGTAGGTGATGCTGAGGAGGCAGGGACCACTTCCCAGCAGCAAGGAGGATGAGTTCTATTGCTTTGTTCACTAGGATTATTTCCTTCATTCGGGGGGAAGGGGCTGAGGTGGGAATGAGGCCCTGGGCTCTGGGTCCTGGGTGCAGACACGTGGGGGCTGAACAGGGTGAGCAGGGAATGCTGAGCAGCAGAGGGCAGGAGGCAGGCTGGCGTGGGCTGCAGACCAGGTTAGCATCTCACCAGGCTCAGGGCCCGTGAGCTGGGCCTGGGCTGTTGGAGAGGGTAGCTATGAGGACGTGGCTGGGATTGTTTCCAGGGAACATCTTGGGTTGGACCCTTGTGGAAGTAGCAAAGTGCCCAGCATTCGAGAGTCCCTCGACAACAAGTCAGGGCCCTGGATGGAGAGTCAGGGGCAAGGGCTGGGAGGGCAGCCTGCGGCTCTGTGGGACACGAGGAGGAAACCACTTAATCATCTGGTGCTTCCTGTGTGTGGCCCATCTGTGGCCTCCCAGGCCCCACCCAGGCAAGTCCGGTGAATTACTAATGTTTAGCCATCCTTGAACACACTGAAAGCTCCCTCCTTGGCACCCAGGCTACTATTCAGGTGGGTCCACGAGCATGTCCCTCTCTTAGACCAACAACCTTTGCAAGCCATGCCGTTGTCTCCCAGCACGGCAGGGAAACTGAGGCCAGGAGGTGAAGTCCCAGGAGTTACACAGCCGGTTAGGAGGCGGGCCAGGGTTGAGGCCCAGGTAGCCCCCCATCTATGCACCACACCCCCAAGTTCTGTGGTGAGATCCTTGGTGCTGGTTCCGGTTCTGCAGGGCTGGGTTTGCAGGCTCAGAGAAGCCAAATCAAGTCCATAGTCACAGACCTTGAGTGTGGGCCAGTCAGGGTTGGGTGCCAGGTGTTCACACCCTGGGACCCACCCGTGCTCCAGTGTCCTGTCTACCCAAGCACCCCCTTCACAGATGAGCTGGTGGTGGCTCATGGGCACTGGGAGCAGGGAGGGCACTTGGGCCTCCTCCCAGGCGGGGCTGGGCTGGGGTGCTGCGGGGATGCGGCGGGCCTCCCTGGGTCCACCGCCTCTGCCCTTCGGCCCCCAGGTGGCTGGCCTATGTCCTCCTGCTGCTCCTGGAGCTTCTGGTCTGCCTCTTCACCCTCGTGGGCCTGGCGAAGCAGAGCAAGTGGCTGGTGGTCGTGTGAGTTGGGCAGCCCCGGCTGCTGGCACTTCCCACAGTGGGCATGGGGGGTGCCCCGCATTTCCCTGGCCGTGGGAACTCAGTCTCATGGCTCTAATGTCAGGGACCAGGGTCCTTCCACAGCTAGACATGCAGACAGAGGTGACACCTAGAACAGCCTTGCAATGTGCCACACCATCGGGCACCTTGATCACACCAACAGTACAGATGAGGATGGCCATTGACTTCTATTGAGGGCCACACACTGAGTCCTCCATGGCCACAGTGGCCCCAGGAAGGAGGTACCAGTGGGCTCCAGGAACCTGAGGCAGAAGGCTGCCAAGGGGAGCCGCAGCACCCTGCTCTTAGTTAACACCTAGCTCTTCTTGGCACTTCATGGAACCCTCACCCTCGTCACTGAGGCAGGCTGCGCTCCTTGTTTAACCAGGGAGAGTGAAGCTCAGAGAGGCTGGGCAGCTTGCTCAGAGCCACACAGCCAGGGTGTGCTACCGGGGCCTTCAAACCCAGTCCGCCTATCATTAGAAGGGCTCTTCATCCTCCCTGCCCCAGCAGGAGTGGGAGAGAGGCTGGGGCTGCAGCTGCCTTCTGCATACCACCATGGCGGAGAGTCCTGCTACCCACTCAGGCCCCCACTGAGCTTGGAGATGGGTGAGACACGGTGAGGCAAGGCAGGCCTTCAGTTCCACACACTGTAGTGCTCTTCTTGCTGCTGACCCTCCACTGACCGGCCTGAGCCCACTCAGGGAGCAGCCAGGTTCACATTTCAATCCAGGAACAATCTCCACTCCTCTGTAGAGACAGGGCTGAAGGGCAGCTGACGGGGCTGTGGGTGACCTGGGCGCAGGCCTGGTCAGCAGGGATACTGGACCTTGCAAAATTCAAAGCCCAGGCAGTTGAGCTCAAAAGTGAGCAGTGGCTTCCAGGGTCCCAGGTAAAGTAGGCAGAACCTCTAGGAGGCAGGTTGCTGACCCGCCAGCCCAGACTGCTGTCCGTCTCTACCACACTGGCAGGTGCCAGCTGTTAAATCTGACGTCAGCAAACACTGTCCCCACCACCCCTGCTCCTCCACCCCAGGATCCAGAGCCTGGTGGGGGGAGGGGTGGGCAGCAGTGGGATCTGGTGTGGAGGGGAAGGGCAGGGTGGAGCGATTGTGAACCCTGAAACCAACGCCCTTCCCCACTAGGATGACTGCTATGAGCCTCGTGGTGCTTGTCCTAAGCTGGGGCTCCATGGGCCTCGAGGCAGCCACGGCGGTGGTGAGTTCTGAGGGCTCTACGTTCAGTGGGGTAGGACCCCGAGTCCTGGGGCAGGGGAAGCTTAATGCATTCGGCCCTGAGAGAAAGGGCGTGGAAGACACCATCACAGTTCTGAGATTTGGGGGTGGTTTCCAGGGTCCTGAGAGAATAGAATGAAAGGGTTAGGATTTGGACCCCGTGTCTGAGGGAAATGGGCTGGGCCTGGACCCCTGTGTCCGAGGGAGGAGGGCTGGGGGCTGGGGGCTGGGGGCTAAGCTCTGTGGACTGTGAAAGTGGCTGTTTCTGGCCTGAGTGCCCCCTGCTCTCTCGCTCAGGGCCTCAGTGACTTCTGCTCCAATCCAGACACCTATGTTCTGAACCTGACCCAGGAGGAGACTGGGCTCAGCTCAGGTGATTCCTATGGTCCCTGCTTTACTAGGCCTCCCTTTGCCCAGGCCTGCCTGGGATGGGTGATGGCCGTCAGCCTGTCCTAGGGAAGCTCAGCATCTGTCCAGGATGCTGTGAAGGCTGGATAAAGATGTTAGGATCAGGAGGAGAAGGGAGATCAGGAGGGGACAGGGGGTCAGGGGCATGGACCTGGGCTCAGGTAAGGACCTGGCTGCTGCAGTCCAGTCAGCTTAGTCTTCTGAGGGTCCCTGAGGTGGGGGTGGACCTTCGGCTTCCCCAAGGAGGGTTCTGGGGCCAGGCTCACCGCCTGCTCCCCTTGCCCCTCCCTTTAGACATCCTGAACTATTACTTCCTGTGCAACCAGGCCATCACCAACCCCTTCCAACAGGTGAGGGCTGAGGACAAGGGAAATGGGCATGGAGGAACCCTGAATGTGGACCCCCAAGGGAGGAGGGCAGGGCTGGGGACTGGATTCCTGAGTTTAAGGGGTGGAGCAGGGTGCTGGGGCCCAGGGTCCTGTGTCCCAAGAGTAGAGAGAGGGACAGGGGTATCACCCACAGGGTCCTCCTTCCTCCTGTCTTCCTGCAGAGGCTGACTCTGTCCCAGAGAGCTCTGGCCAATATCCACTCCCAGCTGCAGGGCCTGGAGCGAGAAGCAGTTCCCCAGTTCCCATCTGCACAGGTCTGCAGACCAAAGAGAAGGAGGGCAGGGTGGGAGGGGCCTGAGCAGCAGAAAGGACAGGTTGGATACATGGGGGGACCCAGAATGCAGAGCTGGGTAGGTCTCTTTGGGGATTGAAAGCATGAGTTGTGGGAGGAGCCTATGTGAAGGGTGTGGCCTGAACCGGCCTCTAGGGGCGGGTTCATGTGCTATGGGCGGAGCCTGTGGAGCTGGGCAGACGTCCTGATGAGTAGGTGGAATAACTACCTCCATTACCATGGTAGAAGCCTCTGCTGTCCTTGGAGGAGACCCTGAATGTGACAGAGGGAAACTTCCACCAGCTGGTGGCACTGCTACACTGCCGTGGCCTGCACAAGGTGACTCCGCCCCTCCCAGGCCCTCCTCCCCAGGGGAGGTCTCTCAGCCCTCATTCCTCTCCTTGCACACTTCCCACTGCCCCTGAGTGCAGCTCTCTACCCTTCTGCTGCTGGGATGTCCTCATCCATCCACCACAGTTTCCACTGCAGTAGACCTAGCCCCCACCCCAGAAGACACATCCTCCTTGGCCACCTTCTCCCACTCCTGACCTTCCCCTGAGCGGGGACGCCAAGCTCAGGGAACAGGCAAGGCCTTCCCAGGAGTGTGCCATGCAATTCTGGGAGATGCTTACATGAAACCAGGACGTGCTAGGCACCTGACACCTTCGCACCAAAAAACAGGCCCAGGGTGCTGAGTCCATGTGCAACATTGCTAAATAGCTGAGCTGAGACAGGCTGCAGGGTGGCCACTGAGCCCCTGCACTGCTCTCAGGGAGGTGGGAACAGGGCTGCAACATGCTTGCTCCTTTGTGAAGGGAGGGAGGAGGATGGTCAGAGCCACTGCCCTCCACTGATGTGCTATGTGACCCTGGGGCCCTGGTTCCTCACACACTAAAATCAGGGACAAGGGACATCAGGGATGAGGAGGAAGGAGGGTGGCTCTGGAGCCCATGTTTGCCCCTTCCAGGCTGTATGACTCTGGGCAAGTGGCTTGTCCCCTGTGGGTTTCCACTGTTTTCTATACTGCCAAAGGCAGCAGCATAATGAGTGTGGGCCCTGCTGGGCAGGGCTGTTTAATGTAAAGGGGAAAGGATGTCCTCGCACCTGACAGGTCCAGGCAGTGCTGCCCATGACCCTGACGGGCACGCCCACTGCAGGTGTACAAGGCAGGAGCTCAGGCACATGCTCTTGCTGACTGTCCTCACCTCTGCCTCCCTCTCCCAAGTCCTGCCACCCTGCTTCTGAACCCATCTGGACTCCAGCCACCATTCCATTCAGCTGCCACTGCCACCAGGTTCTGGTCTCCTCACCTCCTGCCCAGTGACCACGGGCACCTCCTTCCTGTCCCCTCTTGCCCACTCCATCTGTCCAACAGCAGCCAACAGCTGGCGATCCTTTCAACACACAATCCGATCAAGGCCTTCCTCCGCTTAAAGCCTCCCGTGATCCCCTCTGCACAAGGATTAAAAGCTGGGCTCCTTGCCCTGGCCTATGAGGGCCTTCGTGGCAGCCTTGGCCACAACTCTCTGGCCTCTGCCCACATCAGCCCAGCTGCCCATCATCTGCCTGGTTCACTCCTGGCCCCTCTGCAGGCCTGACCGCTCCCTTGTGGCCTCCACCCAGGACTGCTTAAACAGCTCACCACCGTCTAAGTGACCTTCTTTGTCCTGTTTCCTGGGGGTCCCCAATACTCGGAGGAGGGCTAGCCCAGAGCACTCAGTCTGCCCCTGCGGAGGAACCTGGGCTGTGCTGCTGGACGTTCAGGGCACGGTAGCTAGTGGGCGCTGTCACACCAGGTGTGATTCAGAGTGTCACTCCAGGTGTTCCCCAGGTGTTCTTCTAAGGTAGTGACTGCAGACCCAGGGGACATTTGACAATGTGAGGAGACGAGTCTGCCTGTACAATTGCAGGAAGGGAGTAGAAGTTGGGGACACTACTCAACATCCCACAGTGCACAGGACAGCCCCACGTTAGAGAACTATCTGGCCCAAAATGCCAACAGTGCCCAGGTTGAGCAATCCTAGGCACAGCTGATGTCCTGAGCTCTGGGTGGCAGGGAGGTAGCCACGCAGGGCCTGCCTGCTAAGGCAGGAGGGAAGGGCAGCTCTTGGGGTGCCAGTGGATATACTGGGCTGACTGGGTGCAGGGGTTCTGTGGGGAAATGGGATGGGGTGCAGGGCTCGTGCTTGGCCAAGGCTCAGGCTGGGAAGAGGCCTGTGAGCATGAAAGACCATCCTCTGCAGCCCTCTAACAGGGGAGGAAACAGTCACAGATCCTGGGTGATGTGCGCAGAGTACATGGCCAGGCAGACTGACCAGAAATGCAGGGTGCATGCGTGCCCAGTGTGCTCACGCTCACCTGGGCTCTCGTCCCAGGACTACGGTGTGGCGCTGCGCGGCCTGTGTGAAGACGCACTGGAGGGCCTGCTCTTCCTGCTGCTCTTCTCCCTCCTGTCTGCTGGGGCCCTGGCCACCACTCTCTGCAGCCTACCCCGAGCCTGGGCCCTCTTCCCACCCAGGTCAGCAGGGGAGAGAGGGCAGGGTCCTGGGGGAGGGGACAGGAGGCAGCACCCAGGGCCACTGCTGGGGAGGGTGTGGCCTCCTGATGGGTCCCCATCCTGCTTCTCTGCCACTCCCCACCTCATACCCCAGTGACGACTATGAGGACACTGATGACGACGACCCTTTTAACCCTCAGGTACAGACTCTAGCCTGAGGGAGGAGGCTGGGTCTGGTCTGCAAGGTCTGAGGGAGGAGGACTGGGACCTGGGCTCCTGGGTCTGAGGGAGGCGACCCTGGGGACCCACAGTACAAGCCAGGTTCCCACCTCCTGTCCTTTCCCCACCCGGCAGGAATCCAAGCGCTTTGTGCAGTGGCAGTCCTCTATCTGAACCCCTCCTCCCCGCTGGCCTGGAGCCTGCCTCCCCTCGACGGTGAGCTTCCCAATGCCAGGGGATCTGCAGCCTGGCCTTGGTGCTCCCCAAGGTGTCCACATGCTGGGTGGGCGTGCACCAGAGTGGCCTGTGGCCCTCAGCGCCTGGTCTCTGCCTCTCTGCAGCTCCTTCCCTGGCCGCAGGAGGAGACCCCATTAACCTGCCTGACTGGGCTCTGACCACTAACACTGATGGCCACGGACACCCTCCACAGGACTGTCTCCTGCTCTGGCCCCAGTGCCCCCATCTGTCCTCACCCCTGTGGTAGCTGAGGGGGCAGAGCAGGAGCCAGAGCTGGCAGGGGAGGAGGCAGGCAGACACCCAGGCCTCATCTCTGCTGCCAGTCCCATTCACAAAGGGACTGGAATGGGTGCAGGGACCACAGTCTTCCTGCCCCTCCCTACCCCAGGGAGCTCCAGGGCTCTGGTCTCAACTTGTGACACTAACTTGGAAAGGACTGATTTGAAATAAAAAGGAAGACTTTATTTTACAAGCAGCAGGGTCCTTATGTCTCCCGGTCCCAGATTCTGCTCGTCATTGGGCCGGGGAGGACCCTTCCCTGTGGCTGCCAGGTGGTGTTCCTGTCCAAGCTCAGCAGCGGTTCCACCTCTAAAAGCCATAACCATATCCTGACAGGAAAAGAGAACACAGCTAGAAGTAGATTAAGTGTACGTGTGTACACACAACGGAAGACCAACTCCAAGTCCATGTGCAAGCACAATTAACAGTGCCCAGCCAGCTTGCTCTGCATCCAGGCAAAACTTCCTACCCAGACAGACCAGGGTGGGGATCCTACATGTGTGAAGGGACAGAAGTATTTTGAGAGAAATCCGATTATTTTTATGTTGTATATCCAGGTGGTGGTGTTGGGAGAAAAACTTTAATCAAGATAACAGAAGCCCAGAAGGGAAAAGATACCCTATTTGACAAATCATAGTATGAAAACAAAATGCAGTCAAAAAACAAGTTTTTAATCTGGGAAACTCTGTGTGATACATACAGCAAAGAAATACATTATTCTCAACACATGAATATCATCTGCAAAAACTTCTATAGACAACAAAAAGCTCGATTTAAAAATTAGCAACTGAAGCAGGGCGCGGTGGAGCCTATAATCCCAGTGGCTCAGGAAGCTGAGGCAGGAGGATCAAAAGTTCAAAGCCAGCCTCAGCAAAAGTGAAGTGCTAAGCAGCTCAGTGAGACCCTGTCTCTAAATAAAATACAAAATAGAGCTGGGGATGTGGGTCAGCGGTTGAGTGCCTTGAGTTCAATCCCTGGTACCAAAAGAATAAAAAAGTTAAAACAAAATTAGTAACTGAGACGAACATTCATGAAACAGAACTCCCAACACCATAAACAGGAGACGTGAAGCAACCAGCAGCTCCACTACTAGGTATGAAATTAGAAACGGGTCCTGTCCTGGGCTGCCCAGGAGCTGCAGGAAGAGCACTCCAACACACAGTCCAGAGGTTAGAACCACATCCTTTGAAAAAACGTACCCACTGATACATGAGAAAATCAAAACTGTGTAGACCCCCCCCCCCCCCCCCCCGCGCAATCCTGCTTTGGGGAATCAATTTCCAGAAAAAGCAGCACGCTCACCTAAGGATGTGCATCAGCAGCTGCTGGGGGCGACACTACTTTGACCTGCACAGCAAGGCTCTCTGAAGAAAGCACTTCTGGGGCTTCAGGGGAAGCTGGTGTCGGACAACCACAGCAGAGGGCCCAAAGGCAAGGGGGGCCCAGGATCAAGGGCCTGGCTGGCCAGGACCTTCCTGTCTTGCTACTCACCCCCCGCAGGGACCTCAGTGGCCTCTTCAAGCAAAAGGGACACTCACCTCGGGTCTGACAGGTGCTCTGGGTTAGACCCGCACACAGGGAGCGGGAAAGGCGCTCAACGCACGGAGTCCGGCTCTCGGTGCGGGGACCGCAGGGGGGACGCGGGCGGAGGACGCACGACTCAGTAGGAGCTCTGCCACTTTCCCCATAAATCTGAATAACTATTCCGACGCAAGAAGTCCGGTAAAGTCGGGGTGGCATCTGCCGTGCTAATGCTAACGACAGGACGCGAAGCCTCTAAACGGGATGGCAGGCCGCCGCGGGGCGCCCTCGCCCGGGGGGTTGCCCGGCCGCCGGGGACCCAGCCCCGACGCCCGGCGGCCGACTCCCCCGGAGCGCCGTCCCGCGCCCCCTTCCGGGTGGAGGCTGCCCCCGCACCCTTCCCCCGAGCCCATCCCCGTCTCCCGGGCTCCCACGTCACTGTGCTGTGAAGAGTCTCACAGACCTCGTCACTCCGGTCTACTCAGGGAAAACAATGGCTACCACAGGCGGAGTCAAAAAAAAAAGGCTGCGTGCCAGAGTGACGGGCCGGGAAACTCGGCCGCGATTGTTCCCTCGGGGCCACCGTCCCCGCCCAGACTTCCGGCCTGCCGGTCCCAGCCCCCTCGTGCTTGCGTAGGCGGGAGGGCGGGCTCAAGCCCACTGGTGGTGGCCATTGGCTATTCAGGGAAGGGGGCGGGGCGAAGCCGCCGCATGACGTCAGGACGCCACGGTCAAGACGTCGAAGCCAAAGAAGACAGAAGCCAGCCGGGTGGCCGAGCGTTGTCGCGGCCGTAGTGCTACCGCCTTGGGCCGCTGCTGACGAGTCCCGGGAGCGAACGGTCCTGGTTGGTGTGGGGAGCGGTGGGAGGGCGGGGACGTTTTCCCTTTGGCTCTGCGCCCCGCGCCCCTGCGGCCTTCTTGGCCGTCGGGCCAACGGACGCCGCGCGAGCGTCGGCAGGGTGTGGCGGCGGCGGGCACTGCGCTTGCGCGCCGCGGGGGTGGGGACTCGCGGAGGCCCCGCGCGCGTGCGCGTCGAATGCGGCGGCCCCAGGCCCTTTGACGGCTGCCGGGCTGCGGGCGACGTTTCCCGGGCAAAGGCGGCGTCCTTCGCCCTCGCAGCTTGCGGGACCGCCGGGTGCCACCAGCATCATCGCCGGCCTCGCGTCTGCCCCGCACTGTAGCCCGTCTCCAGACCCCAGCCCTCACCCCGATCTACCTCCTCTCCAGTGTCCCACCTGCTTCCACGCAGGTTCTGGGTCTTATTTTAATGGCTTCGCCTTTGTAAGACTTTACTCAGCTCCAGGCTCCTGTTTCCGATCCTTCAACTTCTTGTAAGACTGGGTAGTAGTCAGTTAACCCCTCCAGGAGTTCAGGCTCCGTAGTCCTTGTTTCTTTGCTTTTCTCCCGGTATTTCCCACCCGACTCTTAACGATTTTCTTAATATGTTTGGGGCCTCTTTAGTGTTCTCAAAGCATGTCCAGATCCCAACCAAGGGGATCACCCCTTCCGGCCCACGCCTACTTCTGCTTCTAGAAACCTCCAGTGCTGGTCTCTTCTCTGCCCTCAGGGCGCCTTCAGAGATCAGCCTTTAGGTGCTTCCTGACAATCTGTTTCCTTACGTTGCGGTCCCCTATGGCATCCTTAGTCTCTGCACGCTTTTCAGGGGAACTTCCAGGAATCATCTTCTCCTTTAGAAATTTCCTCCATTCTCCTGTGTTCTCCCAGGTCCAGGTGCTCCCTCTTTGCAGTGCCCTGAAAGGCTTCCCTCTTTCCAACCTTCTGAGCCTTAGGGTCTCTCAAGCTTTGCTTGTTGGAGTATTCTCCTCCTCCTGTTTCCTCTCAGGACATGTATTCTCTGGAATTCTTTTCAGATCCCCTACCCTTGGCTGAGGTCCCCCATCCCTCCTTTGGGCTTCCCCCTGCCTGTCTCAGGGTTTCCCTCACATCCCCCTTTCCTAATGTGGACTTCAGCCCTTTTTCCTTGGGGGGAACTTCCTTGTTTTCCACCTGGAGCACTCCAGAGAGGCCAGAGCCTTCCGCTCATACTCTAGCTCCTCCATTCCATACCCAGAGTCCCCCTCACATTCTTTACCCCAGTGGTTCCTTCTTTCTCAGATTCCCCTTTTCTGCCTGATTTCTCACGGGGTTCACCTACTTTTCTTGCTCATTTTATGACATGTTTCTTGCTGTTTCTTGAATCTCCCGATTCATTCTTTCTCTCATAGATAGTGAAAAAGCAGTCTGGCTCCCGAGGTCCACCCCTTATACCCCGAGGTCCAGATGGCGGCCAACGTGGGTGATCAACGTAGCACGGATTGGTTAGTGGGGTAGAGGGACAGAGGCCAGCGGGGAGGGACAATGGAAGCAAGGCTCAGGGGTGTCTCCTTGGGTGGGATCTCATACAGCCTGAGGAAAGTGGTATAGCAGTTCCTGGGGTTGGGGTAGGGCACTTCTAGCCCCAAACACAAAGGGACACTACACTCTGGGTTGTAGTGTGGCAAGGCAAGTCTTCCCCTCTGCGCCTTCATTTCAGAGAACTGTTAATTCTTCCAAGTAACTGTAGGGAGGAGGCAGCCTCTGACACTTAGTACGCAGTCATTGACCTTCTGTTAATTGCTTGGTTTTTTTTTTTTTGTTTGTTTGTTTTCCAAAAAGCCTTATAACCTGCTGATCATGAGTAGTGTTAGACAGAATCCATCGATTCATAAAACACTGAGGCCTACTAGGTACAAGGCCTATGTTAAATTCTATGATACTGGCTACCCTTTTGTTTAAAAAGCTGTGTGCAAGACCCAGATTAGGCACCTTAAGCAGATGATTGCCTTTCATCCTTCACAGAGATCCCTGAAGCAAAAGCTGGTTATACTCATAGTGTAATTAGAAAATTTAGGGAGCTTAGGTATGGGATCCAGGGCCTGTTGTTTGCCCCCTGTCATCTTGTCCAGTTGTGTGCATTGGGAAAACAAACTGATTCAATGTCCTCTCTCTGTAGGTCCTCTCAATACAGCATGGTGGCTGGCGCCAACAGAGAGAATGGCATGGACACCCCCATGCATGAGAACCCAGAGTGGGAGAAGGCCCGCCAGGCCCTGGCTAGCATCAGCAAAGCAGGAGCTGCCGGCAGCTCCAAGGCCAGCAGCAATGGGCCTGTGGCCAGTGCACAAGTGAGAAGCCACATGCCTGGGAACCCTGTGGGGTTTGCCGTGGGAGGGCCTCTGCCTGGTTTCCACCTGTAGCACTTGGATGGGGTACCCTGAGGGGGCAAAACAGGTGTTTTTCTGTTATCCACATCAGCTGAGGGGGGAAAGGTCTATTTCCTTGAGGCAGCCAGAGCCTGATGTTGCCCTGAAGAGGGAAGTCATGCTCCTGGTTCAAAGGTGCCAAGTCTGAGAGCAGAGATAAGTTCTCTTTACAGAGATGGGCTTAGTTCCCTCCTTGGCATACACCCATCAGTAAAGAGGCCCGGCTTCCTGGGAGCCATGGTGCCTATGGGCTCCTGCTACCCAGTGCTCACGGCATGGTGCTCCTGTTTTGCAGTACGTGTCTCAGGCAGAAGCCTCGGCTTTGCAGCAACAGCAGTACTACCAGTGGTACCAGCAATACAACTATGCCTACCCCTACAGCTACTACTATCCCATGGTGAGTGCCCTCTGCAGGGCAGGGCACCTCGTTGTGGGCAAGGGGGGGTTGATAGAGTGGAGAGAACAGGCATGCTGCCCGAAACCCACTAGCTCACAGCCCATGAGGCAAGCCCTGTATGGCCCTCAAGGCCTGCAGGCTCCTGCGTGCCTGGTTCTGACCTCTCCCCTCTTCGAGTTCTGCTTATTGCTGTGAAACCTTGACACGAGCACACACCAAGTCCACCCATGCTTTGCTTTGCTGTAGCTCTCTCCTCTGTGCTTTTCCTGAGAAGGTCTCTGCTTGAGAAGTGTCCTCAGAGAGCTGCTCCCTGCCAGACCATTACCTAGAGCAGGGTTCGCACCTGGGTTCCTTTTCTTTACTCTGTTTTCCTTCGTGATACTACACAGAACATGCTTCATGTCTGCACCTATCGCTGTGCATGTGTCTAGCACAGGGTTTGTTATAAAGCATGGGTTTTTGCTTTTTATTTCTTTGTCACGGGATTTAGGATTGAGTTGGCAGTGGTGTTTGTTGAATGGAGCTTGTAAGAACTGTCATAAGTGGGACATGGGATCAAAAGAGGTTTAACTTTTCCTTTGTTTCTTTGACGTATGAGGAAGGATTTGGTGTGTTTGTATAGTGGATAGAACAAGGGTGAGAGATGAGTAGAGAGGCTTAGATTGTGCACAGTTCCCAGCAGACAGGCGGACAAGGACAGCTTGCCATTAACCCTTCCTCCTGTGCCTTTGGCAGAGCATGTACCAGAGCTACGGCTCCCCCTCTCAGTATGGGATGGCCAGCTCCTATGGCTCAGCCACGCCCCAGCAGCCATCGGCACCCCAGCACCAAGGGACTCTGAACCAGGTAACACCATGCCTGGCCAGCTGCCAGGCCGGCTAGAGGAGGGATGTCAGTTTTGAGGGGCCAGCAGTAAAGAGTCTTCTGCTATTTAGGCTGTTCACCATTTCTCTTTTTTTTTTTTTTTGCTGCCACTCAACTCCTGATCTAAGAAGGAGGAGAGCAAAGCATAATTTTGAAATTAGGGTGGGTGTAGGGCTTGGGCAAGGCCAGGGGCTGCAGCATTGGAAGAGGGTGGGAGCTATTTGTCATGTGGCGCCTGTCTTTCCTTTTTCCCAACATGCGTGCACACGCCTGCACACACAGATCTGCATTCTGGCTTTGCATTTAATGTGCAGCTTGGAGGGATGGTGCATGGGAGCCAGATAAACCTTGGTTTGACTCTGGCTCTCTCACCCCCGTATGATTTCTTAGAAGCCTTGTGACTGTCATGTCTCAGTCAGCTGTTTGAGGTAGGGAGGGTTCCTGGGAATACTGGTAGTCAAATGGGTCTTAGTTGTGCGAGGTCAGAGACCAGGAGAATGGGGGCTTCCAGTGGCTGTTAATGCTGGGGACTCGCTCTTCAGAGTAGGAACACTGACAGCTGCCAGCCAACAGCTGGGGCCCTAGACACTTGCTCAGGCTCTCCCTCTTCTCAGTCTCCCAGCCGCACCAAGGGTGGTTAGTCAGAGCACTCACCCCAGGAGTCACTGGGGATGCGGACTGAGCGCTGAGTTCAGCGAGGGCCCCAGAGTGCCCTCACCTTCAGTTCCTGCTTCCTTCTGCAGCCCCCAGTCCCTGGCATGGACGAAAGCATGGCTTATCAGGCCTCTCCACAGCAGCTGCCTGCAGCCCAGCCCCCTCAGCCCTCCAACCCCCCACATGGGGCCCATTCTCTGAGTAGTGGGCCTCAGCCTGGAACAGCTCCAGCCACACAGCACAGCCAGGCGGGGCCCCCTGCAGGCCAGGCCTATGGGCCACATACCTACAGTGAGCCTACTAAGCCCAAGAAGGGCCAGCAGCTATGGAACCGCATGAAGCGTAAGTTGGCAAAGCTGTGGGAAGTCTGAGGGTGGCGGGTAGGGACCCTCCTAGAGCTCTGAGCTCCTGGGTGTGAGATGCATAGGGTGCCCCTTGTCTGGGTGTCAGGGTGGTCCTGAGGCTGGGGGGAGCTGCTCCACAACTAGGTGTGTGTGCTTTTCCTGGGCCTTTCTCTGGAGTGTGACCTCTCCAGTTCCCGAATGCCTGGTTCCTTTTGCTGTTGACACTTCTGCATTCCGGGGGAGCCCCAGGAGTGTCTGGGAGGAAGGGCCTAACCCTAGTGTCTGCCACCTTCACAGCAGCCCCTGGGACTGGAGGTCTCAAGTTCAACATTCAGAAGCGGCCCTTTGCTGTCACCAGCCAAAGCTTTGGCTCCAGTACAGAGGGCCAGCACAGCAGCTTTGGGCCCCAGCCCAATCCGGAGAAGGCCCAGAACCACAGGTGACGGTCACCTCTTTCCCATGCCTGCCTCTGTGCTGTATGCAGTCTGTGCTCTGGCAAGCTCCCTCCCAGAGGCCGTTTGCTCCTCCAGAGCGGGGAAGCTTCATTCCTGGGGTTGCCCCAAGCACTAAGTGAGGCAGGGAAGGAATACTCCGGTTGTATCTGGCTCACTTGTCAGCTGAGTGGCCACATGAGGGTCTGCTTGGGTTTCGGGTCCTCCTGGCTGAGGGTCCTGGTCTGCCTTCCCCATAGCGGGCCTTCCACCCGTGGGAACCTATCTGGGAAGCCTGACGATTGGCCCCAGGACATGAAGGAGTATGTGGAGCGATGCTTCACTGCTTGCGAGTCCGAGGAGGACAAAGACCGGACAGAAAAGCTGCTCAAGGAGGTGCTGCAGGCCCGGTTGCAGGATGGCTCAGCCTACACCATTGACTGGAGCCGGGAGCCGCTGCCTGGGTCAGTCTGGGTGGGAGGGTGGTACTGCAGGGGCAGAGCTCCCAAGTACTGGGCTGGAGACCTGGGCCCAGGAGCCAGCAGCTCCAGAGAGAAATGAGCCAGAAAGCTGCAGCCCGGGGCATGAAGTCCTGGGTTGGAGGGTGTAGTGTGGTAGTGGCCAGGAGGCCAAGGTCGGGGTCCCAGGGTGGGGAGAGCTGTGGGCTGGGGTGACATGCACTGCTTGGTGGTTAAGAGCACAGCCTGGACACAAAGAACCTTGGGCTTGCTCCCTTTCCTGCACCACGGCATCCACATGGCCTGGGTAAGTGCCTTTCCTGTGAGGTGGTGCCCTGGGCTGGGGGAGCGGTCTGTGATCTGCTGGTTGGCTGCCAGGTTGGTGATGCCCTGCCCTGCTGTATCCTCAGGCTGACCAGGGAGCCTGTGCCTGAGAGCCCCAAGAAGAAGCGGTGGGAGGCCCCTAGCAGCCTTCACCCTCCCAGGGGGGCAGGATCAGTGACCAGGGGCGGGGGTGCCCAGTCCCAGCGAGGGACGCCAGGGGCCGGGGGTGCTGGCCGAGCCCGGGGCAGCAGCTTCGCCAAGTTCGGCAACCGTAATGTCTTCATGAAGGACAACAGCTCTTCCTCCAGCACGGACTCCCGCTCCCGCTCCTCCTCTAGGTCCCCCACCCGCCACTTCCGGAGAAGGTGCGCAGCCTTGGGTTGGAGGGTGGCTGGGAAGGACTGTTCGAGGCGTGACCCGCCTGCTTCCTTGTGCAGTGACTCCCACTCGGACTCTGACAGCTCCTACTCGGGCAATGAGTGTCACCCTGTGGGCCGCAGGAACCCACCCCCCAAGGGCCGGGGAGGTCGGGGGGCCCACATGGACCGGGGCCGAGGCAGGGCGCAGCGTGGGAAGAGGTAAGGCTTTGGGTGGGGCTATGTCCCAGGCCTGGGCTTCCAGGTGGCCAGGGGTGCCTGCCTCCTTCACCCACCTGGTCTCTTCCCAGGCATGATCTAGCTCCTAGCAAGCGTAGCCGCAAAAAGATGGCAGCGCTGGAGTGTGAGGACCCAGAGCGTGAGCTGAAGAAGCAGAAGCGGGCAGCCCGCTTTCAGCACGGGCACTCCCGCCGCCTGCGCCTTGAGCCCCTGGTGCTGCAGATGAGCAGCCTGGAGAGCAGCGGGGCTGACCCTGACTGGCAGGAGCTGCAGATCGTGGGCACCTGCCCTGACATCACCAAGCACTACCTGCGTCTCACCTGCGCCCCTGACCCTTCCACCGTGCGCCCTGTGGCAGTAAGTCCCCAGCAGGGCAGGTCTGCCCCATGAAGTGCTGGCACCAGGCCTGGGGGGCCAACCCCAGGAGGGTGGCAGAGGACATGGGCCGGGCTGTGTGGGTGTGGCCCAGGCCATGGGAAGACCTCCACCCTGCGGGTCGCCACACTCGCAGATTGTTGTCCAGGAGAACTCACGGCAGACCTGTGCCTGGGCCCCTGCTGTTGAGGACTCAGCCTTGCCAGAGGATTACTTGGCCTCCCTGAGCCGTGGCCCCCTCCCTGTGCGTCAGAGAGTACAGTCTGTCCCATGCATGTAGTGAAGCTGGGTGGCCACAGGAGAAGGCACTTAGGCCCTGTGTGTGCAGGAGCCAAGGGGTGGTCTGTTTTGGCGTGTGTACGTCTTTGCTCATTTGCGGTGCAGTGGAGTCACTAGCGTGGGTTTGATGTTCTGTCGCACAAGTGGAAGGGGGATGGCCTGGACATGTCTGCGCCATCCCTTCTTGAGTTTGGATTCGATTCCCTGCTAGGTTTTGAAAAAGTCCCTGTGCATGGTGAAGTCCCACTGGAAGGAGAAGCAGGATTACGCCTTTGCCTGTGAGCAGATGAAGTCCATCCGGCAGGACTTGACGGTGAGGTGGACACTGGCAGGGACCCTGTGTAGGCTGCCCTGCCGATTCTCCCTGCCCCCTGCAACTCCTGCTCTCCCCCTGGCCCAGGTGCAAGGCATCCGCACAGAGTTCACGGTGGAGGTATATGAGACCCATGCCCGCATTGCCTTGGAGAAGGTGGGTGATTGGTGAAGGCCTACCGCTTCCTCCCTAGCAGCTAGCTGTTTGCACCTGCCTGGGCCTTACCATGCTCCTCCATGCCCCTGCCCTCAGGGTGACCACGAAGAGTTTAACCAGTGCCAGACACAGCTCAAGTCGTTGTATGCTGAGAACTTGCCAGGCAACGTGGGCGAGTTTACTGCCTACAGGATCCTCTACTACATCTTCACCAAGAACTCTGGAGGTGGGAGCGCAGCCCCAGGTGGTAGGACACCGTGCGCAGGTGGTGCCCTGCCACCTGACATGTGTGTCTTCGGCCCAGACATCACCACAGAGCTGGCGTACCTCACACGGGAGCTGAAGGCAGACCCTTGTGTGGCCCACGCGTTGGCGTTGCGGGCAGCATGGGCCCTGGGCAACTACCACCGCTTCTTCCGGCTCTACTGCCATGCACCCTGCATGTCTGGCTACCTCGTGGACAAGTTTGCAGACCGGGAGCGCAGGGCTGCCCTCAAGGCAATGATCAAAACGTACGTGGCGCTGTGCTCTCCTACCCTCTGTACTGTGGCCTTGCCAGGCCAATGCCCTCCACTCGCCCCTGGCCTTCCACTCCCATCTGCTACTCATCTCCCCACCCTCCTGTACTCACCTCATTGCTTTCCTCCTCACACCGCAGTCCTTGGCCCTCTTCTGTCTCTTCTCCACCTCTTAACTCAATACTCCCAGCTCTCTTTCCCACTCTCTGTGTCTTTCTTTCTCTCCTGTTCATGTCACCATGGACCTGGTCATCCTCACTTCTCTCCGGGTTCTTGGCACCCCTTCCAGGGCCTCTGCCCACCCATTGTACTCCTTACTTGCTCCTGGCCTAGAGATGAACTGGGGTGGGGGGTGCTGGGGGCCTCTCTTCCACTGAGACAGGCCCTGCTTCTACTCAGCTTCTTTGGGAATGCCAGACGTGTTGGAGGATAGGTGTGGTGAGGGCCAGCCACACTGGGGTGCTGCCGAAAGGCCTCGGTTGGGCAGGTCTTGCTGACAGAGTGTGTGCCTTACTCTTTTGGCCTGGGGAAGCCATGTTTGACTCATGTGTAGACTCCCTGTTCTCAGTTGGAGTTGAGATGCCCCCAGGGGACATTGGGCACCATCAGGAGACATTTCTGATTGTCACACTAAGGAGGATGCTCCTGGCGTCTGGGGGACAGAGGCCAGGGGAGGATGCTCCGCATTTTGGTGTACAGGATACCCTGCAGGCATCCAGGCCCAGTGTCAGTCTTGCCTCAGGTTGAGGAGTCCTGGTCTGGCAGCCTGAACACCAGGCAAGGTAGTCTGGCCTTCCTCACGAAGGCAACAGGGTGGCAGCTAGGATGGCTCCGAGTAAGGGGCGCACCATCAGCTTGAAGTTCAGGAAACCCATTCTGGAATCTAGTTCCAGTCAAGCCTGCGTAAGGGAGAGGCTGAGCCACAATAGGGACTGCGGGCACCATGCCAGGGATGTGGTCACTAGCTGGGGAGGGAGTCAGGGGGCAGTGGGCTGCTCAGCCCCGTGTGGCCTGATGGGCCCCTTGGTGGGCAGCCCTTGAGCTGTACTGCTGCACACGGGGTGTGATTGGCAAGTGATTGTTTCCTTATTAATTTATAGATACTCAGCCATGGCCATGGCAGCATAACCAGGAATGGCCCTTGTAGGTGGGGCTCTGGCCTATGGTTGACCTTATTCTCTCAGCGCCTTCCCCCTGTGAAGTTGGCACAGCTCTTCCTGGCAGGCAGACCTCAGAGCCATGTCCCTGCAGGGACTGGGAGGTCAGCTCAGGTGGCAGATGAGCAGGCTGTCCTGTCCTAGGGCCACAGGAAGCAGGGCTTTGCAGGCAGACCCTTTTCCAATATGTAGTGCCTCTGGCTCACTTGGTGCTGCTTCCTGTGCCTGTCAGGCAGAGTGACAGTCTGTAGAGCTCACAGGCAGCTCTGGACAGCTGTTTCCTGGCACTGTAACACATGTACAATGAGTAGTGTAGCATAATTGGAACCAAAAGTCATTATGTTAGGGGTCTGTGGATGAGTGTTGGCCAAGCACCTGTGCCCAGCTTCCGGGGGCACTCTGACCCATAGGGCAGCAGCAAGGGCTCCCCAGGTAGCACTGTTGGCCCTCCCATGCCCACGCACTACTCCCTGTCTGGCTCTTGCCCCTCAGCCAGTGGAGGAGCCAGCTGGGCCCTTCCCCTCCTGTCCCCTCTCCTTCCTGGACAGGTAAGTGAGGGCAAGGGGGGGGCACACTGGGGACTGGGGTCACCAGCCTCACCCCAGGTTCCCCCAAGCCCCAGTGGGGGGGAGGCTGGGAGGTGCAGGGGGAGCCAGCAGGGATTGTGCCGAGGAACAACACTCTGGGTGCCCGGCTGGGGGCACCCGCTCCCTGCCTGTGGGGCCCTCCCTGCCCACTCGCCCGCGGCCTCATCACTCTCTCCTCTTGTCTCGTAGCTTCCGCCCTGCGCTGCCAGTCTCCTACCTGCAGGCCGAGCTGGCCTTCGAGGGCGAGGCCGCCTGCCGGGCCTTCCTAGAGCCCCTGGGCCTGGCCTACACGGGCCCGGACAACTCCAGCATCGACTGTCGCCTCAGCCTGGCGCAGCTGCCAGCCTTCTGAGCACCCAGCGAGGATGGGGCGGGGGCAGGGGCTGGGGCCCCCAGTGCCACCTTTGCGGATTTTGTTTTTGAGCCATGGACTTGGGTTGTAAATTAATTTGTGGGGAGTGGGCTCCAGGAAGAGCCGCCATCCCTGCCCCCGTTTCCCACCGGGGAGTCTGTACAGAGATTTTTCTACATTTTTATTTTTTGCCTCAGAGGGACGGGTTGGGGAGGGGGGGGCCATGGAGGTTGGGGACATGGTCTGCAGGCTTGTCTGTCCCCTTTTCACCTCCACTAATGCTGTCTCAGTGTTTTTTCTCTCTCTCTTTCGAGCTTCTACTCCGGTACCCGACCCGGCGCGCTGGCCCATCCCATGCCGGGGGGCCAGTGGAAAGAAGACAGGCCGTCCAGCCCGCGCCCGCCTGCAGTGGGGTCACCAGCATACCAGCCCACGCCCGCTGCCTCGTCTGCCTCTTCACAGACTCTTGTTGCCCAGCCCTCTGGGGCCTCAGTGTTTTGGGGTGAGGGGAGCTGCTTAGAGACTATGCCCCGCCCTTGGCCCCTCACCCCAGAAATGCCAACGCCATCATCTCCTTCACCACCACCACCAGACCAGCGCCACCACACCGCACTGAGGACTCCGGAGGCCATCGCGGGACCTGCCGGCCGGGCCGCCTCGTCTCAAGTTGTATTAAGTTGTCTCCGTGTCCCCTCCTTCCTCGCCCCCAATGTTTCTTCTGATTTTTTTTTCCCTTTCCCTCCCCTCCTGCTCCCAGTCCTCCCTGGCTCAGCACAGGTAAACGGTCACCCTCCCTCCCTCCCGCCTTCATGGATCACCAGCTCACGTCATGTTCCCTTCTCTTTCCTTTGTGTGTGTGTTGATTTCAGTTACTTTTTCTTCTTCCTCCCCTTTTCTTTTCGGTCCTCCCTTCCTCTTCTGCCATGTAACTGGAGGATGTGCTATGAGTTTGCAAACAGCTGGACTGTCAGGCTGCTTTTTTTCCAGATGTCCCTCCTCTGCCTCCCTCCCCTCCTTCCCTTCCCCTCCCCTCCTTCATTCTTTCCTTGGAGCACTGAGCACCATTTGGAAGCTTGAGAGATACCAAAATTAAACAGAGAGAGAGCACTCCCCACAAGCACTGTCCTTTCTGCCTGGCCTGTGTCCCCCTTCACTGTGTGGCCCCAGGGGTATGTCAGCTAGGGACTGGTAGGTGCTACCTGCCTTCCCCATGCGGCACAGCCAGACTCGCCCCAGGGGCTGGCTCTGCAGCTCTTGGTCCAGGCTGAACCTGGGCTCTGGGAGGTGGACTTGGGAGCCATGGGGCACCTTGGCCAGGGTGAGGTGGGGATGTAATCCCCCCCGGGGCCACAGCACTCTCAGCCCCTCTGCCTCCAGCCTCTGGCTGAGCACGTGGGCCATGCCTTCCAGTGTGGGGGACGGTGGGGCACAAAGTACATGGTGGCTCAGGAGCACTAAGTCTTTAAACCGAAGCTGCCGGGGTGCTTGAAGCCCTGGGGCCAAGAGGGCCCGTCTCAGAGCCCCGACTGCGGCTGCCTCCTCCCCTGGGCCTGCCAGCCGCAGAAGGGCCAGTGTCAGGTGCAGGGCATGTGTGGGCACCAGGAAGGCAGCACAGGACGGGTCGACTTGGACCAGGCGCTCCTGGGCTTTGGCTACTTCTGCCTGCAGCCCCAGATCGCTCATCATGAGGGCCACGAAATGTGTAGGGCGGGGTTGGCGAGGGGCCACAGCTCTAGCTGGCCAGTCCCTTTCACCGTCCTCTGGCCAGTCCTCTACACCCCACTCCATATCCATCTCCCCAACAGACATTCCTGGGGCTGCCGGCGACTGCACCTCCCTGCTTGGTAGCATTGTGGCTCCGGGGGGCGCTATTGCCTTCAACGCCCCTATTGCCCTCTCTGTTTCTGCGAGATGCCTCCTCGGGACTGATGGTCCCGCGTCGGTGGTCCCGCTCGGCCGCGGCTCCGTGGCTGTCTCGCACTCTCTTCCGGGTTCCTCCAGGTCGGATTCCCGGAGCTCCGTCCAGTCCGGGTTTCTGCTCGCTCCCTCGGGAGCAGCCTGGCTCTCCCGCCCCGCTGGGGCCTCGCAGGTTCTCTCGTGGTCCGGGGTCTCCTGTGCGTCCTCGCCATCAAGTGCGTCCAGGATGGTGGGGCCCCGGCCGGCCGCTGATCCCGAGCCGAAGACGAGGTCGGTGCGCGAGGCGCGGTCCCACACCAGGCGGCCGCGGAAGCGGAAGTAGCGCACGCGGTGCTGCGGCACGGCCAGCACGCCCGGCCCCAGCGCCGCCAGCGGCTCGTCCCAGCAGAAGGCGCTGAAGGGCTCCTCGCGCACACCCAGGAAGCGGTCGACGTAGCCCACCGAGAAGTCGGCGGGGTCGAGGCGCGGGTCCCAGCGGATGCGCTGGATGACTGCCGCGGCAGTGCGCAGCGGCGGCTTCTTGGTCCCCGTCTCCGGCTGTGCCCCGCGGCCAGGCGGCGCCTGGGCGCCGGGGTGCGGCTGGCGGCAGCGGGCGCCGAAGCGACAGCGGCCCTCCAGAAAGAAGCGGCAAGCTGGCGGGGATGCGGGGTCCTCGCTGGCGCCCTCCGGCAGCAGTCCTGGCTGCCCGGCCATCACCGTGGGTGCTGAGGTCTCAAGGGATCCCTGCTGGCACGGCGCCGCGCTGGAGTTTGGCTCTAGCCGCTGGCGACCGCACCACACCCGGTACCTTAGCCCCCGTTGTCCCGGGCACCTAGTCCTTCTGATTTACAGAGCTCCGCCCCCAGTTGGTTGATCAGCATGTCCCCGCCCCCTGGGAGGTTTTGGAGGGACTGCCCCCCCCCCCCAGGGTGATTTACACTTGCCTCCCGTCTGGGGTTCCGTAAGCCTCGCGGCCCCGCCCCTAGGCCAGCGGTGGACACCCCTACTCCGACCCCCTGTGCCTCAGAGCCGGCCGGAGGGAGCCTGGCCCCACCCGCAGTTCAGCATTCGCAGGTGCAGTCTTGCGCCTCTGGGAACTCAAAGGTCCCCAGACGCCTACAGGCTCAGGCTGAACTTTGTGCCCAGACTTGGGCGACCCATCATTTGAGGACTTGGCCCTCTGCACCGGAACCACGCCCCTTGAGGCTCCAAAGGGGTTCCCAGTTGTTTCCCTCTGCGACCACTCCCAGAATAAATGGTGGCCCCACCCTGTCGGGGCCACCCGAGACGCTCGGGGCAAGGCCGCAGTGGCTGCCAGGCCTCGGTATTCTGCAGCCTCGCCGGGGCTGCGTCTGAGGCCCGGCACCTAGACCCGGGGGCAGTGTTTCTCGGTCAACAGTTGATGAATGAAAGAGGCAGTAGGAGCGGCCGGTTCGCGCCCGGCTCCCTAAGGCCAGGAACGGCCTGGCCACGCCTCGGGGGCCCTTAAAGGAGCCGCATCTCACCATTACTTGCCAATCATCGACCTAGTCTGGATGACAAGCACAACTCTCAAGTACTGGGGCCCCACAGTCTTTTCTTCTCCTCTCCCCTTACCCGCCAAAGTGAACAGACAGAGCCCGGGCGCAAACCTTAGCCGTTTTATGTGCGCAGAAGTGGGGTGCCGGTAGGGAGGGCGCGGGGAACCTGACGCCTACAGACCAATGACATCGTCCAGCTCGAGGTCGGCGTTGGGGCGGCAGCGGGCCCTGGGGTGCTGCGCCTCGAGACGCGCGTCCACGTCGGGCTTGACGGCCGCGGCGCGCTCCGCGTCCATGACTCCCAGCACGGCGTCCAGCATGGAGGGGCCCAGGTCCAGGTGGAAGGACAGCAGCGGGTCGGCGGGAGCCGATGGGCGGGGGGCGGGCGCTGCGGGCTGCGGCACTGCGGCCGGCGTCGCGTTACGTGGGCTCCCCGCGGGCGGAGCGCAGGGTTCGGAGGGTGGTCCGCCGCCGTGGCGGCTCAGGAAGGAGGTGTCCCCGAAGGCGTCGCCGCCACGCCCCACGTGCAGTGTGTGCCGGAAGTCGCCGAGCGGCGCCGAGATGGACAGCGCGCCGCGCTCGGTCCTCTTCTTGGGCTGTGCGGGGCCCAGCTGCTTCAGCACCGGCATCTGTGGGGTCACAGGCGGTCAGCGCCGCATCTCTGGGAGCCCTGCCCAGCCCTGCCCCGCAGCCGTGCGGTCCTCGCGAAGGATGCTCTTCGCTAGGACAGGGTGGTGGTGGGGTGATTATTCAGATTTTACAGGTGGGGAAACTGAGGCTCTGAGAGGTCCAAGGTCAGAGATACCTGGACTCAAATCTCAGATTCAGATTTAGGCCTGCCTTACTCCAAAATGCGCAAGGCGCTCTGCTGATTGTCCTGAGAACTGATATTAGAACTTTCCTGTAGGTCAGGCAGAAAGAAGCTCCTCCACATTCCCTGCACAATGCTTCCCAACCTGACAGGTAGAAACTCCAGCTAGATGAGTCTGGAGATTCCCCAGGACCCATCCTTGCAGACAGGCCCTACTTTGTCCACTAGGGAAGGCAGGTTTAGTGTACACACACACACACACACACACACACACACACACACGCGACACACGAAGAGGCACAAAAGCCATAGCAAGTTCTAATTGGGGAGATTTGGGGGCTGGGGGATGCTAATATTTGCACAGCGTTTTGTAATTTAAATGATGTGGTTTGAGAGACCATGACCTAACAATACAATCCTCATACTTTGTAAGAAACTAATAATGCAAACCCCTCTTGGGTTAAAAATGGCAGCACGACACATATTTGAAGCCAGCTGCTTGAGAACTGTAGACTAGGTGCACCCTTGCTCTTTGGGATTGGACAGCAAACGGAAGTGCAGCCAGCCTCCGCCATGTCCTGGAACTGGGCAGTTTTTTATGGAACTCCTGGGAAGGACTTTGTTTTCACAGTCACAGTTATTATGATGAAAAGCCTTTGTTGTTGTTTCAATCGAAGCCCTGCCCTTTGCCAACTATATGAATTGAGATCTATTAATCTTTCTGTTTTCCTATCTATAAAGTGGATGAAATAATACTGCTTTCCTTACAGAGCACATAGCAAAGCTCCATTAAATAAAACAATATTTATAATTGTGCCAGCTGTAACTGGGTGCAGCAATGACAGAGGCTGAGGCAGAGGACCCCAAGTTTAAGGCCAGCCTTAGCAACTTAGTCAGACCCTCACCTCAAAATAAATAAATAAAAATGAGAGCTCAGCAGTAGTGCATCCACTGGTTCAATCTCCAGTACTGGGGGGGGGGGGGGGAGATGTTAGCCAGTTGGCAGAGCTAGTAGGCTAGTATTGGGGGAAAATGTTTCCCCAAACAATTGTGAAACAGAGTGTAGAACAAAGATAAGACTTGGTAAAACAGAATGACCAAACAATGCAGCCAACATTGTTTTTAGTGACCAGGATTCTGGGGTATATCAGCAATAGTGTGGAAAAAAGTACAGCAGAAAGAACTTAAAATAGTTTAGATGGATGTATTCTAAGTACTGCCCTACACACACACACACACACACACACGCACACACACACACTTTGCATTTTTTTCCCTCTGGGGAAACCTGTCTTGATTTGCCATCTCCCCAGTATTTATCACATTTCTCCAACCTTAACCTACATGAATAAATACACCTTTATTGTAACCCAGCACGCAACCACTCTTCCCTCCTCCCCTATAAAAGAAACAAAATCTTTATGAAATAAGGCAGTCCTTACATCATGGTAACTACTCTGATCCATTCTCTTTTAACATTTTATTTTTAAATGATCAACTCATTAAAGGATCTCCGTCCATAATTTAAAGGTCCTCTCTAGGTGCCAAGCAGTGCCCTTTATCTCAGCACTTGGCTCTGCATGAGTTGGGGGTGAAAGGTGGATCAGGAAGCCAGCCACCCAGGGTAGGCTGTGGCTGTGCCCAGGGCTGTGAAGCCCTGGGTAAACTGCTTAGCCTTTCCCACATCATTTCCTCATCTGGGAAATGGAATGATACGAATATAATACTTCAGAGTCTTTTGGCAAGGATTGGTGAGATGCTGCCAATCCCAATCTGAGCGTAGTAGCAGCACTCAGTGAAATGTTTAAGAAAGGCTGAAGGGAGTCCACCTCGGGTCATTCCCCCAGGTCCCAGAGAAGGAAACCAGCCAGAAGAGGACCCCTGACTTGCCTAAGCTCACAAAGCCAGCTCTGTGGGACTCCAGAGTCCTGCTAGGGCTCCTTCCACCGCCTGCTCCTCTTGAACTCACCACTCCCCTGCAGCTCCCTCTGCCCCCTTTTCAGGGCGCCCGTTGTCCTAGTGCCACACGGGGGCAAGGTAGCTGCCTTCCAGCACCGGGTAGCGCTTTAAGATGGTGGTTTCTGACATCATGCATGCTTGGCTCAGATTGTCATTTCCTTTTGGTGGCATCCTGAACAAGTTCCTCAGCCTAGCCCTGGGTTTACCCTCTGAAAACCAGGCACATCATGAAGCACACTGGCCACACTTGCCTTTTATTTCCAAGGCACTTATTCTAGATCAAGCACTGGTCTAAGTGTTTCACAGGATGAACTAATTCATTTAATCCTCAAAACAACCAACTAGGGGGAGACTGAGATTCTAATGTCCATTTTACAGAAGTGTGATGGCTGCAATACAGAGAGGCTGGGTATCTTGCCCTAGGTCACACAGGACTAAATGTTGCAGGGCAGATTTGGCGCCCAGGCAGATGAACTCCCGAGTCTAAGGATGATATCATATGCTTATAGCCACGGGGTTGTGCAATTGCCCGGGTTCAATCTGATACAAACGCCAAGCCCTTGCACCGTTAGATGTCTGTGGTTTTCTTTTCTCTTTTTCATTTTAGATGAGGAAAGAGTTTTCCAATGCCACCTATTCTCCTAGCTAGCCCCGGAGACCCTGGGCAAGTCACTCCCTCCTCCCCGCCTGGGTGTCCTCTAGATCAAGGGCTCTAATCGCCCCCTAGCAGGGTTGTAGGGCTTCGGACGATGAGGTCATGCTTGGAAAAAGTTCGTCACTGGCCACATCTCGTACACAGGGGCTGTTGTTTGGGACACACCAAACAGGCCCAGAGCAGGCCGCCCAGGCTGCAGGCCCTCCACCGGCCGCCCCCCCTTTCCTGCCCCCCGCAGGGCCCGACCCAGCTGCAGGGGTGGAGGGCACCGCCGGCTCACCTCTGCCCAACAGGGCGGAAACCACCGGCTCCGGATCCCGCCGGACTGGTTCTCAGAGCCGAGGGAGAGGCGGGAACAGGGGTGCGGCCGCTGGGGGACGGATTTCTGCGGGCCTCCCGGGCCTCCGAGGCCACGTGGCTGCTGCCGGGACTTCAGCCACAGCAGCCTCTGGCGGGCTGACCCTCTCCCCTCTCGTCGGGACCCGGGACCCCTGCCCACCATCGTCCCTTACCTCGTGGTTCTTTCTGAGCGGGGCAGGCGACAGCGGGGCTCGGGCTGGGACCCTCCCTGTATCAGAGTCCGCCTCCGCCTCGCCTCCTAGTCCCCCGCCCGCGCCTTCTTCCTTCGGGCGGGATTTCACCTGGTGGAGGAAGTGTCACACTGAACCTGGAGAGGACTCAGGACCTCGGTGTCGGGTCCCACCTCCTAAGCCCCCCACCCCCGCCCCCGCAGTCCCAGGTCCAGGAGACCCAGCCCCTAGCTTTCTTATTTCTCCTGTAGGGGAGGGGGGCACTCCTCCCTCGGACCCAGGGTCCAGACCCAGACCCCTCCCTCAGACCCGGGGTCCAGACCCAGCCTCCTCCCTCGGACCCAGGGTCCAGGCCCAGCCCCCTCCCTCAGACCCAGGGTCCAGGCCCAGCCTCCTCCCTCAGACCCAGGGTCCAGACCCAGACCCCCTCCCTGGACCCAGGGTCCAGGCCCAGCCTCCTCCCTCAGACCCAGGGGTCCAGGCCCAGCCTCCTCCCTCAGACCCAGGGGTCCAGGCCCAGCCTCCTCCCTCAGACCCAGGGTCCAGCCCCAGCCTCCTCCCTCAGACCCGGGGTCCAGGCCCAGACTCCTCCCTCAGACCCGGGGTCCAGGCCCAGCCTCCTCCCTCGGACACAGGGGTCCAGGCCCAGCCTCCTCCCCCGGACCCAGGGGTCCAGGCCCAGCCTCCTCCCTCAGACCCAGGGGTCCAGGCCCAGCCTCCTCCCTCAGACCCAGGGGTCCAGGCCCAGCCTCCTCCCCCGGACCCAGGGGTCCAGGCCCAGCCTCCTCCCTCAGACCCAGGGTCCAGGACCAGCCTCCTCCCTCAGACCCAGGGTCCAGGCCCAGCCCCCTCCCTCAGACCCAGGGTCCAGACCCAGCCTCCTCCCTCAGACCCAGGGGTCCAGGCCCAGCCTCCTCCCTCAGACCCAGGGTCCAGACCCAGACCCCCTCCCTGGACCCAGGGTCCAGGCCCAGCCTCCTCCCTCAGACCCAGGGTCCAGTCCCAGCCTCCTCCCTCAGACCCAGGGTCCAGGACCAGCCTCCTCCCTCAGACCCAGGGTCCAGGCCCAGCCCCCTCCCTCAGACCCAGGGTCCAGGCCCAGCCTCCTCCCTCAGACCCAGGGTCCAGACCCAGACCCCCTCCCTCAGACCCGGGGTCCAGACCCAGACCCCCTCCCTGGACCCAGGGTCCAGGCCCAGCCTCCTCCCCCGGACCCAGGGGTCCAGGCCCAGCCTCCTCCCCCGGACCCAGGGGTCCAGGCCCAGCCTCCTCCCCCGGACCCAGGGGTCCAGGCCCAGCCTCCTCCCTCGGACCCAGGGTCCAGGCCCAGCCTCCTCCCTCGGACCCAGGGGTCCAGGCCCAGCCTCCTCCCTCAGACCCAGGGGTCCAGGCCCAGCCTCCTCCGTCAGACCCAGGGGTCCAGGCCCAGCCTCCTCCCTCAGACCCAGGGGTCCAGGCCCAGCCTCCTCCCTCGGACCCAGGGTCCAGGCCCAGTCCTAGCCCACCCTAGCAAGCCCTGGCATAGGCTTTCTTCTTTACCTGCAGGAGAACCGTCAGCCCCTCTCGGGGGCCATGGAAGGAGCCCAGTCACACCTAGTCCTCCGTCTGGCTCTATTCCTTGTTCCTGGGCAGAGAGGGTTAAGCCACAAGCCCCTCCCAGCGTTCCTTATCCCCAAAAAGTTTGCCTCCAGGATTTAAAGGACGAGGAAGCAGTGGTGCAAGGGCTGAGGCCCCTGCGCTGGCTCTGGGGCAGGAGGCCAGGACTGGGTGTGCTCTACACGCAGAGGGCTGGGGGTGGATGCGCTGGCCCTCCCCGTGCCCAGCTTGGAATTTCCTGACACTGGGGAAGTCTGGCTGTTTAGCAGTCATTTAGAGTAATTTCTTCCAGATTGCAGCTGGTGGGGGAGTGCCTGTGTGCAGATTGGGAGAGGGAGGGAGACGGAGAGAGAGTCACCAAGACCAGCAGAAGAATGAAAGGGTCTGCAGAGGGACAGTTTGAGCCCTGCTGTGGGGCACCCCCTAGACAACTGTCCCTGACTGAAGCCACCCTCCATAGAAAGATCATTCCATCACTGTGAGCATCTGTTTATGGCGAAGAGAGTTGGGAGAGCAGAGGTTCCTGGGAGGAAGCAGGCTCAGAGGGAAGCAGGGAGGCCCGTGTGAGAGGCTGGGCCACTGGAGGGGGAAGTGGAGGCCCAGGTGGAGGACAGGGTGGGAGACTGCCCCAGTGGAGAGGTAGGCTGGGCTGAAGTTGGGGGAAAGGAGAGGAGTTGATTTTAGAGCAGGTTCTGACTGCGTGGGTCACCTGCTCTGTCCCAGACCTCTGCCCTTCCTGCATTTTCATGCAGGACCAGCCTCTTAATTTGTGAGGTCTAGTACAAAGGACAAGATGGGGCCCATGATCAAAATGATCAGGAAGAATTTCCAATGGGTCAGCATCAATTCCAGCCCCAGACCCTTCTGAGCCGGGGACCCTGGGGACCTCCCAGGGATCACGCAGGTCTGTGAGGCTAGCCCTTGAGCGGTGGGGAGGGTTAGGAAAGAGACAGGGAGGCCAGAGACCGGGCGACACACAGGGACTCCCACAAGGTGGATTTCAGTTTGCCCCGAGAGGCCAGGCTGCAGGCAGCTGGGAGCGGAGCCTGGGTCCGGGCAGGGTTAGGTGCAGGCATTAGCTCCCTGTGGACCTGAGTGGGGAGGGACTGGAGCAGGCCTGGGCTCAGTACCCTGAGCAAAGTCTTAGGGACAGAGGTAGTCACCAAAAACTCAGTAATGGAGATAAAAACATGAACCTAAATTAGCGATTTTTATTAATGTCAAATTCATATGACATAAAATTCACCAGCTCAGTGGTGAATTACAGTGGCATTTGGTACTTTCACACCCTTGAACAGCCTCCATCTCTGTCTAGATCCAAAACATTCCCTCATGCTGAGCAGCCACTCCCCCCCCCCCCCCCCCCGAGCTCCAGAGACCAGTGGTCAGGTTCTGACTGCGTGGGTCACCTGTTCTGGTGAGCCTGTGAGGACCTGTGTCAATGGAAGCATGCCTCAGGCAGCCTCAGGTGTCTGGGGTTTGCTGAGTGCTCTCCAGCATCCCGAGCACTGCCCTGCTGCCTGCGGTTCAGGTACACTAAGCCGGGCACGGTGACAGTCGGAGGCAGGGGAAGCTCTGCTTTGCTCAACCATGAGTCCCACCAACATCTCTCAAGGGTCACCCTGTTACTTAGAGTCAATGAATTGTGGGTGTTAACCACATCCACAGGCACCTATCCATGGCTACACTGGTGACTGGAGGGTCATCAAGTGGACAACGGAACCAACCATCACCCCAGGATAATATCCCTAATGTCAGGTCCATAACCCAGATCCCACCTGCCAATGGGATGTGACGTGGGACTAATGCAAGGGCATCTTTGGGGGAAGTGTCCTGCCTTCTGCAGTGACCATCAGAAGTTATCCCGATGTACATGGGCACTTCCTAGACATGAGCCCTGTGAGGTCACCCAGGGTCCCGGGCTCAGAAGGGCCCTGTGCTGGATTTAATGCTCACTCACTTGACATTCTTCCTGATCCTTTCAACACGGACCCCCACCTTGTCCTTTGCACTGGACCCCACAAATTAATTAGCTGGTCCTGCTTCGAAATGCAGGAGGGCGAGGCCCGGGCCAGAGCAGCGGAGACCAGCAACCCTGGCGAGATAAGAAGAGGAAAGGGACCTTGGACAAGTCCTGGCAGCAGCCAGAGAAGGAGGAGAGCTGCGTCCCAGAAGCCTGGGGAGGAATCAGCATCTCCGAAGCAGGCCAAGTACAGCAAATCTTGGGGTTCAGTGGGGAGATAAGGAAGTGCTGAGGAGAGAGGGCAGACGCAGGAGCCCCCTGAGAGGGGAGGCAAGAACCCTCAGGGAGGAGGGCACTCAAAGGCAGGGCTTTGTTTCTTTGGTTGGACTGGATACATTTGCTGTTATTTTGTTTCCTTTTTTTAAAAAAATGTAACTTGTCATGGCACAGGGATACATGAGCACATCCTCTCCTGGGAGAGGGCGGGGCAGCGGGGGGAGAGACAGAAATTTTAAGAAGGCTTCCGAGAGCTCCTCCAAACCAGTCCCCAGCTCAGCATCCCCTACGCTTGGTCTGGGGTGCACATTTCCCCGCTGGGGCATCTGCCCCCGGGCTCCCGGCTGTTTGGGGCTGGGGCTGATCCATTCCTGTGTTAAAGGTCCGTCCTGGGCACGGCGGGGTGCTGAGGAGCATTGCTGGGCTCTGTCTAGGGACCCCGGCAGCTCTCTCCCCACACACCTCCCACACTCCCAGTTTGAACAACCCAAGATGTTTCCTGACTGTCTTAGTGCATTTGGGTGCTAAAACAAAAGCCCACAGACTAGGTGGGCTTTTGTTTATGTTACTATAAGCAATGGCATTATATTAATATAAACATTACACTATTATAAACAATGGCATTGTCTGTCACAGTTCTGATAAAAGTTAGGAAGTCCAAGGTCCAACCCCAGCAGATTGGGGTCTGGCAGGGGGGCTGTTCCTGACACAACCTCACCCTCTGGCTGTGTCCTCATGCAGTGGAAGAGGTGAGGGTGCCTCTGGAGTCTCTTATGAAAGTACAGATTCCATTCATGAGGGGAGCCTTCATGACTTAATGTCCCCACATAAGAGAACTTCAGCATAGGGATCCGGGACACACATTCAGACCACAGGCAGTGCCCAGTACCCCCCCTAGGGTGTGAAGACCCCTTGGCTGAGGAGCTCCAATGTAGATTGCACTCAGGAAACATTCCGTGCACTTTGAATACACAAACGGGATCCTACGGGGTACCTTTGGGTCACCCCATTTTCCCATTCATTTTGGGAATCATTCATCATTAGTGCAGACTTAAAGAGAGAAGCTTGCTTCAGTGTAACAAAAGTACGTAACAAAGTAACAATAGCCGGTAATGCTTATTTATGTCTTATTAAAACCTTCCACAGAGGTGGGGAAGGGGTGGGAGCTGATGTCGTTGTCCTCCTCATTTTGCATCTGGGGAAACTGAGACACAGAGGGCGTTGTTTGCTGCTAGCAACTTAGCTAATGCAACTAATTTGTGTGGGTGTGCCGCAGTCTGGCTGGGCACAAAATCACGAGCCACCACACAGCTTGTAGATTCAAACAGCAACTCTTTATTCCTGAACTCACACCGGCACTCTACAAACACGTTCTGGGGAAATCCACGTTCTCTGCCCAAATCCACCCCCACTGGGCTTCTGTCTCCCAAAAAATACTGTCTGAATCCCGTGAGAACTCAAGGGGAACTCAGGCAGCAGGATACGCCCTGTTCCCAGCAGGAATAACCTTAAACCCGGATAGTCCTAAACCGGGAACGCCCTAAACCCGGATTATCCTAAACCGGGAACACCCTAAACCCGGATCCGCCTTGGTCCTTGAGCAAGGTCACCTACATGCAATGTCACTGCAAAATGTCCTATTTCCACGAGTCCTTCCACTAAGCAACATGGGGTACGCTGGCAAGGAAATTGTCATACCTACTTGGCTAATGGCTCCCAGCATCGGTGGACTTGGCAGGCCAGCCAGCTGCCCCTAACAGGGGAGACGCACGGGTGGTCGATGCAGAGAGGCGCCGGGGAGCAAGGAAGAACTGGATCCTGTCCCACAGAACTTTCTGGATTGTCATATCACTGGCACTGTCCAAACTCGGTAGCCAAGCGCCCTTCAGATGTGGCTAGTGGGGCTGAGGAACTGAATTTTTTATTTAAATTTCATCTTTTTCCAGTCCCGGGAATTGCACCCAGGGTCTCCTGTGCTGGGAGCCATTAGCCAAGTAGGTATGACAATTTCCTTGCCAGCGTACCCCATGTTGCTGACATGTTGCAGTGACATTGAATGTAGGTGACCTTGCTCAAGGACCAAGGCAGATTAGGGTGTTCCCGGTTTTAAGATAATCGTGTTTAGGACGTTCCCAGTTTAGGTTCCAGGTTTAAGGTTTAAGATTATTCCTGCTGGGAATAGGGCGTATCCTGCTGCCTGAGTTCCCCTTGAGTTCTCACGGGATTCAGACAGTATATTTTGGAGACAGAAGCCCAGTGGAGGTGGATTTGGGAAGAGAAAGTGGATTTCCCCAGAACGTGATTGTAGACGGCTGGTGTGAGTTCGGGAATAAAGAGTTGCTGTTTGAATCTACAAGCTGTGTGGTGGCTCGTGATTGTGTGCCCAGCCAGACTGCGGCATTTGTGCCCAGCCAGACTGTGGCACTCCTGTATGCCAGGGAAGTGCTCAGCCACGGAGCTGTACCCCAGCCCTTTTTATTCTGCACTTTTGACAGAGGCTCTCACTAACTTGTCCAGGCTGGCTTTGAACTTGCCTCAGCCTCCCGAGTGGCTGAGATTACCGGTGGACATGCCTGGCAATTCAATTTAATTTTAATTGATTCAAATTGGAGTGGTCACTGGTGTCCAGTGGCACCAGTCTTGGCCAGCCCAGGTGTGGAGAACTTGAGGAGGGTTTGGCCAGGGCCAGGGGAGGCCTCTCTAGAAGTGGGCAGGAGAGAGGACAGGAGCCCCAGAGGGCAGGTTTCTGGCCAGCGAACTTGGGGGCAGCTGGTGGGGAGGAAGGGGAAGTTGGGGGTCCCCCAGGAGCATTGTGGGGTGTATCTGATGGGCATTGCTTACTATCTCCTGGATATGGTGAGGACCGGAGTCCTCCAAGCCGGGCCTTACCCAAGGCCGCAGTGGCCACCAGCGCACTTCCACAGCATCTCAGGGGCAGGAGGCTGAGCCACCCAGGGGGAGGGCAGGATTTCTAGCCACCAAAAGGACTTTGCAAGATTCCTACCCAGGTGCAGAGAGGAGAGGGGAGGAGGGAGCGAGAGAGGGGACAAAGTTCACCTTCGTGGGGGGGGGGGGCTAGGGAGTGGGCCTCCCAGGCGTCTGCCAAGAGTGTGGGCTCAGTCCTTGCCACTGTGACAAGTCCGGGAGCCACCCCATCATGCCCCGAAGCTTGGACCAGCTCTGTCTGGCTTCCCTCCAGCCCAGCCCCACCAGAGAGAGTCCTTGGAGCACTGGACAGTGTCCGGGTAGGGGATATGTTGGCAGCAAATAGGAGATCTGGGGAAGCCGGGGAGGGCCTGAAGGGCCTGAAGGATGAGCCCCCCCACCTTGTGGCCTGCGGGTCCCTGAGGGGCTCCTTCCCTAAGGTCCTTCCCGCCTGAGTGCGGGATTGTGCTCAGATGCTCAGATGCAGCGTGCTGGCTTTGAGTCCCAGCTCCACCCCTTCTGGGAGGTGTGACCCCAGGCAGGTGGCTTTTCATCTTAGTCTCTGTCTCCTAGTTTGTGAACTAGGGGACGTGCTAGCCCCCCAATTCTGAAGAATTCTAGCAAGGTTTAAATGAGCTGCGGCACCCAAGATAGGAGAACTGCGTCATCAGGGGGCTGACCCACGCTGGGTCCCCACTTCTCCCCTCCACGCGCCTCTCTCTGGAAACCTCACCCACGTCCCAGGTACTATAAGTGGACCTCCTGCCTCAGAGCTAAGCCCCACCCGGTAGGGGACCCCGAACCCCAGCAGGCGGGATTCTAGGATTAGCTCTGCCACCAGGGAGAGACAGCGTCTCCTGTTTGGAGAAGGTTTGGTGAGCAAGGGAGCCCTCCATTCCTCACTTAGACAGGAAATAGACTTTTTAAGTTCTGTGGTAAGCCCACAACATTAAATTTATCACTATGAGCATTTTCACGGTGCAGTGTCGATCGGTGTGTTCACATTATTGTGCGACCGATCTCTAGAGTGTTTTCATCTTGTCAACCAAAACTCCATGCCTGCAGGACACTAAGCCCCCTCCTCCTCCCAGCCCTGACCCACTTTCTGCTTGGGTGGAAAGTCAGATCCGGCATGTGACTGGGATCCTGCGCTACTTGCCCCTTTGTGACTGGCCTGCTTGTTTGCCTTGGTGTCCTCAAGGTTTATATATATTGCATCCTGTACAGGAATCTCCCTCTTCTTAAAGGCTGAACAACATTTCATTGGCTGTGTCCACCCCAGCCGCTCATTCCTTGCCTCTTGGTGGACATTTGGGTCATTGCCACCTTTGGGCTATGTGGACAGTGGTGCAGTGAACACAGGCGTATGGTTTGCTTCCAGTTCTCTTGGGGATGCATCCAGAAGTGGGATTGCTCAATCATGGTAATTTCATTTTTAATTTTTTGAGGAACTCATCATGAATGAATGGATGGATGATTTGGCAATCCCACCAACAGGACACAATTTTTCCATATCTTTGCCAGCACTTGTTATTTTCTGTTCTTTTGATGGTGGCCACCCTATTGGGTGGAAAGTGGTCTCTCGATGTGGCTTTGAATGGGTCAATAAACTTTTGAAAGGATTTGGGGGACTCTCAGCATCTCTGGGGGACCAGAGACTCAGATGTGGAGGAAGCTCTGGGAGGAGAAGCTGCAACCAGGTTACAGTAGAACCTCTCTTCTCCCTTCCTCTCTCCCCCTCCTCCTCCTCTTCCTCCTCCCTCTCCCCCTCCCCTCCTCCTTCCTCACCTTCCTCTTCCTCTCTCTGCTGCCCCCACAGGCTGAGATGTTGATATTCTCTCTGCTGACACCGGGTGGCATCTCAGAGGACACAATTTGCAGTGCCATGGCTCAGTCCTGGATGTTTAAATGTGACCCTTCTGGGTTGGTTGTATAACTCGTGGTAAAGTGTTTGCCTGGCATGCATGAGGTCCTGGGTTCAATTCTAAGTAAAATTAAAATTTTTTGTTCTAATTAGTTATACATGACAGTAGAATGCATTTATGCACTTTGATATACATAGATGGGATATAATTTCTCATTTTTCTGAGTGTACTTGTTGCAGAATCATATCGCTCATGTAGTCACATATATACATACAGTAATGATGTCTGTTTCCTTCTACTATCTTCTCTATCCCCACATCCCCTCCTGCCCCTCCCATCACTTCCTCTACCTAATCTAAGGTAACACTGCTCTTCTCTAGTGCTCCCCACCTTATTGGGAAGCAGCATCCGCATATTAGAGAAAACATTCGGCCTTCGGTTTTTGGGGATTGGCTTATTTCACTTAGCATGATATTCTCCAACTCCAACCATTCACTGGCAAATGCCATAATTTCACTCTTCATTAAAGCTGAGTGATATTCCATTGAGTATATACACCACATTTTCTTTATCCATTCATCTATTGAGGGGCACCTAGGTTGGTTCCATAGTCTAGCTATTGTGAATTGGGCTGTTATAAACATTGATGTGGCTGTGTCACTGTAGGATGCTGATTTTAAGCCCTGTGGGTATAAACCAAGGAGTGGGATAGCTGGGCCAAATGGTGGTTCCATTCCCAGTTTTCCAAGGAATCTCCATACTGCTTTCCATGTCAGCTGCACCAATTTGCAGTCCCACCAGCAGTGTATGAGTGTGCCTTTTCCCACATTCTCGCCAATATTTATTGTTGCCTGTGTTCTTGATGACTGCCATTCTGACAGGGGTGAGATGAAATCTTAGTGTAGTTTTGATCTGCAGTTCTCTAATTGCTGGAGATGTTGAACACTTTTTCATATATTTGTTGATCAATTGTACTTCTTCTGTGAAGTGTCTGTCCAGTTCCTTAGCCCATTTATTGATTGGGTCATTTATTTGTTTGGTGTCAAGTTTTTGGAGTTCTTTGTAGGTCCTAGAGATTAATGCTTTATTGGAGGTGCACGTGGTAAAGATTTTCTCCCAATCTGTAGGCTCCCTCCTCACATTATCAATTGTTTCCTTTGCTGAGAAGAAGCTTTTTAATTTGAATCCATCCCATTTATTGATTTTTGATTTTACTCCTTGCACTTTTGGAGTCTTATTAAGGAAGTCAGGTCCTAGGCTGACGTGGTGAGGATTTGGGCCTATTTGTTCTTCTATTAGGTGCAGGGTCTCTGTTCTAGTGCCTAAGTCTTTGATCCACATTGAGTTGATTTTTGTGCAGGTGACTAAAATATTTTTTTTAGTTGTAGACGGACATAATAACTTTATTTTATTTGTTTATTTTTATGTGGTGCTGAGGCTCAAACCCAGTGCCTCACACGTGCTAGGCAAGCGCTCTACCACTGAGCCCCAGCCCCAGTTCACAAAATAAATTTTTACCGAGTTAGAATGAGCTTGGCTCTTCCACTACAGCTTGTGGACCCCCTGTCTGCATCTCTGCCTTTGTCCTAAGGGGTCCTTCGTGGTGTCTAATTCTCCATGCCATTTACCCCCAAGTTAGTGCCTCGGGGGTGCATTCTGATTGCTAGGCCCCGTGTCCACGCCTTTTCTTCAGGGACGCAGGGCCTGAGCTTCTGCTCTCACCGTGAGAGGTGCAGATTCAAAAGGGGTGGAGTTCCTAGACACCCCAGGGTCCACAGTGTGGATGAGGACTGGTGGGTGTCCTCCGCCGGCGCTTGGGGAACCTGAGCCCAGATTCGTGTTTCCTCCCTTGGACTCTTCCCTTCCCTCTTCTCCACTGACTGTGCTGGGACTGCATCCCTGTCCACTCCAACTGCTCTTTGGCCCTTCCCTTGAGGAGTGTCCCACAAGCCCCTCCTGCTGGCCAGCTCCACAGTGAAGCCAGTGTCTGTCCCCCTGTCCCCAGTCTGGACTGCCTCTTGGATAGCCCTGCTGATCCTGCCCACCATCATCTAGATTTCTGAGAGCCACAGTTGTCTCTGTGCCCTCTTCCCCTGGGCACAGTCACCTGGTTCTGCGCCGTCTCATTTTGGAGCCTCCCAACCCATCCTCCTCTCCTGCTTAGCCTCCCTCTGCTTAGTGAGGCCCAGCCTCGCTCGCCTGGACCATGGCTCCGGCCCCTTTCTGAGACCCCTGCCCATGAGTTCCAGGTCAGCTTTCGTCTGCAGCCACCCAACCACCTGCTCAGAACTCCTCCAGAGCTCCCTGATACCTGCCAGGTGTTTGACACTGGTGGGCCGTGCGCCAGGCTGACCGTCTGAGTCTCCTTCCCTCCCTCCCCTCTCCCTTTTAGAATCCGTCCACACTGAATTGCTTTCTTTCCTGGACACTCCTGGGTGTCTGTCCTGTTTCTACGCTCAGCCCTTCCAAGGCTCGTGATGAAGCCCTTGATGCTACTCACAGCCCAGCCGCTCACACGGGCATCCCCCCCCTCCCTCCTGTTGGATGTTGCCCACCCGACGCTCCACACTCAGAGCATCCAAGTGCTCCAGGTCCTGGCTCTATTCACATCGCCCACCCTCCTCCCCTCCCTCCTTCTCTGGATCAGTTGTTCCTCCCTCAGGCGTGATCTGAGAAGTCCCCTTTCCTGAGAAGCCTTTCCTCACCATCAGGAAAAAATGTGGATCCCTGCTGTGCTCCCTCTCCCAGGCTCTGGTGGCCCAGTTCTGCCATTGAATTGTGGGTCTCTGTGTCAGAACTTGCAGGGGCAGGGGCTGAGCCTCACTCACTCCTGACCACCTCCTGCTCGGGATGCGGCACCACAGCGTCCCGGGAATGTTCCATGAACACTAATCGGAGTAAGCCAAGATGGGGGAAAGTTACAACAGGAGACTGCTACTAACACCTTTCTATCACCAGAGGACATAAGTGTCCAACTAACAAGGCCACCTCCATATGCTGGGAGGTCCCCAACCCCCGCAGTTGATAGTTGGGATCCTGAGACAAGATCTCAAATATTAACATGCCCTGTATTTGAGGCAGGAGGGCAGCGATTTTACCAAGTTTTGAATTTCAAAACAGTGAAGCAGCTAAAAGAGGCTGTAACAACCTATGGTCCTCAAGCACCCTTCACTGTAAGCATGGTCGAATCCATTAACAACTTGAACATGACGCCAGCAGATTGGGCTAATATGTGTAAAGCTGTGCTAAATGGAGGACAATACCTGTTATGGAAGGTTGCCAATGAGGAATTTTGCAAGGAGACGGCTAGGCGAAATGCAGCAGCTGGTTATCCTCAGAGAAATCTAGATACGTTGTTAGGAAAGGGACCTTATGAGGATCAGCAGCAACAAATTGCATATGATCCTGGTGTATACGCACAAATTGCTGTAGATGCAATTAAGGCATGGAAGACTTTACAAGGACATGGAGGTTTACAAGGTCAATTATCTAAGGTAATACAAGGAGCTAATGAACCTTATGCTGAATTTGTAGATAGGCTTATTCAAACAGCTACCAGAGTTTTGGGGAATACAGAACAAGCAATGCCATTACTAAAACACCTGGCTTATGAGCAAGCGAATTGTTGGTGCAGAGATATCATTAGACCATGGAAACATGAAGATTTAAACACATATATTAAATTATGTAGAGACATTAATTAACAAGAGCAAGTCGTGGCAGCTGCAGTAAAACAGGCTTTAGATGCCAGAGACATTAATGAACAAGGGCAAATTGTGGCAGCTGCAGTAAAACAGGCTTTAGATGCCAGGCCAAGAACATGCTACAATTGTGAACAAACAGGACATTTTAAAAGGAATTGCCCCATTGGAGGAGGGTTTAACAAAACTAGGTATCAAAGGAGTAGAATACCAGGTATTTGCCCACGATGCCGTAGAGGGAGACATTGGGCTAATGAATGCCATTCTCAAACCACCATAGAGGGTACTCCATTATCAAAAAACGAACAAGGACCAGGTGTTTATCCACGATATCGTGGAGAAAGGCATCGGGCTCCATTGCCAAAAAATGGACAGGGGGGCCCAATGCTCCGGGGCCCAAAACCACAAATATACGGAGCACTGGAGGAACCCAGCAACCCCATCAGGGTAGTGCCCAGGACACATTGTCCATCAGATCCCTCATCAGACAAACCAGAGGGAGCGCAGGGTTGGACATCTGCGCCTCCGCCAGAGCAGTACTAACTCCAGAGATGGGAGTTCAAATCATTCCCACAGGGGTGAAAGGACCTCTTCCCAAAGGAACAGTAGGCTTATTATTGGGACGCAGCTCTTCTACTCTAAAAGGACTTATGATAAGTCCTGGGGTAATTGATCCCGATTATGAAGGTGAAATAAAAATTATAGCCAGTTCTCCAAAGGGTATATCAGTAATTTCACCAGGAGATAGAATAGCACAGTTACTAATAATACCCAGCCTACATGATAAATTTTCCAGTCGTACTGTAGAAAGAGGTTCCAAGGGATTAGGCTCCACAGGTGTAGATTGGGCTATGCTTTCTTTAAATTTAGATTCTCGCCCCATGCTAAAACTAAATATTCAAGGACATGAATTTAATGGGCTACTGGATACAGGTGCAGACCTTAGCATCATCTCTCGTCAAGAATGGCCAAAACATTGGCCATTACAACAAGCCACTCAAACGCTTCGAGGCCTAGGAGTGGCGACTAATCCCCATAGAAGTGCAATGGTATTAGATTGGAAGGATCCTGAAGGATGTGAAGGAACTATACAGCCATATGTATTGGATCATCTTCCCGTAAATTTATGGGGACGAGATGTCCTAGATCAATTAGGTTTGACATTAACAAATAACATCAACCAAAATGCACCCACTATTATGACTAGACAAGGTTTTAGGAAAGGAAAAAGATTAGAAAAACAAGAACAAGGTATAGCAGCACCAATACAAATAGATCAAGGAACAGACAGACATGGGTTGGATTTTCAGAAAGGGCCACTGAGACAATAAAAATTACTTGGAAATCAGAAAGACCAGTATGGGTTCCTCAGTGGCCCCTGACTAAAGAAAAGATACAAGCAGCCCATGACCTGGTCAAACAACAATTAGCAGAAGGACATATACAACCTTCTGTATCTCCCCATAATACTCCCATTTTTGTCATCAAAAAGAAATCTGGTAAATGGAGATTATTGCAAGATTTAAGAGCCATTAATAATGAGATGGTTATTATGGGACCTGCTCAATCAGGGATTCCTCAGTTGTCTGCTTTGCCAAAATCCTGGTATGTTTTAGTTATAGATATTAAAGATTGTTTTTTTTTCAATTCCAATTCATCCTGAGGATAGTCCACGTTTTGCATTTACTATCCCTGCACTGAATCATGAAGGTCCTGATCAGAGCCATCAAGGGATGGCTAACAGCCCAACTATGTGTCAAATTTATGTTAACAAAGTAATCCAGCCACTTAGAAATCAAAATCCTGAACTACAAATATTTCACTATATGGATGATGTATTATTAGCACACAAAGATAAAAACACATTGCTAGAATGTTATGCCACACTTACAAACTTATTAAAAAATTATAATCTAGAGATAGCAATAGATAAAGTACAATTAAATTTTCCAATTAATTATTTAGGAGTTCTATTATCCTCAACCATGGTCTGTCCACCAAAAATTCAAATACGAGTAGATCAACTCAAATCACTTAATGACTTTCAAAAGTTATTAGGAGACATAAATTGGATAAGGCCTTATTTAGGTATACCAACAGGAGAGTTGGGACCTTTATTTGATATCCTAAAAGGTCCATCAGATCCAAATTCACCCCGAATGTTAACGCCTGAAGCAAGAAAGGCATTAAAAATCATTGAAACATATATGGAAAATATGCATTTGGATAGAATTGATATAAGTTTGCCTTTATTATTTATTGTACTACCAACAAAAAATATTCCTACAGGAGTATTTTGGCAAGAAGGTCCATTATTATGGATACATTTATCTTATTCTCCTAATACTATTCTTACTAGGTATCCTGAGGCTGTAGGACAATTAATACTCAAAGGAGTAAAAGCAGCAAAGGGAGTGTTTGGAATTTCTCCCAATAAAATTATTACTCCATATACTATGAATCAAATTGATGAGTTAGCTAATGAGTTAAATACTTGGGCAATAATCATGTGCAAATCTAATGTTTCATTTGATAACCACTTACCATCTAATCCTTTATTGTCTTTTTGGTCATTGCATCCTGTAATTTTTCCAAAAATGACAAGAAAAACACCTATCATGAATGCTCCAAATATATTCACTGATGGGTCAAATAATGGTACAGCAGCAGTAGTTACCCCTGATCAAACTTTTACATTTTTAGTACCCAAACAATCAGCTCAAAAGGTAGAGCTTAATGCAGTTTTACAAGCTTTTGTGGTGTTTAAAGATTCTGTATTTAATTTATTTTCTGATAGTCAGTATGTAGTTAATGCTATAGTATCTCTTGAAGATGCTGGTAGGATTTCCCCTTCTTCTACTGTTTTCTCTTTGCTTTCCACTATACAAAGTCTAATCTGGGACAGAAAAGATCCATTCTTTATAGGACATATCAGGGCACATACAGGATTGCCTGGAGCCCTTAGTTTGGGCAATGATTTAGCAGATAAAACTATACATGACATACATATTTTTTCTACACTAGAAGAAGCTATAAATTTTCATAAAAAGTTCCATGTCAATGCTAATACTTTACAAAAGCGTTTTAAAATAACTAAGGAACAAGCTAGACAAATAATAAAACAATGTCAAAATTGTGTGACCTTTTTACCACAAGTTAATCTTGGAGTCAATCCTAGAGGATTGATACCTAACCATATTTGGCAGATGGACGTCACACACTTGCCAGAATTTGGAAAATTAAAATATTTGCATGTTACAGTTGATACTTCTTCTGGATTTTTGATGGGCTCCCTTCATGCCGGAGAAAAAACTAAAGATGTTATAGCTCATTGCTTACAAAATTTTGCCACTGTGGGTGTTCCAAAACAGTTAAAAACAGATAATGCCCCTGGTTATACTTCTACCTCTTTTAAACAATTTTGCTCAACATTTGGCATTACTCATATAACAGGAATCCCATACAATCCACAGGGACAAGGCATAGTTGAAAGAGCTCATCAAACTATTAAAATGTACTTATTAAAGCAAAAAGAAGGAATTGGGAAGGGGTATATATTCCCCAAAGATAAACTTAAAATAACCCTTTTTACTCTAAACTTTTTAAATTTGGATTCATCAGGACTTAGTGCTGCGGAAAGGCATATGTGTCCAAAAAATGTGCATAAGCCCAAGGTACTTTGGAAGGATATTCTAACAGGACAATGGAAAGGTCCTGACCCAGTAATTGTCTGGAGTCGGGGGTCTGTTTGTGTGTTTCCACAGGGAGAACAGCAGCCGATTTGGATTCCAGAGAGATTAACCAAGGTCCTGACCCAGTGATTGTCTGGAGTCGGGGGTCTGTTTATGTGTTTCCACAGGGAGAACAGCAGCCGATTTGGATTCCAGAAAGATTAACTAAAGCGATTTCTACAGACCAAAAAGAAGATGATTTGGCTCAAATCCATAACAACTGATATCCAAAACTCCAGTTTGGCTATTCTTACATCTGCAACAGAACCAGGATGCTTTTTTCAATATCTATTTTATTATTGCCCTTTGCCATATCATGAAGTTCTATTTTGTTTTTTGAGCTCATACAGACCTAGGTTAATGTTTTGCTGATCAGTTCTATTTTTTTACTATAGAGTTTTTAAGCATTGCAATGGAGATTTCACCTGTAAAAAGTTATAAGGCCTTTACTATAATGTTATGTGTTGTATGTATTATATTATGTGTGCACACTTGTGTTTTGTGTTATATGTTTGAATGTACGTATGTCCATATATCATATATGATGAGCGCTCATGATAAAATGGATCCAAATATTTTTTTTTCACGTGATTTATATGGTTTAATTTAAATTGGGTAAACAACTGTTGAGGATTGTTTTAATATGTAAACAAAAAAGAAGGTTAACAGATCTGTTTGTTTACTTTCACCTTTCCTTTTCATTATATTTAATAATTCTCTTAAAGATAATGTAAATTGTTAAGAAAATTGTTTTCTTTTAGTGCCTTCTGTAATGTTACATAATTTTTTCTTTAGCCATTATTGCCAGAATTCCTATCTTCATCCCAGTGCCGGTGAAGACAATGTAAATTGTTAAGAAAATTGTTTTCTTTTAGTGCCTTCTGGAATGTTACATAATTTTTTCTTTAGCCATTATTGCCAGAATTCCTATCTTCATCCCAGTGCTGGTGAAGTCAAAGATAAAACCAATCTACAGCTTCTACAATAGCCATCACTGAACTGCTTGCAGAACTTGCCTGGACACATTGTGAGCTCACCTGTATGCATTGTGAACTATCTGTTGGTGCAGCGACTTGTGGTAGTGTTGGGGTATTTTTGCTGATGATGTCATTGGTGGTACAATTTTTCCAAAAGGAGCCGTCAATTGGCTTGGTGTATCTTCCTCCCTTCTGCTTGTCATGATCGTCCAGCTAAAATTTGGGGGCCAACAGAGGTGAGGCAAAGAACCTTACCCCCCCACTGGTACAAAGACCTCTCCACAGGTGTGGCTGTATACTGGACCGGTAGTCAGTGACGGGTAAGATCCAATTGCAATGGTACCAACCTAAGGACCATATGTACTATTGGACAACCTAAGGCAGGCACGGTCCCTAAGCCACATGCTTGTTGTTTAAACAGAGAGGGGGAGATGTTGAGAGCCACAGCGGAAGGGGCCCCAGCAAACTTCCAGCTGCCAGCAAACTTCCAGCTGCCGGCTGATGATTGGCTCACAGCGGCCCCAGCAACATCTAGCTGATTGGCTCCTCGGCCCCAGCAACATCTAGCTGATTGGCTCCTCTGCGGTGATGCTCATTGGGCTGTTTCCCTGCCCTTTCAGACCACAGAGCTGCTCATTGGGGGACTTTTTTGGCTCCGCCCACGTGACCCAGCCAATCGGCCTCAAGAGCAGGAGGATTGTGGGAGGGGGAGAGAAGCTTGTGTGGGAGAGAGAGGCTTGTGGAAAGCCGGTGGTGGCAGTTGAGGCTCTGAGGGTTTTTCCTGAGAGGCTGTTTTGTTTGGCGTGTGTGGTTCTAAAAATAAAGTTAGTTTCTTTTGACAAGTGGCTCCTGATTGTGCCCAGCCAGACTGCGGCAGGTATCCCTCAAGGCCGAGGGGGAGTCTCTGAACCTGAGGTGGAGTGCGGGGGGAGTGACAGATGTGGAAGGACTGTCCCTGCAGCCTAGATATCATTCATGAAGAGCGGGGGCCATTAGGACATGCAGCTGGCCAGGCTCCCTCTGGGCACTTCCTCTTCATGGCAGTAATGGACCCGAGCTCCAGGGATGGCCAGCTACAGTTTGGAATTTCACTCCACACGTATTAACCTGGTCCCCATCCAGAGCTTCCGAGTGAAGCAGGATTTTCATTTTATAGATGACAAAACAGTGATGTGGCTTTCCTAAGTCACACGGTTAACAGAGGCAGGCAAAGATCAACTCCCAGGCCGCCAGGCTCCAGAACCTTCATTTTGCTCCTAAGAATTAAATCCACTAAGTTGCTGAGGCTGGCCTCGAACTTGAAATCCTCTTGCGCCAGCGTCCTGAGTTGCTGGGATTGCAGGCGTGTGCCAGCACGCTCAGCAGCAACCTGGCTTCCTGTGAGGGGCAGAAAGTGGTGATCTCTGATCCTCTGAGAACCCTTGGAAAGCAGACATATTGCTATTTCCAATTTAAAGAAAAGCAAAGTGAGCCTTGGAGTTGAAGCTACTTCCCCAAGGACACAGAGGTAGCAAGAGGCAGATCCAGGTTTGGGGGCCACTTTGGCGTGGCCCCCCAAGCCTGTTGTCTTTTGGTCAAAACCTAATAACTAGTGTCCTGAATGCTACGTGACACCCTGGGCGCTCCAGTGTTTGTCCTGGGCGAGGGGCTGCAGTTTGAGTGTGGTTTGTCCCCTCCAACACTCGCGTAGGAACTTAATCTCCATCATGAGACGTTCAGAGGTGGGGCCAGGTGAGACCTTCAGGAGGCAGTGAGGGCTCTGCCTCACGATTGGCTTGACCCACTCGTGTGCTAATGGGTTCATGGGCTCTCCAGAGTATGTCTGTTGTGGCCACCAGCTGGACTGAGTCTCTAAGGTGGCCCCAGCCTCTTGTGCTGGGATGCCCTGTGCTGCCTCAGGACCTGCCAGCAAGAAAGGCCATCCCCAGATGCATGCCCTCCACCTTGGATGAGAACCACAAGCCAGAATGAACCTCTTTTCATTATAAATCCCACCCAGTCTGTGGATCTTGTGTCATTAGCAACAGACAATGGATGGAGACAAAGTGGACATCCTGAGCTTCTGGATTCTCCTACTGCTCAGAGTCCATGAGGGAGAAGAGAGTTTGAATTCCTGTTAGAAACTGGCATCTTGTTGCCCTTTTCCAATTTACCCTCATCCTTTAATATTATATAATATTATATAATACATATTAATATATATTTAATATATTTAAATATATATTAATATCATATATCAAACTCCTTCAGAAAGACCCTGCGGAGGAGGACAAAAGATAACCTACGCACACCTAACAACCCACAGAGTGGAAGATGGTGGACTGTGTCGCCTCAGACTCTGACCATGGTGCTGAAACCAGAGTTGGACGGCAACAGCCCAATCAGTGCTGTGGGCAGGGGCCACCAGAGCCTCTCTGTGGGGCTGGGTCCCAAAGAGGACAAGGAGGGTGTCTAGACACAGGGCCAGGAGTGCTGGGCACATCCAGAGGAAAGAAGCCAGATTTCGGCAGGAGGTGGGGGAGTCAAGACGTAGACGAGTTCCAGATAGACCAGGGAATGTTGCTGTGCTCCCCGTGGGGCCAACTCGTCCGCTCTTGGACAGGCAGAGGGCAGGCAAACACGGCACACTCTTAGTGTGGACATTTGGCCTGGTCTGGGGAGAGTGTCTTCTCTCAGCGTGAAAGAGTGTGCCCTGTGAATGCAAAAAGATTCTGCTCACATCCTGCCGGGCCTTTGCCATTCGATTTAGAAATACAACGTCATTGCTGTTTCTTTACTGTGGTGACATTAGCATAAGGGAAAATTAACCTTTAGCCACTTAAAAGTGTGCAGTTCAGTGACATTTGGTACATTCAAAATCATGGGCAATCATCACCTCAATCCAGTTTCAGAACATTTCCAGAGTTCAGAAAAGAATACCTGCACCAATTATATTACCATTCTCCAAAGAAACAAAACCAACTTTATTATCTATCTACCTACCTACCTGTCACTTATCTACCTGTCACATGCATGCTTAAATACACATGTACATATGTAACTGGTTCACACAACACTGATAAGTCAAACACCCAAGGGAGGGTCCAGCAGGCTGCGCCCAGGGACGAGTGGGTGCTGGCGGAACGCCCTCTTGCTGGGAGGAAGTCAGTATCTACTTCTACTCAGATCTTCAACTGATTGGATGAGGTTTGCCTACATTATGGAGGGCAATCTGCTTCCCCCGAAATCCACCCATTTAAATGTTAATCTTGTCCAGAAACATCCAGAATGATATTTGGCCACACATCTGCTCACTGTGGCCCATGAGCTGACAGTAAAACCAACCAGCACGAGCCCCACACATCTCCTTACACCACACTCAATCAAATAAAGACCCTCACAAAGCCCTCCTTCCACGTGACACAGCGTACGGTTCTGGGGACCAGCTCTGTCCCCAGAAGAGGCTTCAAAGTTCTCGGGTGATGTTCACTCTCCTCCTTGGTATTCTGTAACCTAAAGCTGTGAAGTAAGGTTAAGAAAGCTTAGACACGGTGATAACACCAACCAGGGCATGCCACATGGTGCGGAGGTAAAAGGGGAAGAAAACGAAGGGAAAAGACACCGAGCAGCTGATGTTGGGTGCACATGGTCCCAATATAATATGTTCATGACAAAATGAGAAATAAATCCTCATGCAACAGCCCTTGTTCACGAAGTGGCCCTGTGTCCACGGTGGCATTGCCTTGAGCGTCCCCTGGTATGGCTCTTGATGGGGTGCTGTGACCAGCTCTTGCTGCTGAGGGGCCTGGGACGATAGCAGCCCTGCATAGGTTGGGATGGGGAGTTCTCCGCGGACCGTAACCACAGGCGTGATCACAGTGAGGAGGTCTCCTGCTCTCCTCTTCTCCCCTGCTCTGTGGAGTAGTGGTCCATCCCCCACTCAGTAGTCAGGATGTCGCCCAGGCAACGCCCCAACTCTCCCCTCAGCTGTTGGTCCACAGGCAGCAGGAGCCCCGAGTGGAGGTGGCATCTGAACTCCCAGTCGGTTGGCATCCTTGGGCAGAGGCCCCTCCTGGGCAGAGGCCCCTCCCTTTAGCGCTGACCTCTGACCTACACACCACGGGGTCAGGGGAACAGAACGCAAACTCCACTAGTGGCTGGCGAGGGGCAGCGCTCCAGTGCCCCCCCTTGGATCCTGGACCTGGGGATGCGGCTGTGGGAGACACAGTGTCAGGTTGAGCTGCTGCCTCAGAGCCCAGGCAGCCTCCGGGGAGCCTGCCCCCGCTGACTTGGGAGGGGACCTTCGGGAGGCATGTCCACAGTCCTGCCACACCAGCTGCTTCTGGGCTGCGGGGGACAAGGCGAGGCCACTGAATTCACGAGGAGCATCGGCTCCTGGCCCCACTCCTCTCACTGTGAAGTGAGTTCCTTGATGGGAAGGATGCTGAGCACTCCGTGGTGGAGTCGGCGAGCCCAGGAGGACGGCTCTGGGCCGTTCAGGAGCGTGGGGTGCAGGCCAGGAAGGTAAATCTGCACGCAGAGCAGGCGCCTATTCCAGGGAATGGCGGAGGTGGCCCAGTGGAATCCACCTGCCCCCAGGTCACTGGCTGCTCACACCAGGGAATGGAGCTGCCACTGGCTGGTCACTCGGAGTGGCTGGAGCCAGCTCAGCTGTGTTGCTGAGCCCACGAACACCTTCATCTCTGCCACCATGGACGAGGTGGCTGGGGAAAGAGGTCGGTGTGAAATTCCTCTCTGCAGAGGTCGCCCATTGGTGAGCACTTACCTGGGACACCAACGGCTTTACTTTCTTTGCCCATCTACACAAGCTCTTACACAAACTCCTTTACCACCATTGTTCCAATCATGCTCCTTCCAAGTCCCTGACCACTCGGCCAAACCACTGGCCACAGGCCATGGATCAGTGCAGGGTTGCATGTCTGGCCATTTCTCCTTCCAAGCAGAGTGCACAACCAGGTGCACTGCCCAAGCCCTGCCTGTTGGAAATGTCCCCTGATGGCTGTCCTTCGGGGCTGTCCAGAGAGGAGCTGCAAAGCTGCAGCTGTCCACCTTCAGGTGCTGCCCACACACCACGCAGAGCCATCTGTAAGCCCAGGTGGGCCTTCTCTTCCTGTCTGATCAGAGAGGGAGGTGGGTGCAGACAGGAGAGAGGTGGCAGGAGTGGGGACCATGGGCTTTGGGGCTGCTTCATGCAACCGCTTGTGCCCGATCACTATGTACCACTTCCACTTGCTGACGGCGGGCTGCTGCGCACACCCCACCTGATGGCTTAGGGGGTCAGATGACCCCCAGTTCATGACGGGCAGTTCAGGGTGCACGGCAACTCAGCTCAGGTGGTCTTCAGGCCAAAAGTGGTGTCTCAAAAGGTGTGTGTTTGTCCACATAGGACAACAGGGACTTTCTCCATAGTCCTAAAGGCCTGGGCTGCAATTCGCCTGTAGGGTGCTGCCAAAGGCCCCAGAACATCCTTATCTGTCCCTGACACCTCACTCTCCATTTCCTGGAGGGGGTACTAGAGATGGAATCCAGGGGTGCTTAGTCACTGAGCCACATCCCCAGCCCTTTTATTTTTTTATTTTGAGACAGGATCTCACTAAATTGTTTAGAGCCTTGCAAAGTTGCTGAGTTTGGCTTCAAACTTGAGATCCTCCTGCCTCAGCCTCCCAAGTAGCTGGGATAACAGGTATGTGTCCCTGAGCCTGTCACAGTCTCTGTGTTTGCATGATGCAGGGCCTTTCCTAGAGGGGATCCAGCCTTCCCTTCAAGACATCTGACTAAAATCTAGGAATTGATTGAGGGGCTGTGATTATCTGACTTTATGAATTACATTTTTGTTCTCTTCACCTAGAACTTTAATGCTGATACAGATCCAGTAAGAACTTAGTGGGCTTCCTAAGTATCTCACTACTAGGGTCACCACCTTAACTAGCCAACAGCACAGGACTCCACGGGTCAAGGCATTCTGGTCACTGCTTTGGCTCTGCTGTCTGTTATAGTATCCATGGCCACCTTGCCTTTGGTGTCTGAGGGCCCTGCCTGTCCTCGTCATGGTGCATGCCAGCTCTCCTATTTCCGTATGTTGCCATTCCGTGACAGCTGTTCCTGCTGTGAGCTCTGGCCTCCAGGGAAGAGCCATCTCGGAGCTCTGCAGAGACATCAGGGCTCCCCTCAAATTTATTTCTCACAGAACTGGTGAAAGAAACATTTTCTGGACTCCTCCAGCGGTGAGTAGGTCTTGCGTAATAAATCCACCCTAACATCCCAACCTCCTGCTGTGTCTCCTCGCAGCAACGAGGCAGGTCTGCACTTGGAGATCCTTTACCGAGGGCCGCCTTTCGCTCCATGTTCCAACCAATCAAAATGGGAAAACCACTTCCGCCTCCTTGAGCTGCAACACAAAATGCAGAATTTCTGGGTTGGGGGCCCACATCAGTAACTCTGGCTGACCCAGCTTTACGCTCTCTCCGTATTATCCCATACACGCACCCTCTGTGACCACAGGCACAGGTCTCCCGAGTTCCTCTAAGTTAGAAAAGTCTAGTCACCACACGTCCTTCTGGGTCCCACTGTGCACCCTCACCTTCAGGGGCTGCCTGAGACTTAGAGTCTAGTTATGGGGTATGTTGGCCAGCACTTTGTCACTGTGACAAAATACTCAAGATGAACCACTTACAGGAGGAAAGATTTGTTTTGGCCCATGGCTTCAGAGGTCTCGGGCCAAGGAGAGCTGAGTCCACTGCTCTGGACCTAAGGTGAGGCAGAACATCACGGCGGAGAAGGACGGGAGAGCAAAACCGTTCACCTCAAGGGGCCAGGAAGCAGAGAGAAAGGAGGGGACCGGGGAGAAGCTGTACCCCCCAGGCAATGCCCCCAGTGGCCATCCCTCTAACTATGCCCCACTCTGAAGTCTCCTTCACCTCCAACAGCACCCCCTGGGGACTGAACCTGCACACGTGAGCTTTGGGGGTATCCTAGATCCAAATCATAGCCTGGGTCTAGAAGCAAAGAGGGTGGGTCCTGAGGAGGAGAGCACGGTCCGCAAGGCAGCCTCAGCGGGGCCACCACAGTCTCCTTAGACATGCAGCGTCACCTCCTCTGGTGGGGACGCAGAGGCTGCTTCTAGTGGCCAAGAAGGCTCAGCGGAACTGGGGCTCAGTGTCCTCCGCTTCATCACAGTCTTCCCACATGTCCCCACTCCAACTTTCTGGGTCCCACTCCTTCCCTTTAGTGCCCTCAGTTGAGCAGTAGACACCCCGTGAAACTGGGAATTCAATTTGCTTTGAAATCCAGCATCTTGAATGGTGAGATTCTGGGTTTGGTGTTCAGCCATCTCAGCCCTATGGCTATGGAAGACAAATCTCCTGAGGACAGAGGGACGAGCCTCAGGTCATGATGTGAATCTGAACCTGGAACTGGACTCTCTGATTTCCCAAGGACGAAAACCTGCTCTGTATCTTTCTTCACTTTATCCAGTGACAAACCAGCCATGCTCACTAGTTGACAAAACACTCCAAGTTATCATGGGCACCGTCACCCAGATCCTCGCCTCACGGGAGTGACGGATTAGGAGCAGCCAGGGTGACATTTTGCACATCTCTGCTGCCACATACCACCAGGGACAATCAGTGTCCCCAGGAAGTAAGATGGGCCATTTCAGCCTCTGATCATACCTCCAAACACTCTTTTGACAAAAGAATGGGGAAGATTCTAATTTGTCCATGAATGATTGCCCTCCTCCTCCTCCTCCCCTTCCTCCTTGGTACTGGGGATGTAACCCAGGAGTGGTCTACCCCTGAGCTCAGCCCCAGCCCTTTGGATTTTGACACAGGATCTCATGTTGCTCAGGCTGGCCTCAAACTTGCTCCTCCTCCCTCAGCTTCCTGAATAGCTGGGATCACAGTTGGGTGCCCGTGCCCCTCGCCCACAGGTTGTTTTAGCCAACATTCAAAATATAAAACTCTGTCTGGAAATAAAAATGTGTAAGTTACTGTTTTGCTTAGAATTTGTGTATTTCCAAAACTCATAAATATTAATACAATTCATTTTATTCTATTTAGCAATTAGCAAATTACAGTATTTAGCAGTTAGACAATGGGACGGTTTCCGGAGACTGAAATGGTAGTTTGGAGGTTGACAAGATACACACTCAAGGTTGTATGATTTTCTTTCTGACCTTCTTGATTCTATTCACTAGAAATACATTTAATTTTCTAAAAATGGTGTATTTCAACATTGTGGTCTTATTTCTAATAATCTCCATGTGCAGATAATTACAGCCCTTGTAATAGTGACAGAAGTGTCCTTCAGGACTGGGAAATCAAAACCAGCAGTACAAGAGGTAGTGCTCTCTTGATAAACCACAACTTACAGTTCAGAGAGGAATCCATCCGTCCTCCCAAACAACAGGTACCTGCCGCTCTTCGCTTTGGGGTTTGTAAAATGTGTGTGTTCAACGTGCTCAACTGACGACTTGACATGTGTGCACCTGTGAAGTGATCCCACAGGAAGATGGCTGACACCTGTCTACTCCACAGCTGCCATCTGGGCCTGCCTGTGGTGGGAACGCACGGGGACCTACACGTGCCAACCCCAGGTGGCCTCCCCGTGATACCTGAGCTCTCCAGAACTCATTCATCTGGAAAATGGAGACTTTGCAGCCTCTGGCTCCACCTCCTTGTCCCCCCCTCCTCTGGTCCCCCTGTTCCACCCTTTTCTCTGGATGAGCAACCCCACCTTGGGGTTTGGTTCCTTCTGTGCCTGGCTCGTTGGCTCCAAGTACTGTTCTCAGGGACATCCGTGTTATTGCAGATGGCAGGACTTCCTTCCTTTGGAGGCTGGATGACATTCCTGGTGGCCTGTGCCAAGTTCTCTCTGTCCTTCCATCTGCTGACGGACAGCCTTTCTATATCCTGGCTGCTGTGCGTCGCGGTGTGATGACCGTAGTGCGGACGTCTCCAGAGCCTGACCTCGAGGACTCTGGGTGAGTGCTTGGACGTGGGATTGCTGCGTCACACGGAAGGCCAGTCCTCAGGAGCCCCATGCTGCCTCCCCCCCCCCACCCCCAGAGGCACCAACATTTCCCCTACAGTGGACCGGGGCTCCCTTTTCTCCACCCCATCCTCAACACTTGGACTGTGTTACGTGGTAGAGTCCCACATGCTCCCATGCACACACACAGGCACATTGCACAACGCATCCACAAACCCAGGAAAAACCCCGTGGGATGGGACCTGTCAGTAACTCGGCCACCCACACACGGTGAGGAGCATCTCTCCTCATATTCAAACAGGAAGATCACACCAACGGCCACTAGGGGGCGGGAGAGTCCCATCCTGATTAACACCAAAGGCCAGAAACCCTGTGTGTGTGTGTGTGTGTGTGTGTGTGTGTGTAAACTAGTAATAAGCCTTTCCAGGAAATCAGACACATATAGCGGTAGCAGGACACTGGCCGGGCAGAACTGCAGATAGAACATATAACAGAACACCACATTGATATAGGTCCAAAATGATGTCAGTAAGGAAAGGTTGAAAACAGGAAACACGGCCTGTGTTTCCCTACGTGTGTGCCTTTATACTTAATGCACACAGACACGGGGCAGGCTTGTAAATATATCATATTGTATTATGTACATTCAAATACTCGTCCTGATGCTACACACACATAAAAATGTGTGTGTGTGTGTATATATATATATATATATAAATGTGTGTATTTATTTATTAAAAAAACGAAGGAAAACTCAGCAGGCTCTTCCATGGGGGGGGGATGGCTATCTTGGTTCAACGCCAACATCAGGACACTCCCCCTGTCCCACTGTCCCCAGCCCCCATTCTCTGCTTTGCCGGAACCTAGGGACCTAGGCAGTCGCGTCGCGAGCTGGACCGACGGGGTCCTCGTCTGGCTCCGAGCCTGCTGTCAGCCTCCCATGACCCTCCTTGGTCTGCTCTTTCATTTTCGGCTCCCTGCGGTTGGCTTTCTGCGGGGATCTGCCTGCTGCCCCCGAGCCCCCGTATCTGGTTCCCTGCTGCGACGGCGAGACCCACTTTCTGTTGGACGGGTCCAGCTCCTCTCTGCGTCTGTCCCTGGGTATTTTCAACTTCATCCCAGCATTTCCCCAAGAATCCTGCTGGTGCATAAGTGGACAGGTGGCTGGAGGCTCTTAGCAGAGGACGACCCTGGCATCACAGGGTGAGGGGGCGGCAGTGGGGGGCACAGGTGCCCACCAGGCCCTGCGACCCAACTCGCGGGCCCACAAGGCAGCACTGCCTAGGGAAAAGTGAGACACGCGGCATTTTCTTCCTGAGGGCAGTGGGAGGAGCAGGGCCAGCAAGGGGACAGAACTGGCCTTCCTCCCTGATCCTCACACATGCAGGACACAGGAGCCAGCTCTCGGGCAGCAGTGCGCGACCTCCAGGCTCCCAGCTGCCCTTGGCCCCTGCTGGAGGCAGCCCTAGCACACGGAGTGATCACGGAGTGGCAGCAGTGCGGGAGGCCACTTTGACTGGGGACGCACCTCCATGTTCACAGAGGCCTGTCTGGGGACCCACGCCAGGGATCCCCTGCAGGCCAGTCCAGGAGAGATCCCACCTGACCAGATGGGGCAGGAGCAGATGCTCACGGGGACTAAGTGGACGCTCAGCCCACCAGAGTGTTGCCAGGCCCAGGGAGCAGGGAGGGGAGGGGGCCCTGACCACAGATGCAGGAGGCCCCTCCACCTGGCGAGCAAGGGAGATCTCAGTCAGTCTGACCAGAGGACCACAGGAAGACCCAGAACTGCCTGGGCTGCCGGCTCCCTCCAGCAGGACGCCCAGGAAGGAGATGGGGAGAGGGGCCAGAGGTGGACTAGCCCTAGAGAGAGTGGCCATCGTGACCTGGAAGAGCTCGTTTTTACCTGTGGGGAAGGTGACAGTGATGGAGGAGGCCTCTTAGGAGACCCACCAGAGACTCAGAGCCCAACGGAGGCTTCCCCAGCGGGCGGCACAGGACCCTGGAGAAGGTGAAGAGAAGAGGTGTCCCTGACACGCAGCAGCTCCCTGGGGCTGGACAGCAGCACTGGGAGCCAAGGACACGCCGAGAGCCACGTCCTGGGTCCTGGGGGAGGCGCCGGCTTCCAGGAGCGGGGGGTGGGGCGAGCCACAGAGGTCAGGGACAGGGTCTCAGACCCCCTTCCTGAGCCTCGGAGCCCTTGGGCCTACATGGGCCCCAGGAAGCCCATCAGAGTCCCAGACAAGAATCCAGCCGCACCCAGAACCACCGGGGGCTACAGTCCACCAGTCCCAGAACCACCCATCAGGGCTTGCCCAGTGGTCTGGGTGCACGGGCCTCTGTTGGCCTGGGAGCCGTCAGATCAGAAGGGGCCAGGTGGGCATCAGGAGGCCAACGTGCCACCACCTGCCCTGTCCCACACATCCTTAGTGCTCCCCAGGGATGGAGCCTGCCTGGGGGCCAGGTGGCTGAGCAGGGCTCAGGTCCAGGGCCCCAGCAAGAGAGCAGGGGCAGGCGGGACCAGGGCCCAGAGCTGACCAGGGTCACTGCCCTGGGGAACAGGGTGGAATCGGAGCGAATGTCCTCGCCGTGTACAAACAGCCCTGCGCGGGCGCCTACAGATGAGATGATGCTAGGTCGTCAAGAGCTGGTCACCTCCCTCCCACGAGGGTCCTAGCAGTTAGTGTGAGAGTGTCTTAGGGGAACCAGGAGCCCGTCAGGACCAGAATCCCTGACAGGAGGTTTCCAGCCCCCGGTGACCCTGTGTGGGCTTCTAGGTTTCATCCCAAGTCCACTTGCCCCCATCCGTCTGTCCATCTATCCATCACCCACCCGTCAGTCCATCCACCACCCACTCTCCAGCCGTCGTCATGTCCGTCGGTCAGGTACCTCGCTGTGTATCAGGCGCTGTGTGGGTCTGCCTGCTTCTGCCAGCTGAGTGCTGTCGGTCTGTGTACCCGTCCTGCGGACAGTGGCCACGTGGCTAACCTGGACACGTGTGCAGTCTAGCTGTGAAATACCTCACTGGGAACACCTTCCGGAACCCACGACCTGCCGTGGTCACGTGGGGGAAGTTAGAAAAGGCCCAGAGCCTGTCTGGACCTGCTATTGAGCAAGGAAACCACCAGCAGAGAGCAGTGTGGGTCAGGAGGTGGGATCACAGGCAGCTGAGTCCTTCCCTGGTCAAGCTGACCCTTGATGCCCCTCGAGGACCCTGCACTGTGGGTGACTTTCTCACGGGGTCTTTTTCCAGTGCTCTGCCTGGGCCAGAGGAGCCACACGCAGGAGGGTGAGTCATGCCCACAGGTCCTCACCGTCCACCCAGGCCACTCTGGAGGGCGGTGGTGTCCACCCTGGGAGGGAGCCCAGCCCCAGCCTACACACATGAACACCGCCTCAGGCTTCTCCCGACGGCTGCGGGCCCCTGCCAGGCAGCAGCCGCCTCCCGCTCAGGGCCTGCCCTCTGGCCAGGCTTCGCCCCACACACTGGCCTCCAGGTCCCAGCCCCACATTTCCTCAGTGAACGTCCTGGGTTCCGGGCCAGACGACAGAGAGCTGTCCTTGGCTCCCCCTAATGTCCACCCACATCCAACCACCCAGAGTCCGGGCACCTGTCCCCATAAATGTTCTCACATCTGCCCCGAAGTCTTGCAAGGAAGTGTCTCCCTGATTCTGAAGCCCCAGAGAGCCCAAGGGGCCCCTCCAGGAGGCCCGCAGAGAAGTGAAGACTTGAGGCTGGTGCTGAGCAGGGAGGACGTCACCCAGGTCCTCACCCCAGTCCCAGCTCAGCCATCAGGTTGGTCCCCAGGTCCTGGACCCTCTCCCAGCTGCCGTCCTGTCCACATCCTCCTGCCCCCACCTGACCCCAGGCCCCTCCCTCTGCACAGTGTCCCCTCAGCCCTCATGCCCTGAGGTCCCTGGAGCCCTGGTCTCACGGGCCACTTTGTATGACCTGGACACAGGTCCAGCATGGGGTGGGCATGGAGCTGGCCTTGCTGCTGGGTGGGGAGGGGTCCCCAGAGATGGCTGGGGGCAGACCCCTTCCAGAACAGTGTCTCTTCACTCAGATGGAGGGTTCACTGTCCTTCCCACTGGGCCAGAGCCTGGGTGGCTGAGGGTGACATCTGGTGTAGTCCCCTCCCACTGGGCAGGTCACCTGGCCCAGGGATGGCACTGACCAGGGCTGGAAGGGGCACTGGGGAAGCTTTGGGAGGTGATGGTCCATGTCCTGTGTGCTCAGTCTGGAGTTAGTGTCCAGGAGGGTCAGCCCATCCCAGAGAGGGACAGGGGAGATTCTCCATTTAAAGCCAAGTCTTCTCTCCCTTCTCTGTGAATTCTGCTGTAACCCAAACATCCTGGGGGCCAGATGCACAGTGTCCAGGGGTGTGCCAGATGCACAGTGTCCAGGGGTGGGGCCCCAGTCAGTTCTTGGGGCACTCACTAGTTTGTCCTGAGGCTCTGACAGGTCCTCAGTATCCTGGGTACTTACTGGTGACACAGTGGCCCCTAGGTGAGGTCAGTGCCTGGACCTCCTGACCCTGTGTCCTGGATGAGGTTCCCCACCCTGTCTGCCCATGACCAGGATCTGCTGGTGAGTGCACAGCAGGATCAGCTCAGGTGACATCCTGGTGACCCAGGTCTCCTTGCCCACCCTGGGGGTCTGCAAAGGTCACCCATAATCCAGGGTACAGGAGAGGGCCCAGGCAGGAGTTAGGGGGACACTGTGGGGGTGAGGGACGGTCCACAGGAGCCCCAGAGACCTCAGGTGTGTGACTCTACCTGTGCTCCAGGCAGGCACACAGGTACTGGTGTAAAGCAGGTCAGCTCTGTAGAGACCACCATGATCTCCACAGGTGCGGCAGGCACCTGGCGGGAAGGAGCCATGACATACCCTGCACCTCTCAGGATGTGGCCCCAGGGCAGGGACGTGGCTCCTGGCAGGTGACAAGGTGTGGAGTGGTCATGCTGACGCCCACCCCATCCTGACCCCAGACCATCATGGTCACCTCTGCCTCCCTGTCCATGTGACGGGGTGGAGTGTCCCCCACTGTGTGTCCTGTTGGTCCAGCTGTCTGGGTGGATAAGTCCCACCTGCCCCCTCTGCTGTTTGCCTGGTACCTTCCAGGAGGAGGAGACCCTGTGTGGACCCTCGGTCATCCCCACCGTGTCCCCATGCTTGGGGACCCTGGTCCTGTCAGGACATCCCCAGTGTCTGTGGGGTGACATGTCACGGTCCTGTGCACTGAGACTCCATTAGGACCTGCAGACCCAGAGCTCTGTCAATCACCAGCTCAGGAGGTCAGCTCCAGGGTGCACTGGGCTGGGGATCCACCTGGGACCCCAGCCCCATGCACTCTGTGTCCTGCTCACTGTAGCTCAGCACTGTGTCCCCAGGTGACCCTGGGTGTTGGGGGAGGAGGGTCACCCAGTGAAGGGCAAGCAGAGTCCATCCATCCTGCCCTAGGGACACACACACAGGGGTCACCTACCCTGACCCCTTTCCCAAGGCCTCAGATGCTGGGGTTTGGGCTGAGAGGAGGGATGGGGACACTCAAAGATCCAGCAGACGTTGGGCTGGATGAACTGGCAGAGCAGAGACAGCCCTGGTGCAGCCCAGGGTCACACCTCTGCCCTCCCCTGGCTGGTTCTCACAGTGGGCTGTGGGCACCACCAGGCCCTGAGCCCTCCTCTCATCCTCATGTGGCAGAGGCTGCTCGTCCCCTGTTTTCTCCAGGGTGGCCTTGGCCTTAGACATGGAGCTGAGTTTGATCAAAGGCAGCTGTGTGTGCTCCAGTCACCTGTCCCCAGGGCCCTCCTGTTCACCGGGAGACCTGGGAGGGACACAGGGAGCAGGGGAGGTGGGGCAGGGTGACCCCAATGATAGACAGTCAGGAGAAGGACTCAGGAGGCCAAGGTCAGCCTAGGGGAGAGGCTGCCCAGCCCTTCACCAGCCTCTGACTCCTAGGAGTCCCACGTGACATCAGCCCCCACCCACAGGAGTGAGCTCCCCCACAGTAGGTCACCTGGGACTCTGCATGGGGTAGTGCCCATGGGGACGGGTTCTGGCCTAGAAAGTGGGGAGTGGCTCCTATTTCAGGGCCCTGGGGTGGGTCTTGGCCACCTGCCAGTGACCTGTCCTGACAGTCAGCCGTGTCCTTCTGCTTCCAGCCTCCACCCCCCAGAACTCCATGGAGCTGAACTGTGTCCCCTGGGCCTGGCTGGGCTGGTCTTGGTGGCCCTGGGGGTGCTTCTGGGAGAAGCTTGGCACAGCTGGCTCAGGTCACAGAGAGAAGAGAGCCTCCCCCAGAGAGCCTGTCCCCAGGGCCCAGGGGAGATGCCCACAGGACTCAGCCCATGTGAGCCCCAGGGACCCAGAGGCCACCATGGACTGTGCACTCTATGGACCTGGACACTCTGCCGGGTCTGAACACGTCCTCGACCTGCACCAGGGAGCTGCGTGGACACTTCCCAGCCTCCCTCGGTGTCAGCTCCTGTGTCCCAGGGTGGCCTCCACGCTGGACACCCAGCACCTGGGCCCTGACACACATTTGGCTCAGGACCTGGTTGAGCATGAGGAGCCCTAGGTGTGTGTGACGCAAGCCTGGGGGGTGGATGTGCAGCACTGGGGTCCCCTCAGGCTGAGGGGAGCCTGGAGGGTGTGTGTCCTGCACTCCTGCTGCGGGGGTGGGTCTGAGTGCTACCTGCCTCTCTCCCTTTCCTCAGGACCAAGGAGAGCAGTCGCTCCCTCCCTCTCCCTCTCCATCCCTCTCCCTCTCTTCCTCCCTGTCTCCCTCTCCCTCCCTCCCTCTCTCTCCCTCTCCCTCTCTCCCTCTCCCTCTCCCTCCCTCCCTCTCTCTCCCTCTCTCTCTCTCCCTCCCTCCCTCTCTCTCCCTCTCCCTCTCTCCCTCTCCCTCTCCCTCCCTCCCTCTCTCTCCCTCCCTCTCTCTCCCTCCCTCTCCCTCTCTCTCCCTCTCCCTCTCCCTCTCCCTCTCCCTCCCTCCCTCTCTCTCCCTCTCCCTCTCCCTCCCTCCCTAGTCAGCTTCTTGCATTGCAGACTGGGGAGCAGAGAAGAGGTGCCCAGCTGCTCTGGGTCCCTCCTGAGCATTCTCAGCTTCCTTTCATCCAGTGAGGGACAACACTGGGGAGACAAGGTGGGGTCCCTGCCCTCCAGCCTACTGGGATTTCTCCTTGCCCGGGGCACTACATCTCAGGGACAGTGCAGAGGGTCAAGGACAGGGTTCCTTCATTTCAAAGTGTAGAGCTGCATGTATGAAGGCAGAGAGCCGGGGGCCGGCAGCCTGTCCTGTAGGATGTCATTTACTGAGGGGCCCAGAAGAGCCAATCCAAACAGGCAGCGAGCAGTTTGGTGATTGCTTAGTGCCTGGGGAGGGGCTGGGAGTCACTGCTTAATGGGGGCTGTTTTTGAGTTGATGTCAATGTCTTGGAGCCAGAGAGAGGTGATGCTGTGTGGCATTGTAGGTGGACTAGATGACATTCAGCTGTGATCTGTAGAGTGGCTGAGTTCCCTAAGTGAAAAGACATTCCTGGCAATGATCAAGGCCACAAACAATGATAAATGCTGGTGGGGCTGGGGACAAAGGACCACTTGACACTAGACTGCAGATGAGCTCAGCCACTCCGGAAAGCAGTTTGGAGAGTCCTCAAAGACTAGGGGTGGCCGGGTGCAGTGGGGCACACCTGCAATCCCAGGCTGAGGCAGGAGGATCCCCAGTTCAAAGCCAGCCTCAGCAAAAAGGAGGCACCAAGCCGCTCCGTGAGACCCTGTGTCTAAATAAAACACAAAATAGGGCTGGGGGTGTGGCTCAGTGGTGGAGTGCCCCTGAGTTCAATCCCTGGTACCCGCCACCGCCCCCCCAAAAAAAAGGCTAGGGGTGGAATCATCATGTGTCCCAGCTCTCCCAATTTTTCCAAAAGATCTCAAATAGGCACACTGCAGCAATACGGACATGTCGACGGTTACAGCAGCATTTCAGTAGCCACATCTTGGGATCAACCCAGATGCCCATCGATGGAAGATTGTCTTAAGACACACACACACACACACACACACACACACACACTCCACAGTGGAGCTGTACTCATTCACAAAAAATACTGAAATGACGGCATTTGCTGGTAACTGGATGGAAACGGAGGGTATCGTGTCAAGTGAAATGAGCTAAACTCAGGAAGTCAACATGGTAAGAGAGAGAAGGGGGGGAGGGACAGGTAACAAAGGTGAAGGGAAGATGGGGTGAGAAGATGAGATGGAGAGACAGGTTCAGGGATGTTTGGGTGGCACATACATAGACCCCAGGGACGTCACCTTTATGCAGAGGAGAAAGAACCATCCAATAGAAACTAACAGACAATCAAAGGAAGCCTGGTAGAGGAAGGGGAGTCGGTGGGGTGGGTGGGGGACCGGAGGAACAGGGAGGGAAAGGGGGGTCCTGAGTGGAGTGAACTCGTGCAGGCAGGGGTTTGTTGGGGTGAAGCCGACTACTAGGCCTCCCTGTGAAGCTCTCTTCAAGGAGAGCAGAGGACCAGGAGAGGGGTGTGGCGCGTGTTTTGATCATTCTCTCCTAGAAGTGCAAGCTCTCCCTGTGGCTGCCACCAGGGGGGTCATCAATTCCCCAGCAGATTGGTGGCCTGAGGGGTGGTTCAGATGGATGAACTAGAGCTTCCCCTCGGTGAGCTCTTCCCGAACCCTGGAACCAGCTCCGGGGAGCAGGGATCTTCCCTCCTGCCCTGGGGAGCAGCCCAGGGCCTGGTTCATGCCCACCATTCTCACCTCTCAGCGGCAGCCTGCCCTCAGGTGGCTTGGCAAGTCTGTGAGTGGCGGGTGCCGACAGGCCCTGCAGTGCACATTACGGCTGTCCGATCGCTCTTCCGTGTGCGCTCTCTGGGGTCTAATGCTGCAAGTTTCATTCCTTCTCTGTTTGGGGGATGGAACCCAGGACCTCCCACATGCTAGGCTAGAGTTCACCTCCGAACCACGTATCAGCCTCTTTTTTCTTTTAAAATAATTTTAGTTATATTTCATTCTCAAGGGATGATTTGTGGGTTTTTTTTCCCCTGTTTTGCTTAGTTTTGATTCATCCTGGGTTCAGTTCGGTCAGGGGCTGGAACGCAAGCCTGTCAACAGCATAAGACGACAAGAAATCACAGACCTCTTCTCTCCAATCTCACTCCACCATCACCTTCTCAACAGAAGTCTGGGAGGGGAGCCCTGTGTAGGTCTGGGCGTCCACCCACCTGCCAGTGTGGGCCTGCGCCCTGGGAGCCTCCGAGGACAGGAGTCTCCTGGGCCGGACACTAGGTGGTCTCACTGGCAGCAGTGGCAGTAGCCAGAGAGTCAGGACCAGTTCCCAGCCCCAGCTTCCACAGGCGAACCCGCAGGCCAGGCGATGTCTGCACACGCAGCGGGTTGCGACAGGGCACAGGATGCCCGAGGGTGGGGACCCAAACATGCCCTCGTGCAGGGGGGGCTGCCCTTCGAACCCGAGGAGAGTCTGCCTCTCAAGGCACGTCAGGAGGGACATGGGGCTCCCTCCAAACTGCACCCTGATCAGCGACTCTCAGGAGTTCCCAGGCCTTTGGCCCTGCACTGGGCTGCGTCACTGACCCCCTCTTGTTCTGAGGCTCCAGCTTCTTGGACTGAGCAGCTCTCGAGCCTGCAGACGGCCACTGTGGGACTGTCCCCCTTCTGGCTGTGTGAGCCAATCTAGTAAGTCCCCTTTTATAGTCATACCTACATAGGTGTCGTGCGTTTCTGTCCGCAGAGAACCCTGAGTAGCACAGGGGAACTTCAGAGGAGAAGAGAGGGACTCCAAGGTCCTCAGACGCTGGGTCCAGGGATCAGGACAGACTCTCAGACCCTGTCCTCCAGAGCGGCAGGGGTTCTCGGGATGACCGTGTGGAGTGGAGGAACCAGTTGGAGTTGCCCCTCAAGGCGATGCTGGTTGTGATGGCCCTGCACCAGCGCCTCCCACAGGTACCCTCTGCTGCTTCGCAGACTCAGACCCTGCCAGTGGACAGAGTGCTGAGGCCCTGGGGCTACCTGAACCAGGAACCAGGTGGCTGAGCGGGAGGACCAAAGACACCCCAGCCCATGTCTCTGTCCTCCAGGCCCTACGTGGACACAGGACTGCCTCTCCTCCACCCTCCAGGGTGCAACTGGTCAGCACACAGGCCTCTAGGGTCAGGGAAGGACACTGTAGGGAGCCCTGGCAGGACATGAGGCCTGTGGGCAGCGGGAGACTGGCCCAGCACAGAGGCGGAGGCCGTGCGCACCTCCCCAGTGTGTGCTGAAGGCGAAGAGGAGGCTTGTGGCCTGTGCTGCGGGCGGTCGGGAGGAAAGGGGCATCTCAGGACATCCCCCCGAGTGGGGTGTTGGGGAGACGGGAAAGGACCAGAGAGGACTGCGGAAGATGGGGAGGAGGCTGGCCGAGCTCCGAGAGAGGCACAGGTGTCCAGACCTGAGCCGGTGGTTTCCAGGGTGTGTGAGGGACCCTGGGGACTTCTCCGTGGTTGTCTGTCCCTCACTCTGTTGGTCTGCGGCACGTCGCTCTGTGGACATCCAGCGGCTCTAGCCGTGTGGGAGAAGGAGCACAGCTGTCCCAACCCTGTGTCCACGTGTGGGTCAGCACGGGGAAGCACTTCTTTTTTCCACCCTCTGTATTCCAGTTATTTCTGTTGGGCGGGAGGGGAGCTTGTGCTTGGCTGGGTGGGCCACCGCCGACCAGGGCTGTGGACCTCCAGGGCTCCCTGTGCCGAAAGGGCTCTCGGGCAGCTGGGAAAGTCAGGGACAGGAAGCAGGCGGAGGAGGAGGAGGAGGAGGAGGAGGAGGAGGAGGAGGAGGAGGAGGAGGAGGGAGCCAGGAAGTCAGCCCTCAGGGCTCCTGTCTGGGCCGCGCCTCTTTTCCCCCTTAGTCTCTGCAGCCCTGAGGCCTGGGCACCCAGCTCCAGATTCCGCCTGGACTCAGCCCCACATGTGTATCTGCCTTCTCTTTCCTGCTGATGGCCCCCATAGCTTTGGGAGGTGGCCTCTCTGTGCAACAGGAGAAGGCCAGCCTCCTCTTCCAGGGACTCCTGCAAGTCACACCTCCTGCTTCAACCTCCCTCCTTCCTTTCCCTCCTTCTGCCTCCTCCCTTCCCCTCCCTTCCCTCCTTCCCTCCTTCCCTCCCTCTCTCCCTCCCTCCCTCCCCCCCTTTCCTCCCTCCCTCTTTCCTCTCTCCCTCCCTCCCTCTCTCCCTCCTCCCTCTCTCCCTCCCTCTCTCTTTCCCTCTTTCCTCCCTCTCTCCCTCCCTTCCCCCTCTCTCTCCCTCCCTCCCTCCCTCTCTCCCTCCCTCTTTCCTCCCTCCCTCCCTTCCCCTCTCCCTCTCCCTCCCTTCCCCTCTCCCTCTCTCCCTCTCTCCCTCCCTCTTTCCTCCCTCCCTTCCCCTCTCCCTCTCTCTCCCTCCCTCCCTCCCTCCCTCCCTCCCACTTTCCTCTTTTCTCAGCCTGGACACTCTGCGAGCAGAACCTTCTCCCGACTCAGTCTGGGATCTGGTCACTCTGGCTGTCCTAGCTGTCCCCGTCTGAGTCGAGGCAGGCCCTGGACACTGAAGGTGAGGCACAGCACCCTCAGGGCCCTGCATAGCCCCCGCCCCGCCCCAGACCTGCTGAGCAGAGTCTGCACAGGGTGTCCCAGGACGGCCAGGCCCTGAGTGTCCTAGTCTCCCGCCGTCCAGACTCGCAGGCCCCTTTCCAGACATGACGTGGGGCTCTGCCCCGGGCATCTGCACATCTGTACTTGGTGACCAAGTCGGCATTGGTACTTCAACCTCAAGGACCCTCCCAGCCCTCGCCACACCTCCTGCCCCGACTGCAGGGCCTTGGCCTTCACCTCCCTGGCACCACCAGGGCCCACCCAGAGGACCCTGCGGATGAGACCCACCACTGTGTGGTCTGGGAACCGGGGACCTGGGGACTTACAACCTCCTCAAGTGAAGACTGTAGTCAGAGCTCAAAGCTCTGTAAAGTAATCTACTCCACCTTCTCCTTAGGATTCCCGAATGGCCAGGGGACAGTCCACCCTCATTTTCTCAGGGTCCTGGGAGATGATTGGTTCTTCTTTCCTTTTTCTTTCTCTGCCTTTTTATTTTTGCAGCACCCGGAATTGAACTCAGGGCCGCATGCAGGCAAGGCAAGCGCTCCTCCACGAAGCTACTTCCCAGAGCTAACTTTTTTTTTTTTTTTTGAGACAGGGTCTCAGTAAATTGCCCAGGATGGCCTCGAACTTCTGATCCTCCAGCCTCAGCCTCCCAAGTACCTGGGATTACATCAGACCCAGCAAAACAATGGATTTTTAAATGTGAACAAGAATGAACAAGTGGAGTAAAGATGTGAACTCCATGTTCTCTTACAGTTCCTGCACCTGCTGGGTGTGTCCCAGGAGGGAGGGGAGGGTGCATGACTCCCGCAGTCAGCCTAGAGGAAGCTGCTGAAGTCCAGGATCACTGAGTCTCAGGTCTCAGCTCTGCTCCTGAGGCGACCACATCTCTCTGGTTTGCTGGGAGAGACTCAGGGCCTGGAACGTTCCAGTGGTTCAGGGAACACCTATGGGCGGGCTGGCTGAAGGACCGGAAGAAACCCCGTGTAGGGAGGCCCCAAGAAGGGAAGGGTCATTGGTGGTCACACCCCGATTGTGAGAGGCTGACCTGGGATTGGAACCTGGGTCTCCACCATCTTTGAGAGGCATTCATGCCGAGCAGGAGAGGCCGGGGGTCAGATAAGACCTCAGGTGGAGGCTCGGTGTCCCCAGGGAAGCAGGTGCCCTGGGGAGCCTGACAGAGCCGTCCCCTTCCTGAGACTCTGCTGGAGGGACAGCCTAGGGGCTTGTCCAGCTGCCCGCAGCCTGCTGCTGCCTGTCCCCCTGTCGCTCTATCCCCCCGCTCAGCCCAGCTCAGCGGGAGGAGGCAGCATGGCCCCCGTGGCCCTGGCCCTTCCTGCCCTGGTGAGGCCGGGAGGACATAGGGTGTGAGCACCAGTGGGCCTGACCCCTGGGAACACCCGGGCTGGGAGCTCTCAGCAGGGCCTGGGTCTGGGCCCCAGGCTGGGAGTGTGGGCAGGTGAGTGCGTCCCCAGGTTCCTTCTCTCCACTGGGAATGATGTGGGCCTCCCCGGGGCAGCTGGAGTTGGTCATGGGGAGTGGGTGGGAGAGCCCAGGGCTGGCAGCTGGGTACCGAGGCACAGAGGAGGTTGGGATGGCCTCTCCTGAGACCTCTCGCCTGGGCTGGGCCCGGCTCTGTGGTTGGTCAGGGCCAGGCTGGTCACCATCTGTGCCAGGGGTCCCTCCAGGCTGGCAGGTACTACCCACATGAAGAGGGCGTCTCTGAGCCCAGAAGGGGCGCTCCTCTGCTCCCCAGGGCAGGCGAGGTTCTCTTTTGAGTTCATGGGGCCTGGTTGCAGGGGTCATAGCCACTGCACCCACAGGACGGTGGGGGGCAGGGCACATCACCACCCTGGGCACCAGCACTAGGGGCTGCATGGGACCCCCCTCCTGCTGCCATAGGAGCAGCAATACCTCCTGGCAAGGTCGTAGGTCACAGCTGGGACGTGGCAGGTTCCTTCTGACCAGGGAAGAGAACCCAAGCTCCCTGGACCCTGGACACAGCGATAGCTGGGGGCCCGTCCAGGCCCTCTTCTCCATGGGCCCTGAGCCTCAGCCACAGGTGGACACACAGGCACTGCGGCTGTCCCTCGCGGTATCCCTACCTGTGGGGCTCCGATCTCACAGGGGACGTCCACAGCCCTGCACCCACGTGAGTCAGCACCCCCAACTGGAGCAAGGCCTGGATGCTCTCCCTGCAGAGAAGCTGGACTAGGCTCACAGTGCTGCAGGTCCTGGTCCTTGGGTCAGTGATGGGCAGCCGAGGCGATGGGGGGGTGTCCAGGACGCTTTCACCTCCTCCCAAAATGAAGGAGGAAGACGAGGAGTTGGGGCCCCAAGATCCCCATACAGGTCACACCCCCAGGGCTGGGAGACCCCCGACAGCAATGGTGAGGCCCTAAGCAACTCAGGGAGACCCTGTCTCTAAATAAGATCCAAAACAGGGTGGGGATATGGCTCAGTGGTCCAGTGCCCCTGAGATCAATCCCCAGTACCAAAGAAGAGAAAGAGAGACAGAGACAGAGAGAGACAGAGAGCATATGTGCATCTAGGAAGGCATAAAATTGTGCAAAAACATGAATAAACAAAGGAAATGAGTCACTGAAAATATAGTTGCATGAAACAAGGAGAAAAAGGGAAGATCAGATGAAAATAGATAGGAGATCAGTGAAATAGAAAACGGAATTAGAGGGAGGGAGACAGAGGGAGAGTTAGAGGGAGGGAGGGGGATGGGGAGTTAGAGGGAGGGAAGGGGATGGGGAGTTAGAGGGAGGGAGGGGGATGGAGAGTTGGAGGGAGGGGATGGGGAGTTAGAGGGAGGGAGGGGATGGGGAGTTAGAGGGAGGGAAGGGGATGGTGAAATGATCTTACCCACCTCCCTGTGAGGCAGTGATTACCCCACAGTGGACCCCACTGTGTGTAGGGATGAAGCACCGATTTAAAACCCAACAAATAATAACAGAAGGGAGACCAGTGAGCAGAGGAAGGGGATCTGGGGGTGGGAGGAGGGTAGGGAGAGGAAGTGCTGGGGACTCAGGTGGAGCTAATGAGATTCCCTACATGTGTGACGATATCAAGGGAACCCCGTCACGCATGACTCTAGGTCACTGATGAAGACATTAAAATGCCACTGCACAAGGGGCCTGGGTTCTGATGTGCTCCAGCCCATGCGGGGACTGCAGAGTACAACTGTGATTTACAAAGGATTAGAAAAGCAGTTTGAAGGTCCCCAACACAAGGAAACGGTAAGCGTTAGAGGAGGAGAAAGTGCATGTCATCCTGAGGGTCAGGCCCTATCTGTGAGGGGTTGAGTCCTCACAGTGGACCCCGTGAAGCTGCACAGCTGCACATGCAGTGACCGTGGTGGTGGCCACATAGAGAGTGTTAGGGGACCCGCTCTGGAACCAGGCCTTGTCCTTTCTGTCTGGCTCTGGTGACACTCACATTCCAGTTCAATGTTATTTAGGGTCAATCTTGTAGGGGGCTCTGTCCACGTAAGCTTCTCTATATCAGGGGAAGCCATAGGGAGGTCTTGGCCCAACTCCACTGGACCCTGAAAGGGAGATAGCAGATGACCCAGGCCAGGCCCAGAGCAGCCCCAGGCAGACCCTTAGTGCCAGGGGCATAGCCTGCTGGGAAGGACATCTGACTGCGAGGCCCTCCTAGGCAGCTCAGCACTGCAGGGCCATGCACCCCCCTCTACAGTGTGGCACATGTTTCTGACCCAAGATCCACCCGGGGCACTCTGTGGGATTCAGAGAAAGACCCTTACGCTGTGCAGCTCAAGCAGTGCCCACCTCATGAGGCTGCTGGGGCCCCAAGGGGAACAGGTCTCAGTCTCTAAGGAGCGGCAGCACTTTTGTCTGGAAAGGGCCGAGTAGTAAATGCTTCAGGCTTTGAAGGCACAACTACTCAACTCTGTCACCGTGCAGGGAAAGCATCTGTGGCAACACGTGAGGGAATGAACACATGCAGGACTGTTTCCAGAAATTCTTTATAAAACATGGATGAGACAGGTGCAGTGGTGCACACCTATAATCCCAGCAGCTCAGGAGGATGGCAGGTTCAAAGCCAGTCTCAGCAACTTAGCAAGGCCCTAAGCAATTTGGCAAGACCCTGTCTCTAAATAAAAAGGGCTGAGGATGTGGCTCCATGGCTGAGTGCCCCTGGTTCAATCCCTGGTATGAAGAAGAAGAAGGAGAAGGAGAAGAAGGAGACGGAGAAGGAGAAGGAGAAGGAGAAGGATGAGGGGTGAGCAGAATCTTGCATGCCTTGATCCAGACTAATAGCTACCACCATTGTTGCCATCACTGCCACCACCACCATCACCACCAGCACCACTGTCATCACCCACCATCACCATCATCACCACCATCACCATCATCACCACCATCACTACCATCACCACCATCACCGCCACCACCGCCATCACCACCATCACCACTATCATCACCACCATCACCACCATCACCACCATCACCATCATCACCACCATCACTACCATCACCACCATCACCATCATCACCACTATCACCACCATCACCATCATCATCACCACCATCACCATCATTGCCATCATCACCACCATCACCATCATCACCTTCATCACCACTATCACCACTATCACCACCACCATCACCACCATCATCACCACCATCACCACCATCACCATCATCACCACCATCACTACCATCACCACCATCACCATCATCACCACTATCACCACCATCATCACCATCATCACCATCACCACCACCATCACCATCATCATCACCACCATCACCATCATTGCCATCATCACCACCATCACCATCATCACCTTCATCACCACTATCACCACTATCACCACCACCATCACCACCATCACCACCACCATCACCATCACCACCATCACCACCATCACCATCTCCATCATCACCATCATCACCACTATCACCATCACCACCACCATCACCACCATCATCATCATCACCACCATCACCACCACCATCACCACCATCATCACCACCATCACCACCATCACCATCATCACCTTCATCACCACTATCACCACTATCACCACCACCATCACCACCACCATCACCATCACCACCATCACCATCTCCATCACCACCACCATCACCACCATCACCATCTCCATCATCATCATCATCACCACTATCACCATCACCACCATCATCACCACCATCATCATCATCACCACCATGATCACCACCATCACCACCATCATCACCACCATTATCACCATCACCACCACCATCACCACCATCATCACCACCATTATCACCATCACCACCATCACCACTATCATCACCACCATCACCACTATCATCACCACCATCACCACCATCACCACCACTCTCATAATCAGCGTCACTGTCACTATCACTATCACCTCCACCACCATGACCACGCTTACCACCATTCTCACTATCACCATCGCTATTATTACTACCTATCATCACCATCGTCGTCATCACCATCATCATGCTTTAACTATGACGTGACATGTTGAGCTTTTCAAGTACAAAAGACGTAAGTGTCCATGTCTGTCTGCATGCTGAGAGTAAATTCAGACCTAGACATTTCCGCAGGAGAAGTCAAACGCTCCCCGTTACCAAGTTCAGGAACATTTTTTTAACTATGGGGAGGAAATCCCTGTGGAGAGGAAATCCCTGTGTTTCAGGGAACACGGGCCTTATTTGTGGGGCTAGAATGAGATGGGACACGCTGGGGGTTCTAGGGCGCTGTGCTGTTCATGCCCTTGGACAGCCAAGCTGAACCAGCCGTGATCAGAGGCCGCACGACATGCTCTAGGAGCAGAGGTCGAGAGAGGGAGGCGGGCACTGCCGGGCAGGGTGTTCCAAGAGGGTCCCTGGAGGGAGCCACACTTCAGCTCAGGCTTGAGAGCGCGGTGAGACTTCTTCAGATGAAGGAGAAGAAGAAAGACCTCACAGACGTTGGAAGCATGGAGCAGAGCGCGCCAGCGTCCGGCACAGTGAAGCCACTCAGTGAGGGGGAATGCACACGCCCCGGCACCCGGCATCCCCCTATCAGAGAGCTCCCCACCTGGCAACCTTTGCCAAGTCCAATCGGAGCACGTGCTTGCCCTGGAGAAGCCCCTTGGGGTCAGAGCTGGGAGTCCTCTTTCCTTCCATCACCCAAAGTGCTGGCCAAGGGAGACGGGCTGGCGTGAGCTCCGGAAGGCTCCTGTCCCAGCTGTCAACGGCCCGTGGTCATTCCTCCCACCAGGCAGTGAACTGAGCACCTGGGCAACCTGATCCCAGGGTGAGGCACGCCGGGCTCCGTTAGCCAAGCCCTTCTGGGACCCTTTATTTCCTCCCAGGTCGGGGTCCACTCATTTGAAGACCTTGGTTCATGCGGCTCCACCCTCTCCCCAGACCACGGCTCCATGCAGATGAAGCCAAGGGGCCACCGAGGTCTCTCCCAGGCCTCGTCTTCCCTCCACAAAGAGGCCGCTCATCTCGGCCTGCCCTGCTGCTTCACACGCTTCCCTCCCGAGACTGCGCCGGTCCAGGTTTAGAGCCAGTTGTGCCAACGTTTCATTAATTGGCTTTTCCCATGACACTAGGCCTTCCAGGAGGGCAGAGGACGTATCTGCCCGGCTTAACTTTACCTTTTCTTCTTCTGAGATGGCCACAGGTGGACACGCTTCATGGCTGCTGAGTAGTGAGCGGGTGACTAAATGCACAAAGCCCAAGAGGCACTGGACTGGTTACGCTGAGCAGCTAGCGAGGGACCATGTCATTGCACACCCCAGACGTCACCAGTCCTGTCTCACTGTGGGTCACTGGGAAAGCAGGAGCCCCGACGAGGCTGTGCGCAGAGGTGGCATTGGGGGGGCCACAGGAGGGAACAGGATGGGGGAAGGGAGTGCCCCTGGAGTCAGGAGCATTGCTGAGGACAGGCTGCACCAGCACTCAGGGTGTTCAGGGTGGCCCCAAGTCTTCCTTCAGAAAGACGGCACACCTGGGGTAAAGACGGCACACCTGGGGTAAAGACGGCACACCTGGGGTGTTAGCTGTGAGGGGTCCCCAGAGCCCTGTGGGAGACAACGCAGAAGGTTCAGGGGGGAAGCAATTGGGTTGGGAGAGCCTTACCTGGTCAGAGCACTAACCCACTGGTAGGATCCTCTGGGTGGTACCCGGGCAGGTGGGATGTGGCTGGAGGAGGTGGTCACTGGGCTGTCCTGTGGGATTTACGTTTTTGTCCCTGGTGAGCAGAGCCCCCTCTGTGTCCTGGTGCCATGTCCTGAGCTGCTTTCCTCCTCCACGCCCTTCCACCACGGTGCCCTACCTCACCTTGGGCCAGAGCTGTGGAGCCACCAACCTTGGACAAGGACCTCTGAACCGTGAGCCCCAAATCAACTTTTTCTCATCTAACATGGTTCTTGTCGGGTCTTTGGGGCACAGTGGGGGAGACGCTGGCCACACCGGCACTCCTGTTCCCCATTGCCTGGGCGATTCCCGGGGTCTGATTCTCCCTGTGCTGGGCTGAAATGACTTCTGAGAAGGTCCTTACACACAGAGGTGGAGAAGACGTGGGTGGCCTTGCAGGGACGTCCGTCCACCTGATTCTGAGACCTAGAGAATGGCCAGCGGTAGCTCACATGAGTCGGCAGTGACCCAGAGAGACGCCCAACCCAGGGCTAAAAGCATGTGCTTCATACCCGACCTGGGCTGGGTGCAGCTGGGTGGGAGGGTGTCCACGGCAGGCTGCAGCCCTGGGGTCCGTCCCCAGCACCACGAAACAAGCCGACCCACCAAGAGACAGCAGCAGAAGCCCCTCAGCCCAGCGATTCCGCGGACCTGCTGCAGCATCTGCAACTGGACTTCCTGCTCCTCGGCCATCCTCTGCTTCTCTGGTGCTGCCCCAGAAGGTGAACTTGAAGTGACATCTGCTTCAATCCCTCTTCCCCTTCCCTGCCCACCCCACGTTTCAGTTCTGAAATCAGGAGCTCCTCTCATCTTCTAAAGAGAAGAAGCCGAGGAAATGGGTGGCCACACTCAGGTCACCACAGTCCCAGACCACCCGGGCCACGCCCAGGGAACCCGGTGAGCCGGCGTTCACAGTCCCAGCACGGGCAGCCAGCAGCGTGGAGACCACCCTGGCCTTTGGCCATTCCCTGTGTCTTCATGGCATGTCATTTTTGAAATATCTTTTCTGTTTTATTTGACTGTTCATTGGCGAGTAATTATGCACATTTGTGGGGCACAGTGTGAAGTTATGCTGCGAACCCCGCAGCACCGTTAAACCAAGGGGACCAACCCACCCATCGCCTGGTGCCGATCCTTTCCCTGAGGTGAGAGGGCTCAAAGCTACACTTGGGACTTTGAAAGACGCTTGTCACTAGCAATGATCCTCCCGGTGAAGGAGGATCCCAGGGGGATGCCTTCTTTCTCACTGAAACCCTGGTCTTTGGCCACCATTCACCCCCTGTGGCCCCTCAAGGCCCCTGTGACCCCTGCCCACTCCCTGCCTTGGGTTTGGTTTTAGATGCTCACCTGTAAGGGACTCGCGGCATTTGCGTCTGGGCTCTGCTCTCTCACTTCTGAAGGTGGCGGGTGAGGGGTAGGAAAGGGTCAGGAAGGGCCAAGAGCACAGGTGAGACTGGCCAGAGGTGGAGACAGCTGGACGCTAGAGAGCCACATGGGAGAATGTTCTGGGAGACCCAGGGATAGGAGGGTGACCGCCAAGGTCTGTCATTGGGTTCCATCAGCTCTTCAAGAATCCTCCGGAAACCCTGCTGGGGAGGAAAGGCTTACGCCTACTGCTTTTCTTGCTATTTTGTACTTTAAGATTCTCATTTTGTTAATTAACCTGATTTATTCATGCTGTAAACACATATCAAGACATCACACCTTACCCCATGAACTTATAAAACTATTGTCAATTAAAATTTAAACCAATTTACAATTTCTAATAAGGTCCTTGTTTTCTGTCGTTATCATCCTCTGAATTTGACGGCTTCCCTCCATTTCTGCATTTTCAGGATTTTTTTCACTGCTCTTCATGTGCCAGGAAGCCAGAACGGGTTGCAAAAGAAGAAGAAAATTGTGTAATACTGAAAGACTCGGAACCAGTTACAGCCGAATTTTTGCATTCGTGGGTCCTTGCAGTGTGAGACCCCGTGCTCCCCGGGCTGCAGCTGACCTGCTCTGCTGGGGACACGGGCAGGTTCAGGGCTGCAAAGCAGGCTGAGCCATGGACGACCCTAACACCAGGAGGCTCTGAGTTCACAGCTCTGAGGAAGCTGGCCCGGCCTGGGCGTGGGCTGGAGGGTTCCTTGCAGCAGAGTGGAGGGTACAGAAGTCCCTCCACAGTGAAGCAATCTCAGAGGCCGTCACAGAGCTGACTCTGCACCCCAACAGCTCGCAGCTACACAGCAGGCAGAAAACTCAGGGAGGAGCTCTGAGCCTCGTGTTGAATATCAATAAAAACCAAGAAAGAACAATTCTCAGTTCACACGTACGAGAAATGTGTCTGCCCAGGAGCATGTCTTTTTCCAACACAAAGCCAGCCCAGACCAGCAGGGAGCCAGGCCTGGCGTTGGACAGGACAAGCCCGTACCCTGTCGGGAATGTCCTCTGTCCCCAAAGTATGCCAACAGGCTTTTCTTTTGGAACTAGACAAGTATATACTAAAGTCCGTAAGGAAAATAAAAGTGTAAAACTAACTTGGAAAACGCTAAAGAGGTGGGCTTCCGGGAGGTGCCTGGCACCCACACAGGGGAGACCCAAGGCACCCGAGGTCCACTGAGCAGCTATCCACAGAGCACATGGAGGTCACAGGTCCAGCCAAGGACGCAGCCCGCACCCAGCCCTGAGGTGTCCTTGGACTAATCCCCCCGCTGCGTGACTGTCTCCAGACCTCCCCTCAGCATGTCCGTCCCCCACCTCCACTCATCAGCACCGGGCCGAGGTCCCCGTGGTCCCCGTTCCCGCTCTTGCTTTACACAGTCAACCCCCAGGGATTCCTGGACCCGGGCAGGCGTGGAGATGGACACTGCCATCGAGGGGAGGCAGGGCGGGCACCGTGGACAGGGCTCTCTTGGCTCCGGGGCGTTTGGAAGGCAGCTGGAGGACTGGGCTTCGAGGGCAGAAGTGGTTCCTGAGAAAGAGGACGTGTGTCCTTCAGAGGCCAATGTGCTGGGTAGAGCTGCTTGGCTTCCCCAGAAACCTTCAGTGTTGAAACCCAGGCTGGGGCGGCGGGTGTCCACCCACGGCCTCCACTCAGCCTGGGTGGCCTCGGGCAGGCGGGGAAGTCCGAGTGTGCCCAGGACACAGAAGGACACGACGTTGCGTCCTTGTGAGCGTCCTGGACTCTTAGGAGGAGCCCTGGGTCCCCCTGTTGTAATTTACAGCCCCTCATTAGTCCCCTCGCAGGGGTGTGGCTCTTCATCACTTGTAATTATCTGAAATTAATCATTTGTCCCCAAAATCCCAGATTCAGTTATAAGGACTGACATAAGGTACAGTGAGACCAGGGACCAGGACCGCACAGAGCAATTAGTGGGGGTCACAGGCAGAAGTGAGGTCCTGGGCCGTGGCCAGACCAGCAGATCCCTGTGCCCTGGTCAGTGGCAGGGCTTCTACAGTGGCCAGGACAGTGGCTCATCCAAGCCTGACAGCACCTGGCTTACCTCAAGCCAACACCAAGACTCAGGTGCAGCCTGGTGCTGAGGGCCCCAGCGTCGGGCCACACTGAGCCACCCGCGTCTCAGCAGTCCTGCCGGCAAACTGCGCTGGCCCATCCTGCGGGCAGCGGGAGGCTCGCTCAGGCAATGGTGGTGCTGGCCACTGGAGATGGCCGCGGTCAGGCCAGGCTAGGTCCCTGCAGTGCCAACAGCAAGCCACCCACCCGTCACTATTTCCCTACGAGGAAAGTGGCCGTGCGTTGTCCTCTCCCCGGGCTGTGGTCAGAGTGCTACGCACTGACCAGTGTTCTTAAACTAAGTGCTGGAGATCGATTAACCAGTTATGGTCGTTCATCATTAATAATCTACCTGTGAAGGTTCCTTTATCTCCTTTTTCATGCTGCATCACGATGGGAGGACAACTGTCCTTCCCCCCAAGGACCAGCATGGCAATTGCGTTTGCAGGCCTGGGGGACACTGAGTGTTGGTAACAGAATCGGTGGGACCGCGGGGTTCGTCTCTTCTTGAATAGCCTGGACGCAGATCTTCCTGGTAAAGTGGTGACCCAGAGACGCGTCCTGTGGACTCCCCATCACAGTGCTCACTGCTGTCTACACCAGTTTGTTCAATGTCCTGCAGGGTCACTTCTGGGGCCCTGGTCCACTGTGGCCCTGAAGCCTGTTGGTCATTGTGGAGGCTATGGAGGCTGTGGAAGTCTGGAAGTTGTGGGGTCAGCATGGAGTCTGTGAGATGGTGGAGGTTGTGGGTCAGCATGGAGGTTGTGGAGGCTGTGGGTCAGCTTGGAGGCTGTGGAGACTGTGGAGGTTGTGGGAACAGCATGGAGACTGTGGAGGCTGTGGGTCAGCATGGAGGCTGTGGGGTCAGCATGGAGGCTGTGGGTCAGCATGGAGGCTGTGGGGTCAGCGTGGAGGTTGTAGGGTCAGTGTGGAGGCTGTGGGTCAGCGTGGAGGCTGTGGGTCAGCGTGGAGGTTGTAGGGTCAGTGTGGAGGCTGTGGGTCAGCGTGGAGGCTGTGGGGTCAGCATGGAGGCTGTGGGTCAGCGTGGAGGCTGTGGGGTCAGCGTGGAGGTTGTAGGGTCAGTGTGGAGGCTGTGGGTCAGCGTGGAGGCTGTGGAGGTCAGGAGGTGTGTGGCCTGGCGTGGTGCTGAACCTACACGCAGGTGTTGAGCTCACTCTGGGATGGACGGGATGAAGAGGTTCCTTGGTGGCTGGTGCTGGTTTCCTGAGCCCTGGGGTGGGAGACTGGGCAGAAGGAAAGGCAGGAGGAGGCCCTGGGAAGGCCCCTCCCGGCCGAGCAGCTGGACAGAGACCACTGCTGTCATGAGGGACGGCTGGACCCCTCCTGCTCCACTCACCTGTGTGCAGAAGCCGGAACCCTGCGCCGGGCAGGGCTGCCAGTCAGTGTGGTTCCCGTTGAGGCCTGCTCTGAGGGGACTCGGTCACTGGGGGGTGGCGGGCCCCAGCCCCACGGCTACTGAGGTGGGGCCCTGTTTCTGTGGTCCTCGAGCAAGGGCTCCCGGGGTCAGCAGCATCTCCTCTGTCCCACCTCAGTTGGTCACTCTGCAGCCCTGACCCCCGTCCCCCACAGGACGACTTCCCGCTACTGCACGGGGTGTCTCTGTCTCATCTTGGATCCGGGGCCTCTACACTGAGCCAGACCCTGGCCATCAGTGATTTCCTATTTTGAGACGAGGTCCTGCTAAGTTGCTTAGAACCCCTCTACGTGGCCCAGGCTGGCCTCAAACTTGAGGTCCTCTTGCCCCAGCTGGAGTCGCTGGGATTACAGGGGTGACCAGGACACCCTACGGTCCACTAGGCTGATGACGTGCTGGCTGGACCTCCAGGAGGGCACAGTCATTCTAGGTGGTTCAGAGGACGACGTGGGCAAGATGTCACCCCCTGCCGGTTTTTGCTCCTGACCCAGCTCCTAGGAACGCAGCTGCCGGAGGCGCCTCGCATTTCCCATGCAGGTGGGGACTCGCGCTCCGTCAGCTCTCCTACAGGAAGAACGTGCCCAGGCCGCGTCGGGGGTCTGTCCCAGCCCCTCCTTGGGTGTCTGAAAGGCCGAGGCTTCAGCTCCCACTGGTGGGACTCAGAGCAAGAGAAGACTCGGCAACTGTGCAGCTGCAGAAAGCGCAGCCAAGGGCCCGGCAGAGGCACGGCGCTGGACACCTGCGACAGACACGGCGTCGGCAGGAGCTGAGGAGCCACAGCCCAGGCGTTGGGGCGTCAGAGCCGCACGGTGCCAGTGCCGTATCTGCAGAGCGCTGGTCTTTCTCTGGGAAACACCTTCTGGATTCCTACTGGGCCCCAGGAGAGACTGACCACTTGGCCATCGGTTGCCCCGTCATCAGGCCCCTCCTGAGCTGGGCATTGCCTGACCAGCGCCCAGAGGCCTCCATCGATCACGCTGAAGTGGCTCATCCAACACGTGGCTCAATAGGTTCCTGAAGGCACGGGAGGACAGAATGGCGAGCACCCAAAGGTGTCCACTCCCCATTATCAGAACCGTGACTGCCTTACCTTATGGGCACCAAGGGACGTGGCAAAGGTGCTCAAGGGTGATGGCCCAAGTGGGCCCCACACAACCCCAAGTCCTCATAAGAGGAAGAAGCAGGCAGAGGTCAGCACAAGAGATGGACGGAGCAGGATCAGAGGTCAGCGTGGCTGCGGGCTTTGAGGAGGAAGGGGATGCAGAGGCCCAGGAGCAGGGCGTGGAGAAGCCGGGAGAGGACCTCGAGCAGAGCCGGCCACGGGCCACAGAGGGCCACAGCCCACAGAGAGCTTGACATAAGCCAGGGGCCACCTGGGACTCAAGATGACCTGGGCTGTGAGACAGTGAACCCGACATGTGATTGGTGCAATGTCATCGTGCACAACAGGGGCTGCTGGGACTATTCCCGCAGGCACACAGCGTGACTCAATGTCAGTCACAGTCCTTGGCCCCTCCCCCACTGACTTCCCCAACACGAGCTTCCCGGAAACTCCTCGCCCCTTTCCCTCTCGGGCTTCCACATGGGAGAGACCCTAGGCTTCCTGGTCTGTCCATGTCATTGGAATCTGTATTTCTTCATGCCACCATTTGTCCCCACAGAAATAGAAAGCTGATGTGCTGGTAGCTGAGAGCTGGGAGCATCCGTGCTCTAAAACTGGGGTCCGACCTCTCCTTCTCAGTGACGTGCAAGAAATGTGTGTCCACTCCTGGGTGGAAAGGACCTCGGGCCAGCAGCCAGCTCTCAGGGGACGCGCACACCCATCTGAGCCGCCTGCAGGGGGCCCAGGCCCACCCCACCCAGTCCTGGGGACAAGAGCCAGGCTCTGGGGGGGGGCAGTTCCCCTTCCTGTGGGCAGCTGATGTGACAGCCCTATGACAGGCAGAACCCGGCCTCCAAGTGGCCACGCCCTGTGTGTGTCTGTCCTCCAGCTCTGTGACCTCCTCCATCTGGACCCTGGGACCACGGGGAGGACACACCATGACCCCCACCCTCACGGCCCTGCTCTGCCTGGGTGAGATGTGACGGAGGGAGGGGACACCCTGTTCTGGGAGGTCAGCCCACAGCCAGGCCCTGGCCATCAGGAGACCCAGGGCCCAGGAGGCTGTGGGGGGACAGGGCCTGCTCAGGCCTCAGGGGCTCCCCTCTCACAGGAACTCTCTTCCAGGGCTGAGTCTGGGCCCCGGGACCCGAGGGCAGGCAGGTGAGTGTCCCCAGCTGTCCAGGTCCTCCTCCTGGGGACCAGGAGCCACCCTGGGCAGTGGGGTGAACAGAGTTGGGGGCTGAGGCTGGGGAGCCTGGAGGGGGCTGGGCTGAGGGCTGGGATCTGAGGGGTGTGCTGGGACCCAGCCTCTGATTCCCTTGCAGGGACCCTCCCCAAGCCCACCCTGTGGGCTGAGCCAGGCTCTGTGATCTCCTGGGGAAGGCCAGTGACCATCTGGTGTGAGGGGCCCCTGGAGGCCCAGGAGTTCCGTCTGGGTAAAGAGGGAATCTCAGGGCCCTGGGACAGACAGAGCCCACTGGGCCCCAGGAACAAGGCCAAGTTCTCCATCCCGCACATGACTGAGCACCGTGCAGGGAGATATCAATGCCTCTATCTCAGCCCTGCTGGGTGGTCAGAGCATAGTGACCCCCTGGAGCTGGTGGTAATGATAGGTGAGAGGACACTCAGGGGTCCCAGCCCCAGGCTCTGCCCTCAGGGAGGGGGTCTGCTCCCAGAGTGTCCCTCTCACAGCCCAGCTGGGGGTGGTGTGGGAGGAGGGAGCCATGAACACCTGCCTCCTTCTCTCCTAGGAACCTACAGCAAACCCTGGATCTCAGCCCTGCCCAGCCCTGTGGTGACCTCAGGAGGGAAGGTGACCCTCCAGTGTGGCTCATGGCAGGGATATGGCAGGTTTGTTCTTGCCAAGGAAGGAGGACACCACCTCACCTGGACCCTGGACTCACAGCGACACCCCAGTGGGCAGTATCAGGCCCAGTTCCCAGTGGGAACTGTTAACCCCACCCACAGGTGGACATTCACATGCTACGGCTATTTCAGGAGCAACCCGCAGTTGTGGTCAGGACCCAGTGACCCTCTGGAACTCCTGGTCTCAGGTGAGGAAGCTCCATCTTCCCCTGACACAGTTGGGGACATTAAGCAGGGACTTGGGGGCCTCTTCCTTAGGACGGCCCCAGGTGAGAGAAAGGGGAGAGAATCAGGGTCTCCTCACCAGAGTCCCCAGGAGTGAGAGGGTGACCTGCAGGCAGGACGGGGGGAGGCAGGGGGTTGGCAGGGTCCAGCCCTCAGCCCAGGCTCCTCTTCCTCCAGGGGTGTCCAGGAAGCCCTCCCTCCTGACCCAGCAGGGCCCTGTCCTGGTCCCTGGAGAGACCCTGACCCTCCAGTGTCACTCAGACGTCACCTATGACAGATTCGCTCTGTCCAAGGAGGGGGCACAGGACCTCCCCCAGCGCCCTGCCCAGCAGCCCCAGGCTGGGCTCTCTCAGGCCGACTTCCTGCTGGGCCCTGTGAGCAGCTCCCACGGGGGTCGGTACAGGTGCTACGGTGGACACAGCCTCTCCTCTGAGTGGTCAGCCCCCAGTGACCCCCTGGACATCCTGGTCTCAGGTGAGGAGCACAGAGGGTGCAGTCAGGGACCCAGCCTCTGCACAGCCCTGTTGGGGAGCCCCAGGAGGTGATGGCCAGGGTGATGTGGGGTCCCAGGAGGGAGAGAGACAGGGAGGGGCAGAGAGGACAGAGACAGGGGGACACAGGGACAGGAAGAATCAGAGACAATGAGACAGACAGAGAGCACAGGGTCCTCAGAGAGAGGCCCTGGGGAGGTCTCAGCTCAGAACAAGCTGGGGCCACCCTCACCCTCCTTCCTCTCTCTAGGACAGCTCCCTGTCACACCCTCCCTCTCAGTGCAGCCAGGTCCCACAGTGTCCTCAGGGGAGAACGTGACCCTGCTGTGTCAGTCACAGATCAAGATGGACACTTTCCTCCTGTGCAAGGAGGGGGCAGCTGATCCCCCCCTGCATCTGAGAGCAGAGTACCGAGCCCCATGGCACCAGGCAGAGTTCTCCATGACAGCTGTGACCCCAGCCCTCGGGGGAACCTACAGGTGCTATGGCTCTCACAGCTCATCCCCCTACCTGCTGTCACGGCCCAGTGCCCCCCTGGACCTGGGGGTCTCAGGTGAGTGACCCTGACCCCATCCTCTGTGAGCTCAAGGATTCCCTCAGGGCCCTGCCCAGGACAGCTCTGGGTGGGATGGGAGTGAGGGGCCCTAGGGAGGGTCGGCCAGTGGGACTCACCCCTCAGAGAGGAGGGGCCAACGGGGTCCTCCAGCCTGTGCACCCACCCACCACTGGAATCAGGAAGGTGCAGGTGGGCACAGGAGGGTCCTGGGGAGGCCAGGCAGGTGTAGGAGGATGGGCAGAGACAGTCCCCAGGGGCAGCCTGCACCCCTCACCCTCCTGTTCTCCTCATTCCCAGGACCCTCTGGGGGACCCAGCCCTCCACCCTCAGGACCCAGGTCACCAGCTGGTGAGTCTCAGGGCACCAACCTAGGGTTTCCTGAGTCTCCTGGGGGCTGGACTCCAAGCCATCTTCCAGTCATCTAATTCTCAGCCTGGCTGGTGTTCCTAGAGCTGGGTGGGGTGGAGAGGTGGGTGGGGACTCCAGGCCCCGGGGCTCAGGGCTGGGAGGCATGAGGGTGAGGTCCAGGCAAAGGAGACTCTGGGCCCAGCCTGGGGAGGAGCAGCCAGCTGAAGTGGGGGGCAGGCAGCCCAGCCCTCACCTCCCACCCACCCCAGGAGGCCCTGAGGACCAGCCTCTCACCCCCACGGACCCAGGACCCCAGAGTGGTGAGTGAGGGGCTCTGGTGGGAGGTGGGGTCCAGGGCAGGGGCTGAGCTGAGGGGGGAGCAGCCCCCTCTGGAGATGCTGACGGGGACCAGCCCCTCCCGTCTGGGCCTCAGTTTCTCCCAGGGCAGAGGAGAGGCCTGGCCCTGACCTTCAAGTGCCTCTCAGGGCTGACCTTGGCTGTGCCCTGCTGGGAGAGGGGCCTCCAGGGAAGCCTCCAGGACCTGAATCTGCAGGGCCCTGTCCCCTCTGTGCAGTGACAGTGACACTGAGCAGGGGAGGGGCTCAGGGCCATCGGGGTGTCAGGCTCTTTCCCTCCAGCTCAGGGCTGAGCTCTGGTGGAGAGAAGGAGACTGGGAGTCAGACTCCCCCAATTCAGGCCCCGCTCTGCTGCCTCCTGCTGGGTGACTGGGCAGGGGACCCCCCTCTGAGCCTCAGTTTCCTCGTTTGTGCCTGGGGAGTGGGTGGCAGGGCCATGATGCCTGAGTGACAGGGCTGGAGGTGACAGGTGGAAAGACCAGCAGGCTGGCACACAGTAGGTGCTCAGGTAAGCAGCGTGGCTCCTCGTCCACACCTGTGCCCAGGACTGGGAAGGCACCTGCCGGTTCTGGTCGGGGTCTCAGTGGCCTTCCTCCTGCTGTTCCTCCTCCTCGTCCTCCTCCTCCTCTGGCGTCACAGCAGACGCAGGAAGGCAGGTGAGTGGCACTGGGTGACCTGGCTCTCAGCAGGCGGTGGCCTCCCCATGGGCCAGGCGAGGGTGGGCTCAGGGCAGCAGCCCCAGGGAAACCTGCCCGCTGGGACAGGTCACTTGGAAACACTCCCCAGGAAATAGAGAGGAGCAGTCCCCTGCTCGCGGCTTCTAGACCAATGTCGGCAGGTGTGCACCCTTTCCCTCTCAGGGGACAGGAGGGGGTCTTCACACCCCTGCGGTGGCCTGTGGGGGCCAGCGGTTCCCCCTGGGGCTGAGACTGTCCCCTCATGCAGCCCAGACAGAGGCTGGCTTCCAGGGACCTGCAGGGGACACAGAGCCAGGGCCCCAGGACAGAGGCCAGCAGAAGAGGTGATTCCTGCTCCAGACCTGGACCCCACACACACCGTCCCTCACTGCCACCTGACATCCCCTGGTCCCCCCACTGTCCTTCACTGCCACCTGACAGCCCCTTGTCCCCCCCACCATCCCTCACTGCCACCTGACACCCCCTTGCTCTCCCCACTGTCCCTCACTGCCACCTGACAACCCCTTGCTCTCCCCACTGTCCCTCACTGCCACCTGACACCTCTTTGTCCCCCCCTCACTGTCCCTCACTGCCACCTGACACCCCCTTGCTCTCCCCACTGTCCCTCACTGCCACCGACACCTCCTTGTCCCCCCCTCACTGTCCCTCACTGCCACCTGACACCTCTTGTTCCCCCCACTGTCCCTCACTGCCACCTGACACCCCCTTGTCTCCCCCACTGTCCCTCACTGCCACCTGACACCCCCTTGTCTCCCCAGATCCCGTCCAGCGGCTGCCCCTGCGGCCCAGGAAGAAGCCCTCTGTGAGGGAAGGGGGCTGGGGTGGGAGGGGGAGCCCAGGTCCCAGCACCTCCCAGTGGGGGCAGGAGGGGCAGGCGGGAGGGCCTGGGGCTCAGGCTGAGTGGCTGACCCACACTGGGGACCTGGGGACATCACCACGGCTCCCTGGCTCTGTGTCCCCATCTGGGACAGGGCAGGGCCTGGGGGACTGAGAGGCCCCAGCAGCTCTGGCCAGGAGACGACCCCGTTCTGTCCCCACAGATGCTTCTGTGAAGGACCCTCAGCCTGAGGACGGGGTGGAGCTGGACAGTCGGGTGAGACCCCCCCCAGGCACCAAGAACTCCCTGTTCCCGCTCAGCCCAGCGGCCATGTCCCTGTCCTCCACCGCTGACCCTCAGTGATGACCAGGCTGCCCCCTCCCTCCCTGTGGCCACTCGGGTGCCCTTCCTGGGCCTGGCTGTTGGCGTCTCCTGGGGCCTCCGAGGACCAGGAATACATGAGCCACCGTCCCCGAGGCTCCCCCACACTCCGTCCAGCTGTTCTCAGGGAGCTCCCTCCTGACCGGCTCCAGGTCGGCTGCAGGTGCAGGAGCCAGCAGAGCCCCGCCCCCTGAGCTCACCTGGGCCCCGACATGAAGTAAACGCAGCCTCAGGAGAGCAGAGCCACAAGGGAACTAAAGCAGAGAAAGGGACGGGGCCGGGAGGGCCCTGATGAGCCGGGGGCACAGGGCCACAGGTGCCTGACGAGCAGCCGCAGCAGGGGACGCGGCAGGTGCCAAGGTCCTGAGGCAGCAGCAGGCTCTTTCAGGAAGGGGGGAGTGGGGCTGGAGCCAGTGAGCAGGGCTGGGCGTGTGGGGTAAGAGCTCAGAGCTGCAGGAGGAGCCTCCAGGCCTCTAGGCTGGAAGCCCCTGGAGACCCCATGAGCAGTGACGTAATCTGAGATTGTTGAGGGGTCACTCTGGCCACAGTGCAAAGTGGCTGGAGGAGAGCCCCAGTGGACCTCAGGGGACTCGTCTGTCTCACTGTGTCCCTGCTGCAGGGCCCACCTGACGGAGACCCCCAGGGAGTGACATACGCCCAGGTGGAGCACTCAGGACTCAGGCGGGGTGGGAGCTCCCCTCTCCCCCCGCTGTTGGGGCAGTTCCTGGGCACAGAGGACGCAGAGGACAGACAGACGGACACTCAGGTGGGTGCTGTCCTCTCCAGGCCCCCGGCTTCCCCGTGCCAAGCACACACCCTCCCTCTCACCATCTCCCACTCCAGGCTGCTGCATCTGAAGGTCCCCAGGACGTGACCTACGCCCAGCTGTGCAGATGGACACTCAGACGGGGGGCCGCTGCCCCTCCCTCCTCCCAGGCAGAGCAGCCCCCAGCGGAGCCCAGTGTGTACGCTGCTCTGGCCCCTGCTCACCCCGGAGCTGCCCCCAAGGACACTCACTAGTGGCCCAGCCTCCACAGACACCTCAGGAAAACTCAGGGGACTCTGGGGACTTGGGGCCCCTTGTTCTGCAGCTGTAGATAAGTGACACCATGATCCTCCAAATAAACAAGGAGTTGTCAGTGATACAGGAGTGGGGAGAGGAACACCAGAAAAGGGAGAGAGGGTGGGAACAGAGGGGAATGAAGCACCACCAATGACCTTGAACCTAGGGCATTCACAGCCATGAGCACAGCCATGACCCTGACCCAGGGCATTCACAGCCATGAGCACAGACAAGACCCTGACCCAGGACATTCACAGCCATGAGCACAGCCATGACCCTGAACCCAGGGCATTCACAGCCATGAGCAGATGAATGAGAGAAGTAGTCTTCAAACCACGGACCTCTGTGATCCTATGGAGACATAGAGAGAGTGTGTCAACTTATTCCAAATGAAGACACAGGTAACCGCAGTTCCTACTGAGGGGGAAAAGAGAAAGAAGTGCGATAAATGAGTAAGTGCAAACCTGCACTCGGTGTTTTTGATGGTGCATGACAGTCACCCAGCAGGGGTTGGTTGGGCATATCCATGACTGTCTGTGACAGGTTTCTCCATTTGGATCCCCAGCACTTCCCCCTGCCCTCCCCTCCCCACTCCATTCCCTTGGTCCCTCTTTCTAGTCCACTGACCTCCCTGATCTTGAAGACACTGAGGACATTTACAAATCTCAGTCACAGTGACCCCAGCAGAGAGAGGGCAGCTGCACCTGGCCCAGGTGAGGGCACGGAAGTGGCCTATCCAGAGCCTCAGACAGAATGACGGAACATGTGTGCCATCTTCCAGCAGCCTAGAAAATGCAGATGAAGGGCAGCACCCCCAGTCTACACCGTTCAGGAGGGACACGCGCACAGAGACGGTTGGGACTATCCCACGCCCTGAGCACTGCGAGCCCTGCTGTGAGGGGGAGTCCTCAGCCCACTTTGTCACAGTGTCAGCAGCCACCACAGCTAGATGGCCAGGCCCACTGAGCCCCCAGGGAGTGTGGGAGTGGCCCTCAGCTGGCTGTCCTGAGGACTGGGGATGACGCAGCACAGTGGCAGGCACTGTGTGTCCACAATGTCCAAACAGAGAAGGTGGCTGAGCTGGGCCTGTGGCATGGTGCCCCCCTGAAACCTAGCTACACAGGAGGCCAGGCGGGAGGAGCTGGCGGTCCAGGCCCCTCAGCAACCTAGCAAGGCCCCGTGTCAAAGCAAGGGAAAGAAGCAGTGGGGGATACTAGTGTCTGTTGTATTCTGCTGCCTATGTGATTCTGCAATCTATATACGGGGTAAAAATGGGAGTTCATAACCCACTTGAATCAAAGTGTGAAATATGATATATCAAGAACTATGTAATGTTCTGAACAACCAACAATAAAAAAATTTAAAAAAAAAGAAGCAGTGGGGGAGGGGAGGCGGGGCTGTTGGGGCGACTCAGTGGTGCAGCCCACCTGGGGCCATCCCAGTCTGCAGAAGAGAAGGCAGAGACCGATTCCTGTCACTCTGCCTTTATGGAATGCACCAGCAGATACACACACAGCTACCCACCCCACACTGACGCTTCTTCTGAGATCAGAAAAGGAAGTAGACCAGACACGTTTCCTCTGACATTGAAAATGCTGACTTCAAACCCTGGCAAGGAAAGGTCAGAATTCAAAGACATTGAAGATGTGTCCCCTGAGCCCGAGGCAAGCCTGACACATACTCACAAACAGGACCTGTTCCTACTCAAAAGGAGCCCTCATGAGCACGCTGGGCTGGCTGGTGGTTTTTGGCTGGTGGAAGGCAAGGGTCACAATATTCAAAACATCAACCAGGAGCATCCAATGGCAGAATAAAGAAAAATGTTCATCTCAGTATGCTGGGAGCCATTAGCCAAGTAGGTATGACAATTTCCTTGCCAGCGTACCCCATGTTGCTTAGTGGAAGGACTCGTGGAAATAGGACATTTTGCAGTGACATTGCATGTAGGTGACCTTGCTCAAGGACCAAGGCGGATCCGGGTTTAGGGTGTTCCCGGTTTAGGATGATCCGAGTTTAGGGCGTTCCCGGTTTAGGACTATCCGGGTTTAGGGTGGTTCCAGGTTTAAGATTATTCCTGCTGGGAATAGGGCATATCCTGCTGCCTGAGTTCCCCTTGAGTTCTCACGGGATTCAGACAGTATTTTTTGGGAGACAGAAGCCCAGTGGGGGTGGATTTGGGCAGAGAACGTGGATTTCCCCAGAACGTGATTGTAGACGGCTGCTGTGAGTTCGGGAATAAAGAGTTGCTGTTTGAATCTACAAGCTGTGTGGTGGCTCGTGATTGTGTGCCCAGCCAGACTTCGGCATTTGGCATCCCGTGCGGGGAACTTCTGAAGCTTAGAGGTAAGTGAAATTTCTCATGCCTGAGGAAGAGCGAAAGAATGGGTGACCAATTCAAAAAACAATGTGTTATTGTTTTGATTTATTTTGTTTTTATTTCAAGTTGCCTGTTCCCAGAATTTCTCAGGCAAACTGGGGAAAATGGTTGACTCAAGGTTTGAAGTTGTTCGCCTCTGAGGAAGAGAAATTGTTACAGGAAACAGGCACCCCAGTAAGACCAAGAACAGTTAGGACATATGTTGATACAATACAAAAATGTAGCACATGGCTTTTTAAAGATGATTTGTTAAATATATCAATGGGACCATCATGGTATCCTGTAGAAGGATTTTTCTTCAACAAGAAAGAGATGGCTAGTTCTGTTTACTACACTTGTCTAAGATCTTGGTTTTTACAGATATCTGATTAATTTACAATGCTAAAGTGTTGAAACATCAACCACTCTTTACTTATTAAGTTCCATAAGGTAATATATTTAAACATTATGTGTGTTTTCATAAATCAGTGAATGGAAAAAAGGTTTAATATTGCTTTGGTCTGTGTCTTTGCTGAAAAAAGGTTACTAAATGTTAAGATTCTATCATGTGTAATTTATATACGAAGAGTGTAAGAAGTTTCAGTTGGGTTTCAATTATATTATTATAGTACCATAAAAACATGAAAGTATTTCACCTTATTAAAGTGGAGTAATTTGTCTAAATCAGAAATTTTATAAGGGTTGTTTCAAAATGTGAATTTATAAAAAGGGTTAACAGCTACAAAAGAGATATAAAAAGATTCAAGATGTGGAAATATATTTTAATATAAAGGTTAAAAAAAAATGGAAAGAAATGTTTCTAGATGAGATAATCTCTGTGTGGTAAAGTAAAAAGTTGTAAAATGCCATTTAAAAAGATTTTGAGGAAACTAGACTTACTTTAAAAGCTTGAGAAAGGAAGAAAGAAGAAAAAGGTATTTGTACATGGCAGATTGAGACAAAGCATCTTAATGGAAAAAAAAAAAAAGCCTTTGGTTGAAGGGCAGCATGTAAACTAACATTAAAGCGATTTAAACAGAATCTGAGCCTCGTTTAAAAGAGTGAAGTTGTAGGTGGTGAAAAAGTACATTTAAAAGTACAGTATAGATGATAATTAAAAGGCTTTTAAAGGTTAAATTGAAGGTGGTCGAGATACCTTCATGGCGGAAAAAAGAAAAAAGAGATATAAAAAGATTCAAGATGTGGAAATATATTTTAATATGGAAGGTTAAAAGAAAAAGAAATGTTTCTAGATGAGATAATCTTTGTGTGGTAAAGTAAAAAGTTGTAAAATGTCTAAGTAAGTTGCAAAAGTCTTTAAAAGGCTAAATTGAAGGTGGTTAAAATGCCTTCATGACGGAGGAAAGACTGCGTCATTCGAAGCCTAGTTAATCGTAAAGGCATTACTTAAAAAAAATGGGAAGATAATAGGATAAAAGATACTTAGATAAAGAAGATTAAAAATTTGAAGTGAAAAACTTTAAAGACAGAAGTATAGAAAGTTAAAAAGAAAAAAAGGTAGAAAAGATGTAGGAAGATAAAAAAGATGTAGAAAGACAAGAATTTTAAACCCCAAAAATAAAAAAAAATAAAAATAGGAGGAAAAAAAGCAACTAAGGGTGAATGTACTAACCTTAAAGGAAAACTAGAAGATAGAAACAAGATAAAATGGTTAAAAATGTCAAATAAAGGTATTTCAGATAAAAAATGCAAAAGCTAAGACAACTATTAGATACAGACATATACTTATTAAAGCAAAAAGAGGGAATTGGAAGGGGATATATATCCCCCAAAGATAAACTTAAAATAACACTTTTTACTCTAAACTTTTTAAATTTGGATTCATCAGGACTTAGTGCTGTGGAAAGGCATATGTGTCCAAAAAATGTACATAAGCCTAAGGTACTTTGGAAAGATATTCTAACAGGACAATGGAAAGGTCCTGACCCAGTGATTGTCTGGAGTCGGGGGTCTGTTTGTGTTTTTCCACAGGGAGAACAGCAGCCGATTTGGATTCCAGAGAGATTAACTAAAACAGTTTCTACAGATCAAAAAGAAGATGATTTGACTCAAATCCATAACAGCTGATATCCAGAGCTCCAGCTTGGCCATTCTTACATCTGCGACAGTGATTAACCAGGCCACATCATAAGGTTCTATTTTTATTTTTTGAGCTCATACAAACCTAGGTTAATGTTTTTCTGATCAGTTTTATTTTTTGACTGTGGAGTTTTTAAACATTGCAATGGAGATTTCACCCAGGTAAAGCTACAAGGCCTTTACTATTTTCTTATGTGTTGTACGTTTGTGTGCACTCTTGTGTTTTGTGTTGTATGTCTGTATGTGCGTATGTCCATATTTCTTACATGAGGAGCGCTCATGAAAAAATGGATCCGAATTATTATTATTTTTTTTTATTCACGTGATTTAAATGGTTCAATTTAAATTAGGTAAACAGCTGTTAAGGATTGTTTTTAAAGGTGGTTAACAGATCTGTTTGTTTACTAATTTAAATTAGGTAAACAGCTGTTAAGGATTGTTTTTAAAGGAGGTTAACAGATCTGTTTGTTTACTTTCACCTTTCCTTTTCATTATATTTAATAATTCTTTTCAGGATAATGTCTATTTAGCATCATTGCCAGAATTCCTATCTTCATCCCAGTGCCGGTGAAGACAAAGATAAAACCAAACTACAGCTTCTATGATAGCTATCACAGTAAACTGTATAAACTGATGCATCAATGAATATAACTCAACAAGTAATGCTCAATCAAGGAGTCAACTTACTTTGGGAGGAAACGGATTTTGGGAGGAAATGGACATATTGATAGATTCCTCCACTTTGAACTGCTTGCAGAACTTGCCTGGACTATGTAACTATCGTTTGGTGCAGCGAATTGTGGTAATGCTGGCATATCTTTGCTGATGGTGTCACCAGTGATGCAATTTTTATTTCCTTGCCAGTGCACCCCATGTTAATTGTGATAGTGCTGGCATATCTTTGCTGATGGTGTCACCAGTGATGCAATTTTTCCCAAGGAGCTGTCAATTGGCTTGGTGTCGTGGCATTTCTGTATCCTCCTCCCTTCTGCCTGTGATGCTCTAAAATTTGGGGGCCAATGGCTATATGCTGGACCGGTAGTCAGTGACGGGTATGATCCAATTGCAGTGGTATCAACCTAAGACAGGAGGCTGACGCCTAAAGATCAGTTTTCCGATGACGGGTAAGAACCATATGTTGAATTGGACAACCTACCAGGCACGGTCCTTAAGCCACATTAACCTCACTCCCCCAATGGCACCAAGGCCAAATTTGGGGGCCAACAGAGGTGAGGCAAAGAACCTCACCCCCCCACACTGGTGCATGGACCTATCCACAAGTATGGCTGTATGCTGGACCGGTAGTCAGTGACGGGTATGATCCAATTGCAGTGGTATCAACCTAAGACAGGAGGCTGACGCCTAAAGGTCAGTTTTCCGATGACGGGTAAGAACCATATGTTGAATTGGACAACCTACCAGGCACGGTCCTTAAGCCACATTGCTTTTGTTTAATTAATCAGAAGGGGGGAGATGCTGGGAGCCATTAGCCAAGTAGGTATGACAATTTCCTTGCCAGCGTACCCCATGTTGCTTAGTGGAAGGACTCGTGGAAATAGGACATTTTGCAGTGACATTGCATGTAGGTGACCTTGCTCAACGACCAAGGCAGATCCGGGTTTAGGGTGGTTCCAGGTTTAAGATTATTCCTGCTGGGAATAGGGCATATCCTGCTGCCTGAGTTCCCCTTGAGTTCTCATGAGATTCAGACAGTATTTTTTGGGAGACAGAAGCCCAGTGGGGGTGGATTTGGGCAGAGAACGTGGATTTCCCCAGAACGTGATTGTAGACGGCTGGTGTGAGTTCGGGAATAAAGAGTTGCTGTTTGAATCTACAAGCTGTGTGGTGGCTTGTGATTTTGTGCCCAGCCAGACTGCGGCATCAGTAGTTGCCAGCAAACCTCTCTGAGCATTTTCATGTGCCATCCATCATTGTACATCTACCCCTGAAAAATGTTTCTTCAGGTTCTTCAGCTAATTTTCACTTATTTGGTTTCCTGTTATTAAATTGTCTGACATCTTTACATATTTTGGAAATTAACCCCTTTGCAAATGTTTGCAGGCAGATATTTTTTTCTCAGACCCTGGGTGTCTCCCTCCTCTGCTGGCTGATTCCTTGCTGTGCTTGATCTCATCTCATGTCACCCTGCCTGTGTGTTTTCATGTCATCTGCGCCCTTGAGCTCACCTCTAAGGCGTCCCCACCCAGATCCATGTCCCGCAGTTTCCCAACGTGTTCACCCAAGAGTCCTGCAGTTCAGATCTTTGCCCTCGATACTTGGCACTGAATCCGGGGGGGTCTGCCAATGAGCCGCAAGCCCACCCACTTTATTCTGTACCTTGAGATGGAGTTTGCTGCGTGGCCAGTCTGGCCTTAGACTTGAGGTCCACCTGCCTCAGCCCCCAGGGAGCCACTGCGGCTGGCCCAGCCCTTCTGTGTGGCTCTGGGATGTGTGTGGAGAAGGAGATCTGTGCGGGGAGTCTCGGGGGTTTGCCTCATTCTTCTGCGTGGGGGTGTCCAGCTTTCCCAGCACCATTAATGAAGAGGTCCTTCCCCGACTGTGAGTTCCTGCCAGTTTGGTCAAGAGTCAATCAATGTCAGGCTGAGACGGGAGCATCCAAAGGTCAAAGCCAGCCTCAGCAACTTAGCGAGATGTGAGCGTCCTAGCAAGACCCTCTCTCCAAACCATCATAAAAGGCCGGGATGTGGCTCGGTGCTCAAGGGACCCTGGGGCCAATCCCAGGGCTGGAAAAGTCACTCCGTCCCGACCGCATGGCCCCACCTCTGGGCTCGAGGGTCTGTTTCTGTGCCCGTGTCACACAGCAGCTCCTGTGGCACAGCCCTGCCGATGGCCAGGCCCGCCAGCAAGGCCTCCACCTTCCCTCCCCTTGCTCCAGGGGGTCCGGCTATTCTTGTGACTCCAGGAGAATTTTCAACAGTTTTCCTATTTCTGTGAAAACAAAAAATCTTGGCATTCCCAGGGGACAGCACGTTCTGTCCATGGCTTTGGGAACTGTGGCCTTTCCACCTCATTTCCTGCAGTCCCTGGGCCTGGGCACCTCTGGACGTCTGTGTCCTCTTCGGTTCTGCCGGGGCACTCCGAGGCTTTCAGCGGACACCTGTTTTTCGTCCTGTGTTAAATGTCCTCGCATTTTCCTTTCTGACACCACTGTGCATGGAGTGGTCCCCTTGATGTCCCTTTGGACAGCTTCCTGTTGGTGTGCACCAGTCTCCCTGCTCAGGATGGGGCCGTGGCTCTGCAGAGGGTCCGCCAAGCGCACCTGAGCCCCGGCGGGATCCCAGCAACGCAGACAGGGAAGGATGCGTGTGCGCTGCGTCGACCCCGCACCTGCCCTTCTCTGAGCTGTTGGCCAGGTCTACGGTCCTTCTGACGGAGTCTTGAGGGATCTCCACAGACAAGGCCTCGGGGGTCTCTTCTTTCTTCCCTCCTGGGAGCCTCTCAGGGCGGGGTCCAGCCTGGCGGCCCTGGCTGGGATCTGTGGGACAGCCCTGCACGTGGGTCTGAGGGGAGACACCTGGAGCAAGGGTCACGGCCCCGTCCTTCAGGGAGGGAGGGTCCTATGTACCCAGGAGGCGCTCAGCACTCGCAGAGCTGTGTGTCTCCACACGTGAGCTCTCGGGGAAGGAAGGCCCTGCTCAAGGTCACACAGGGGACAATAGATGGACATTCAAATAAAGCCAGCTTTCCCCCAGAATCAGATGTGGACCCAATCATCGTCCCTCAGGTGGAAGGCAGGACACGGGTGGGAAGAGCGTCCCCTGGAAGGAGACTGGAGCCGAGGAGGCAGGGAGGGGTCTCTTATGAGGAGCCGCTTCCGAAAACACTCTAGTCCAAGCTCAAATCAAAGAGAGCTTTACTGACCTGGCCAGGGACTGTCACCCACCTGTAGAGACTGCAGCTCTGGGGGACAACACAATTTCCAGACCTGTGTCTTGAGAATTTAAGGACGAACAGCACAGGCTCGAGTGTCACTCAGAAGTCACCTATGGCAGATTCACTCTGTCCAAGGAGGTGAGACAGCACCCCCAAATGCTGTTCCCAACAGCTCAAGGCGCGGCTCTATCAGACCCACTTCAGGCTGGGCCTCTCAGCAATATCCCCTGGTGGTCAGTACAGGTGCTATGGTGGACAAGGCCTCTCCTCTGAGTGGTTGGTTCCCCAGTGACCCCCTGTATATCTGGGTCACAAGTGAAGAGCCCAGAGGGTGCCGTCAGGGACAAGACTCTGCACAGTCCTGTTGGGGAGCCCCAGGAGGTAACGGCCAGGGTGAGGTGAGGGGTCTCAGGAGGGAGAGAGACAGGGAGGGGCAGAGAGGACAGAGACAGGGGGACACAGGGACAGGAAGAATCAGAGACAATGAAACAGACAGAGAGCACAGGGTCCTCAGAGAGAGGCCCTGGGGAGGTCTCAGCTCAGAACAAGCTGGGGCCACCCTCACCCTCCTTCCTCTCTCTAGGACAGCTCCCTGGCACACCCTCCCTCTCAGTGCAGCCTGGTCCCACAGTGTCCTCAGGGGAGAACATGACCCTGCTGTGTCAGTCACTGATCAAGATGGACACTTTCCTCCTGTGCAAGGAGGGGGCAGCTGATCCCCCCCTGCGTCTGAGAGCAGAGTACCGAGCCCCATGGTACCAGGCAGAGTTCTCCATGAGAGCTGTGACCCCAGCCCTCGGGGGGACCTACAGGTGCTATGGCTCTCACAGCTCATCCCCCTACCTGCTGTCACGGCCCAGTGCCCCCCTGGACCTGGGGGTCTCAGGTGAGTGACCCTGACCCCATCCTCTGTGAGCTCAAGGATTCCCTCAGGGCCCTGCCCAGGACAGCTCTGTGACATGAAGACAAGAGGGGAGGAGAGTGGAGGATCCTGGGGAGGGTCCTGCCCCCAGAGGAGGTAGAGAGTGGGGACCTCCCACTGTGGCATGTCCACTGCTCAAGGTCAGGCAGAACTAGGAGCAGGAGGGATGGAAGGAGACCTGGTGACCCTCAGAGGGGGCAGGATGGAGACTGGGGATAGGAGAGAGACCCCACCCTCCCCTCCTGAGTGAGTCTCCATCTCAGAATCAAAACCTGAGGGTGTCCACCCCCAGCACCCACTCCTATGGCCACCAGACCCAGGCTGGGGTGGCCCTTGGCAGGGCCCTGCTGAGCTCACCTGGTGGCCCATGTCACTGCCCACCTGGGACGTGGGAAGGTCCTGCACCTGCTCCTCACTCCCCTTTTACTGTGTGGCCTCTGCAGCAGGGTGACGCTGGCCTCATGGAGTGCCCCTGAGGTGTTTGCTCTCCTCTCTTCTGGAATAGCTGGAGACGCCATTCTAGCTGCTCTCTAAATGTCTGGAAGGTAGCGAAGCCATCCCGACCGTCCTGTTATCTGAACAGGACGTCCACATGGCTAATCAGTGTCCTCAGCAAGGACCGGCCCCGTCTCCCATATTGGTCCTGACTGAGCCTGGGCAGGTGCACGTGTGTGGGAGAGAGCCCGTCCTGCAGGTGCACGTCTCAGCTTTGCATCCTGGGGGGTCCTCCTGGTCCCCCTTTTCACAGCTCATTGGCATGGGCTGAGTGTCTGCTGTTTCCCTACGTAGCTTACTAGGGTGGGCCCAGTGTGTTTCCCAACACCCTGACTCTTCCCTGTGTGCAGGTTGTCGTTGTCTGACTCATCTGCCGCTCCCTGATTTCAGTTTCCTCCCATTACTAATTGTGGCTTTGGTTGCTCCTCTTTTCTGGTTCTTGAGGTGGGTGGCCGATGGCGTGGCCGAGGGCTGACCGTGGTGCTGGTCCTGTAAGCGCCCCTGAGATGCAAGGCGCAGCTGCGTAGGCTGGGCATCCATTTGGGGTTTCTCTCGAAGGACTTGGATTTCCCTTTTTCAATTCCTCCTTGACTGCTGGGTATTCAGCAGCCTGCTGTCTGGTTCCTGTATTTGTAAAACGTCAAGTTCCTCCTGACCTGAGGTCGCATGTTGTCCCACTGTGTGCAGCAGCTGGTGCTGGGATCTCTGTCTCCTCCATCTCTGAGGCTGTCCTTGGGGCCCAACATGCTCTTCCTGGAGACCAGCCATGCGCAGTTGAGAGGAACGTGCACTCTGTAGGGTGAAGCATCCTGTGAATGCTGAGACGTCCGTCTGGCTGAGGTTCCGTGAAATCCCTGCTTGTTGGCTGCTTTCTGCACGGATGACCAGTCCACTGTGGGACAGGTCTTGGACTCCCCTCTTCTTACCACTCAGGGTCTCACCTTGCTCCGGCCATGTTTCCTTCACAGGGAAGCTTGCTCTGCGGTTGGGAGATGTTTTCACAACCGCATCTTGTGGAAGAGACCCCTGGGCTGTGGCAGTGGTCATTCTGTCCCTTTCCACCCCTTCTACCTTGAAGTCTGAATTCTAACCCTGAGGTGACAGTCCCTGCTTTCCGTGGCTCCTGTTTGCGGGGACACCACGGTCATGCCCTGGCTGTCACCCCCTGTGTCCTCAGGTGAGACGAGTGTCCTGTACGCAGCACACACTCGGGCCTTGCTGTGGTCCACCTAGACCCTCCATGTTTTTAACTGGAGAGTCCCTTCCATGAACTCCAGGTCACCACGGTGCTGAGGCCGGCTCTGACCTCTGGTCGTGTTTCTCGGTTCCTTGGTCTCCCTCGGCTCCTCTCGCCCACCCTCCCGTCTTCCCTTGTGATTTGGAGAGCCTCTGTTTCACCCGCTTCCTTCCTTTCTCTTTTCATTTGTGAACAGCTGCGACCTCTTTCTACACAGAACCTAAGGTCCAACACCGACGACTTCTTGTTAGTATTGCCTCAGCCTCAAACGTGGAAAATCCAGCCTTCTTTGTCGTCTTACTCGTACAACGTGTCCATCCACGGCCACTCTGAACAAAGTTTCTGCTTTAATGATTCATGAGTCGGTTCTTTGTTCCTTCCCACCTTCTAAAATAGTTGACAAGGAGGTAAAAGGGACTGACCTGGGTGTTGACATCGTCTGCTGTTACTTCCTAGGATGCTCCCTGCTCCCCCTCCTGTTCCTTCAGAGCTCTGTAAGTCATTCTTCATGGATCTGCACAAGGTGACACCCCCTGGGTCAGGTCATGAGTACCTGCATGATGTGGCCAATTCCTTTCCCTCCTCCCTCTTCCTGTCCCTCCTGCCCTCCACCAGTGCCCTCCCTCACGGCAACTGGTCTCCCTTCTGTGTTTATGAGTCTCCCTTCTCCCCCTTTTTATCTCTAGCTCCCACGGGGGAGAGACCAGGTTTTGATTTGATTTTCTGAGTCAGGCTGGTGACTTCTCCCCTCCCACCCGTTCACCAGCAAATGACAGAATTTCCTCTTCCTTACGGCTGAGGGGAGCTCATGTATGTGATGGCGCATTTTCTTTGTCCATGCAGCTGTGGACGGGCACCTGGGCTGCTCCATCCCGTGACTTGGTCACACGGGGTCCATTCTAGTCTGGAGGCGTCTCCACAGACTTTACAAAGTGGTCGTACTGATTCAGCCCCACAACAGTGTGCGGGTGCACTTTTCCCTCCTCCCAGCACAGATGATCATTGTGCTCCTCATACCGGCCTTTCTGTCTGCAGCGAGGGGGAATCTCAGCGGAGTTTTAATAGGATCTTCCTGATTTCTGGAGACGTTCAACCTTTTATTCATAGACTTCTGTCCCTTTGCGTTTCTCACTGTCACAGGCGCCTGCTCCGTTATTTGGGCCTCCACGTGTCTGTCTGGTTCAAGCCTTTGGGGCTCTCCCTACACTCTGGAGGCTGAAGCCCAGCTGAAGGAGCAGTTGGCAAGACTTGCCGTACTCCGTAGGCTCTCTTCGTGCCCTTCACTGTTTACTTCATGGGAAGGTTAAAATCTGATGCCGTTCTACTTATTGATTCTTGGCTTCATTTCTGGACCTCATCTTCTTACTTATCAGTGAAGCATGATTAACTCTGGGAAAATGAAAGGTTTATTTATGGATCTCTAAGTCACATTGTTCTCATTTCATGTACAAACATAGGAATCGACTCATACACCAATATTTAAACATCTACACTCTGTAGGAGCACATGTCATTTGGGAACATGCACATTTAAGCTGCATGTGTGTCTGTGACCCTGGGGTGGACCACCTAGTGGCCATGGGCGGTAGAGGCAGTGAGCAGACCCAGGGGTGCTGGCTCAGCTCTCTGAGCCCTTCAACCTCCTGCTGTTTTCCTGTTTCTTAGAAGCAGCTGGTGCCACCAGCCCCTCCCACATCCTGTCAGACCCCAGCACTGGGGAGTAAGGGGCACTGGGTTATGGGCTGTGCTCAGGGGTCAGTCCCATCAAGATGGGTGGGCCATCTGTGGACCTGAGGGGTCCCTGGGGTAACCTGGGCCTGCACTGACCTCCGTGACCCCTTGGACCCCATTGCAGCCTCACCCCACGGGGACCATACCGTGGAGAACGTCATCCACATGGGCCTGGCTGGCCTGGTCCTGCTGGTCCTCGGGATCCTGCTGTTTGTGACTCGGCACAGCCAGAGAGGGACCCAAGATGCAGGCAGGAGGTGAACATGGAGGGAGCAGTGCATCTCCCTGCAAAACGGAGCTGGGGGAACACACCTGATGCTCCCAGGAGACAGGGAGGAAGTGGGGTGTGCATCAGGAGGGTTGGCTGAACGCTGGGTGGACGTGGCTTCCAAGACGTCTGGACTGAGGCGTGGACCCTCCTCCAGGAGGTAGGGGTAGAGCCTGCCTTGGCCCCTCCTCCTCTCACCCCAGGACACTGGGTGCACTCACAGCCCAGGAACCCCACATGTTTCTTGTCCTCAGTCTCTGGGCCACGATCCTGTGAAACATCATTAAATATTAATGACCACAGTCCCCTCCTGGTATGAAGTCTTGATCCTCTCTCTCTCAGCATGGGTTTGTAGTAACTGAACAGAAGAGCGAAAGATGCCTGACTTCCCAAGAGGAGTCCACGCTCACATGTGGCACCTGCCGTGGGCCCAGAGGCCCTGAACTTCGCCACGTGTCACTCTTGGTTCCCCAGACACACCATTGCTTGACATTGGCACCCGGTATTGGAGGGACAGCCAGGTGGTGCTGGTCCATTGCCCTGTGAAATGAAGAGCGTCCCAAGTTGTTCCTTTGCTAGTTACCGTAGGGTGCACACTCCCTGCCAGCCAACTGTTGGTGCCAGTCTTCCTCTTGGATATGGGTGGGAGGCCGTGGGTGGGACGTCATGAGGGACGGGGAGCCCACTCTGCCACAACCAGGCTGGCCTCAGCGTGCACCGGGCACCTACGCTGCCTTCACGTAGAGGTCGTGATAATTGTTCTCCCAATTAGTTGGTGCATTTCAATAAAATTGTGATGCCAACATCCGTGAGACCAGGAGCCAGGCAGCAGCCGCCTTGTGGGGTGAGAATGGGGGCTGTGACGTCCCAGCACTCTGTGGAGAGTGAGGCTGGCCTAGGTAACCAAGAGAGGGTGCTGGTGCTGGCTGGTTAACAGGAGGAGAAGGGTCCTGGGGCTCAGGAATCAGCCCTGGGGAGAGTGTCCCACTCAAATCCAGATAGAGTCACCGTGTGACAGGAGTGGGCTCTTAAGAGTCAAATGATTTAAGATAGAATCCCACCCACCAGGACAAAGGCAGGCAGAGCTGTCACAGGGAACTGTCCTGTGTCCCACACAACAGCACTACAGGTCTGTCCCCTGGGTGGGGGAGGACACCAAGAAATCCCTCTCCAAACCACCACACAGAGGTAGCCTCGGGCCACCAACATTGCTGTAAACACAACCTGTGAGCAGCTGAGCAGCTGGGAGGCCTGGCTGGGTGACCTGCAGCCACCTGGGGGGTCCTGATGCATAGAGCAGGTCCACCAGGAGGTGGCAGCACGCCCCCTTCATGGGCTGAGCAAGGGACAGGAGCCCCTGGCTCCTGGTCTGTGTGAGGACCCAGAATGTCCTGCTAACTTAAAGGTCCCCGGCTGCCCCACAGTGGATGGGTCAGGCGGCCATGCCACCCTGGGTGAGGACATGAGCACACCTGATGTGGCAGTGAGCTGCTCCAGGGTCACCTCCCCTGCCGGGTGTGGCTGCTGTCCTGAGCATGGGTGACGAGCAGCCTGGAGAGGTCCCCTGCAGTGTCACCTTCTGTGGGGCTCTCTCTCTACACAGAACTAGGCCCAGATGTAGCAGTGGACACAGGCAGGACATATGGGTCTTCATATCTAAGGTCCCTCCAAACCCATGTGGTAAGAGGTCACCATGGGGGGGTGGGGGGGGGGACTTGGGGGAGTGACTGAGCACGGGGCTGTGTCCCTGTGCCTGGGGCTGGTATGGTGCTGAGGGGAGCTCTTCCTTCTGCCCTTGTGCAGTGAGAGGAACCCCACCGGCTGCACCCCAAGGGCAGGCTGGCCACCTCCATGTCCTCTTGCAGCAGAGCGCTTGCAAGTGTCGGTTCCTTCTAGAAGCCACAGGGCACTCAGGCCACTGTGAAGGCTCGTCCCCAGAGCCGGGAGCTTTCCAAGGCCTCCTCCCCTCCTCCCCTGCTCCCCTCCTCCTCCCTCCCCTCCTCCCTTGCTCTCCTCCTCCCTCCCCTCCTCCTCCCTCCTCCTCCCTTTCCCCTCCTCCCCCTGCCTCCCTCATCCCTCCCCTCCCCCCTCCCTCCCCCTCCTCCCCTCTCCCTCCCCCTCCTCCCCTCTCCCTCCCCCTCCTCCCCTCCTCCCTCCCCTCCCCCTCTCCCTCCCCCCTCCTCCCCTCTCCCTCCCCCTCCTCCCCTCCTCCCTCCCCTCCTCCCCTCCTCCCTCCCCTGATGGGGTTGTGCGGCTGTACACCTGGGTGCGAGTCTCTCTCTCAGTGTGAGGATTTTCCCTCTTGAGGGTAAATTCGAGGAGTGGTCTCGCTGGGTCACAGGCGGCTCCACGCCTGTGCCTTGAGGAGCCTGGTGCGACTTCACGGTGGCTGTGCTGATTCGCAGTCCCCCACAGTGTCCATGTGCTCCCTCTCCCCGTCCTCTCCGTGAGGTCCGAGTCCCACCGTATACTTGCAGGACTTTAATTGTGCAGAGTCAGTTGGGTGCAGTGTGGCCATCTGATGTGGTGGTCACACGTCCCTAGAACACCTCTAAACCCTGCACACGCCCATCTCCACGGCTGAGTCCTCTCCCTGTGACGCGCTGGTTTGGCCAGGGGACGGCTTCTCCTTGGGCCTGGAGACCTCGAGCCCCCCCCCATCAAGCCCGTCCTAGGACGTGCTGGGCTGCGAGCCGCGTCCCCGTCCCCCGTGTGGGACACTGACCGGGTGCTCTACCTCGAGTTCTTGGTCCCCGCCACCCACCTCCTCCGACCCCATGGTGACCCCGGTTCCACGTGCCAGTTCTGCGACGTCCACCATGAGAGAGACACGGCCCTCGCGGGCTCCGGCCTCCTGGGAGGTGGCACCTCCCTCCTCCCAGGCACCAAGCCCTGTCCCAGCCGGGCCCCGCCTCACACAGCTGCTGGGGCTTTGTCGCAGGGCGCTCAGCAGCCTTCCGGCCTCTGTCACTGGAGGCCAGGGGTCCCACCACCCAGCTGTGACGACCAAAACCTCTCCAGACATCTCCGTCTGTCCCCAGCTCAGGCGCGGCTGGCCCAAGAGCGTTGCAATGACAAGGATGGGTGTGTTGGTGGGAGCGGCTCTAACATTAGGACTGCGGGAGCTTCTCCGAGTGTGGGGGGCGCCCTCGGCAGCCACTGGACCCCCTCCCTGTGCAGCTGGCGCCCCCCACCCTTCTCGGAGCACCAGGTGGCCACGCTGCTGGACAGCTCACCTGGACAAAGGTGGCCAGCAGGCGGAGCGCCAAGACCCCAACCCTCTTGGTCCAGGGCGGTCAGCACAGAGGCACCAAGGCCAGGAGGCTCCCGGAACCTTCCTCAGCACCCCGCCTGAGCGGTTCCCGCGGGGACATCATCCTCGGTCCCGAGGCCCCCCCCTGCCCGGGGAGCCACCCCTGGCGCAGGGCAGAGTGGGGCCGAGTGGGTGTCCCCCCCCAGGCCCGCTCCTCCATCCTGAGCTGACTGGCCCCTGGGCGTCCACACACACTGCAGAGTGCGTCACAGGATTACTGTGACGAGGACACCAGGAAGCAGATGCCAGCAGCAACGTCCCTGAGGTCAGGGGTAGCAGGGGAGTGCGGGTGACAGCTCAGTGGGCAGGCGGGGCCCTGGGAGGACGGAGAGGAACGGGACACAGAGGTGACCGCAGCGCAGGGAGAAGGCCCAATGCCCCGAGTGGTGCCCTTTGAAGGGGTTGACTTCACGTCACGTGAGATTCACCTCAATAAAAAACAAGCCCCGGCCAGGAAGGGGTTTAGTGCCTTGAAGAGCCGGGCACAGAACTGCCCCGTGGTCCTCCTGTCCACCACACGTGGGGACGGCCACAGGGATCGCAAGAAGGCACAGTCACAGCAGCAGCGCGCCCAGCAGCCCAGAGGTGGAAATAAGCCAGGTGTCGGCCGACAGATGATGGTTTATACACACAACGGAATACTACTCAGCTGTGAAAAGGAGTGGAGTTCCCACCCGAGCTTCAAAACCAACAAACCTTGGAGAGACTTGTTAAGGAAACGAGCAAAAAGACAAACAACGAATGAGTCTGCCTTTATTAGGCACCTAGCGGAGTCAGTTTTTAGAGATTAGAGGTAATCTGAGACTGTGGGAGGAAGAGTGGCGAGTTACGGCTTCACGATTACAGGGTTAGTCTGGTCACGAATTTCAGGTCAACCTCAACAATTTAGCAAGACCCTGTCTTAAAATAAAAATTAAAAAGGGCTGGGGGTGTAGCTCAGTGGTGTAGTAGTGCCTGCCTAGTATACGCAAGGCCTGGGTTCAATCCCCAGGACCTCACACACAAAAATTCAGGGTTTCTGTTTGGGGTAATAATAATGCTATAAATAGACAATGCTCCTGAGATAAAGGAATCATATGAAAAAAATGCTCATCATCTCTAGCAATCAGAGAAATGTAAATCAAAACTTCTCTAAGATTCCATCTCACTCCAGTCAGAATGGCAGCTATTATGGAGACAAACAGCAATAAATGTAGGTGAGGATGTGGGGAAAAGGCACAATCACACACTGCTGGTGGGACTGCAAGCTGGTGCAGCCAACATGGAAAGCAGTATGGAGACTCCTTGGAAATCTAGGAATGGAACCTCCATTTGACCCAGCTATCCCTACAGGGACACAGCCACATCGATGTTTATAGCAGCACAGTTCACAATAGCTAAACTGTGGAGCCAACCTAGATGCCCCTCAGTGGATGAATGGATAAAGAAAATGTGGCATTTATACACAATGGAATATTACTCAGCAATAAAAGAGAGCAAAATCATGGCATTTGCAGGTAAATGGATGGAGTTGGAGAAGATAATGCTAAGTGAAATTAGCCAATCCCCAAAAAACAAATGCTAAATGACTTCTCTGATTTAAGGATGCTGATCCATAATATGCTGGAGGCAGGGGAGAGGGTGAAATGAACTCTAGACAGAGCAAAGGGGAAAGGGGGAGGGGGGAGGGGACATAGGGGAGGAAAGACAGTGGAATGAGATGGACATCATTACCCTGAGCACATGTGTGAAGACACAAACGGAGTGACTCTACTTTGTGTACAGCCAGAGACAGGAAAAATCGAGCCCTATACGTGTGATTTGAATTGTGGCCACATATAACAAATTAAAAAAATTTTAAATGCCAATAAAAAAAAGAAAAGAAATGCTATATAAATAGATGGTGTGATGGTCACCCAGCGCGGTGAATGTCATTGATGTCCTTGAATTAATGTTTAAAGTGGCAATTTTTATTTCATGTATATTTTATGTATAAAAATACTCCAAAAAATATTTTAGACAGGAAATGCTGTCAGGTCCTCCCCCTTCCATCCACCTGCGTCCCCAGAGTGAAGGGAGGAGGCGGCGTCCACGGCTGGCTCTGACAGGGCTCTGGGTTCTGCAGGGGACTTTCCGCGGTGGCCAGGAACGGGAGCGTGAGGCCCGGCTGCCAGGGAACACGGGGTCCTTCCCGTACCAGCTGGGGAACGCCCCGTGCCCGGTGGGAGCCGAGGTCCCCCTCCCCGAGTGGACGTGAGCTCTGCCGGGCGCCACCAGTGCCAGTACAGGAAATGTACCCTGGTCAGAGGGAGCCCAGCCCTGGAGCTGGTGGTGACAGGTAAGGAGCCGACTGTTTTAGAGACTCGCAGACTCGCTGAGGGGCCGCTGTCAGGCTCCCTGCCCCAGCACGAGCTCCGCCCGACTGCGCCCCGCGGCTCCTTCCTGATGGCGGCTGGCCCTTGGCCAGGGCCCACGCGGGCGTGGATGTCCTCAGCTCCTACAGGTCCTGCCCCGGGACCTCCCCAGGCTCTCGCTGCAGGCTGTCACCTCTGCAGCCCCCGGGGCTGCGTCTCAGCCCCGTCCCAGCCATCGAGACAGCTGGGCCCAGGGCCCCCAGGACTCCCCACTCCTGGGGGAGGCTGCTGGGCCCCGGGTCACCTCAACAAGACCCGGGTGGGGACTCCGCCCCCATTGCAGCCAGGCCTGCTTGAAGCTCGGGTGGTGGGACTCTGGGTCCGTCGGCCACCACACAGTGGGACGGCTCTTGTCTCTGCTCTCGGCAGCCGCGGTCCTAATAAGGAGGCAGTAGAGAAGGGGCCCGTGGGATGGAGAAAAGACCAACAGACACACGCCCAGGCCTGGGCAGGCTGGCCACCCGGCGCTGGCCAAGCAGGCCGATTGAGCAGGTTCTTCATCCCACGGTGAACTGTGGGCGTCTCAGCCATGGTGACGATCTGCAGGACACAGCGCCAGAGAGGCAGCAGGGTCGTCCCACTGTGCTCAGAACTCTATCCTGGGAGCTGGTGCCGGACCCAGTGGAAACTGATACAGCCACGCACCTTCCACGTGGCCCCAGGGCTGGCGTCACCACAGCCACTGGGGCCTCTCGACCTGAGCCTGCCCACATGGCCCCAGGGCTGGCGTCACCACGGCCACTGGGGCCTCTCGACCTGAGCCTGCCCACGTGGCCCCAGGGCTGGCGTCATTATGGCCACTGGGGCCTCTCGACCTGCACCATCCATCACAAGGCAGCTCCCTGCGCAAACACAGCCACGAATGTCACACAGGCCCAGATCTGGATGACCATCGTCCACCATGCAGTGTCTCCCGTGGCCACTGCTGTGGCTCCACAGACGTGGACACCACCTGCTTTCTTGTTGGAGACCCGAGCTCACCCCTTAGGGATGGCGTCTCTCCGGAGCTCACGGGGGTGCTGGGACTTGTCTGCAGCAGAGTGTGGACCCCGCTCCCGGCCCGCGGCAGCTCCCATCCCCCGCACAGAGGCAACAGGGAGGAGACAGAGGGTAAAGAGAGGCTGTGACATCAGTACTCCTGGGCAGCCCGGCAGGGAATCGTCCAGGGGTCTGTCCAGGGATGCGTCTGCAGGACAGGGGTACACTCACGGGGACAGAGCCGATGAACAGGGAGGCTATCCTGTCCTTCCCTGCTGCATGGGTGAGCCCGGGGAGGACGTCAGGCAGGCCAGCCAAGCACTGAGAGACAGTTTGTGGCTCCCGCTCCCCTGTGAACTCACTCAGTGCACGACCCGGGAGGCTATCTAGTGCAGGCACCGGGCGCCCATCCAGGACACCAACTTCACTGGCTCAGGAGGAAAAAGCTTCAGAGAACTATTGGCCGTCAGGATCTCGCTGCCCTTGACAACAATGTATCTTGTGTTTGAAAATTGCCCAGGGTACAAGAGCTCTGGCCACAAAAATTTAAGGATTAAGGATTGAGCCACATTCCAAGCCCTTTTCATTTTTTATTTTGAAACAGGGGTCTCACTAAGTTGTTCAGGGCCTTGCTCAGTTTCTGAGGCTGGCCTTGAACTCACAATCCTCCTGCCTCGGCCTCCTGAGCCTCTGGGATCACAGGTCCATGTGTAACATTCACACTCAATGTTAAAGTTTTAACATTTCTGTCCATCAAAAGAAACCGGGAAAGTGATGATAATGATTGAGCTCCCATAGTCAAGCATTCACCACGCCCGGCCTTCAGTGCATGTTAAACCACTCCCTGTTGGGGTACAGAGCTTCAGTTGGCAAGAGGAAAAAGTCCCGGGCATCCGCCTCATAGCAGGTAAGGACTCCGAGCCCCCCTGGGCCACACTCAGTGTCAGCTTGGAACCTCAGAAACTGGAAGAACAGGCTTCGAATGTTTCTACCATAAAGAATTGGCAAGCGCATGAGGAGACAGTTCCCTAACCTGATCTGGACCTCGCACACGGACACGTCACCCCAGAATGCACACAACTTCGTGTCCTGAGTGTACCTGTTTAAAATAAACTTAACTGAAATTTTAAAAGTGATTATATGGCAAATCTTATGTATATTTCTGCGTATTTCACAGTTGTTAAGAGTTCATTGTGGTCTACAAGAAAAAGGGAGACCGGTGGCTACCTGGGGCTCTGACATGGGGGACCCACTGCAGCCGGCAACACCCTAACGTAGACGTGGCTGCGGCTCTGTGGCTCTGGACACACGGTGCAGCCATCACGCTCCGCACTGTGGACGGGCAGAGTGCAATGCAGGTGGATGTCCTCCCCATTAAAGTCACATTTGTAAAAACACCAAGGCCAGGCACCGTAATCCCAGCCACTGGGAGGCTGAGGCAGGAGGATCCCAAGTTCCAGGGCAGCTTGCACGACTTAGTGAGACCCTGTCTCAAAATCAAATTTTCTAAAAGGCTGGGGATGCAGCTCAGGGCAGAGCAGCCCTGGGTTCAATCCCGAGTCCTGAAAAATTAAACAAAATAAAATGCCAGTGACCAAGGTAGGGAAAGGGACCCTGTCACACGGTTGGTGGGGCTGAAAATTAGTGCAGTCACTACGGACATCAGCTGAGGCGCCCAAAGGACGGGGCGCAGAGCCCCCATGCGACAGCTGGACCACTGCTCGGTATCTACCCTGAGGACGGGACGTCGTCTAACTACAGCGAGTCACACACGCCGTGTTCACAGCTCACAGCCACCAGACTCGGAGCCAGCCTAGGTGTCCAGATAAAGAGGATGCCGTCTACACACACGGAGCTATATTCACCCATCAAGAACAAAACTGTGGAAATCTGCAGGATAATGGATGGAACTAGAGACCATCGTGTTAAGTCAAAAGAAGGTCAAGGGTCCTGCGTTTTCTCTCATATGTGGAAGTCAGAGAAAGTTTTAAAAAGGGAGAGAGGAGAGCTCACTAAAACAGAAGGGAGAGCAGTTATTTTAGTCGGCTTTTTTGCTGGAGGAAAATCGCTCAGGACATGACAGTCAGCAAGCAGAGACAGAGCTCTGGTCATCAAGGACAGAATGTCAACCCCAGCCGCCCCCGCGGCCCCTCCTCCAGCCACTCCCCACCCACCCACAGTCGGTTAATGCCCTGATTAGGTCGAGGCTCCCACACCCAATTATTCCCCTCTAAACCTTCCCACTTTGTCACATGAACTTCTGGGGGACACCTCACATCTAAACCACAACAGCAGGGTAGAAAGGACAGGGGACATGGTTAATGAAATGGACCAAATCATGCTGTACGTACAAACCTGTCACGATGAAGCCCACTACTGTGTGTGGTCATAATGCACTAGAAAAAATAAATGGCAGAAATGAACAGAAAAAAAAAATGAAATCACCAAAGCCACCTCCTGTGTCAGTTGTGATTGAAGTGGTCACTCAGGACGTGAAATCCGTCCCTTGCAGCCTGCTTCTGGACCTCCCTAGGGTACAGGTGTGCTCTGAGGTAGAACTGGAGCTGAACTAAGTAGATACAGAGACCCAGAAAGACCCAGAGAGGAGCTCAGAGGGGAGGGGAGGGTTCATTCCACCTCAGCACCCGGCGTCCTGGGAAGATGCTTCCCATCTGCAGGCACCGTCTGGATCCCAGGTCCCCAGACGCCTCTCAGTAGCCGGGTACACCTCCTGCTCCATCTGCAGGCACCGTCTGGATCCCAGGTCCCCAGACGCCTCTCAGTAGCCGGGTACACCTCCTGCCCCATCTGCAGGCACCGTCTGGATCCCGAGGTCCCCAGACGCCTCTCAGTAGCTGGGTACACCTCCTGCTCCAACTGCAGGCACCGTCTGGATCCCAGGTCCCCAGACGCCTCTCAGTAGCCGGGTACACCTCCTGCCCCATCTGCAGGCACTGTCTGGATCCCGAGGTCCCCAGACGCCTCTCAGTAGCCGGGTACACCTCCGCATGGGCTCACCTTTTAGTGCCTCAGTTCCCTTATTTGCGAAGTGCAGAATAATGTGGCCAACCTCTCTGGGTCACCATGAGGACTCAAGGTCACCACTGGAAGCTGCTCAGAGCTGGGCTGGACAACAGGAGACGTCTTTCAGGTCTGGTGAGCACAAGCTGCCGAGGCAGCTCTGCCCAGGTCTCTGCCCGGTGCTGGAGCCAGCTCCCCCACCCCCGCCCACCACGAGGGTCCTCCAGCACCAGGTCAGCACTGGGGAGCTCCAGAGGAGGGCGGAAGAGTCGGCCTGACAAGAGCTGGTCCAGGCTGTGACCCCAGGGGAGGGGACCAGTGAGGACAAACCTGGGCACCCCTGGCCAGACGGAGGGGGTCCCAGATGAGGAGCGTGGAGGAATGCAACAGTGGTTGTTCTTTCCTCCTCCTGCGTCCGACTACGGAATAGGCTTTTTGTATCATCTCCATTAAAAAAAAAGGAGAAAGAGTGAACATAAGCGTATCTGGTAAAGCGCTCTGCGCCTGTGTGTGTCAGGGCAGGGAGGAGCAGGCTGCGCCGCTCTCTGAAGCTGCCCTGGGCAGGGTCTTGATCAGAATAGAGGGTCGGGGCTCTGAACTGGGGGAATCCACCCCCACACCCCCAAATCGCTGATAGGAGGAAGGGAGAGGGAGGGACAGCAGCCACCTGGGGAGCCATGTCCCCAAGGTGACACCAGAGCTCAGGTGGAAAGGAGATCAGAGTGACCTTCAGGAAGACGAGCGTCGGGTGGGTTTGCTGTGAGCTACGGGGAGATGGGGAGAAGACCGCGTCCGGGGCCATCACACATCAGGGTCAGGCGTCGGGAAGGACGGGTCTGTGTAACCAGAGGACCCTTGGGGTCCAAGGACGTCTGCAAACTAAGCGGAGCAGGGGCCGAGGCGACAGGATCCATCCTAGACACCTCCAGGCAGGACCCGAGGAGGCCAGGGCGGTAGGGGTATCCTAGTAATGAACCCGAGAGGACACTGCCCTGAGGACGCCTGGGTGCTGACCTCGCATCTCCATCCGCCCTCTGAGAGGCTCCAGGGGCCTGACGAGGTTCCCACAGCGGCTGAAGCTCGCTGACCGTGACCCTGGCCTGGGCAGACGCTCCGTGCCCGGATGGGACGCAGAGTTAGAGTGAATAACTGTCTGCTCTCAAGGGACAAAAATCACCCTAGAACTGAAAGCTGAGCGTGAAACCTTTCTGATGAAACTGATAACACAGGTGCCTGTCAGTGGGCGGCCACCTGTCATCTCTAAGGGCCTGGGGACGTGGTTTCAGCACCTTAAACAGGAGCCGCTGCTGTGGAGGAGAAGCTCGGAAGGGGGCTGCGCCTCGGGAAGGGCTTCCTTCACGAGAGGGGACCCTGGAGCTAGCAGGGCTGGTGCAAAACCCACCTGTGAACAGGGAAAAACGGAAGCTTCTCCCTGAATCAGGGATCCACGGGGCGCCCACTCCACCACTCCAACCCAACCCAGGCCTTGAAAGGCCAGCCCGAGGGCCCGAGGAGGGACTCAAAGGGACCCAAACACAAAAGGAAGAGGCCAAACTACCTGCTGGCTGACGACAGGATCCTGTGTCTAGAAGACCCCAAAACCCACCAGAAACGTACGCTAAGTGAACTGAGCCAGGCTCAGAAAGAAGGTCGAGGGTCCTGGGTTTTCTCTCGTGTGTGGGAGCTGGAGAGAAAAACGCGGGAAGGGGGCCTCAGGAAAACAGAAGGGAGACCAGTAGAGGAAGGGCAGGGGAGCCGGGGCAGGGGACCAGGGGGCAGGCGAGATCCGGGGCATGAGACGCAGTCAGTTCAGTTACGTGTGTGAAGAGCACAGCGAGTCCCACGGTTGTGTGTCATGTGACAATAACAAAACCAAGACACGAGAAGAGGAAGGCCACTCGTAAGCAGTGTAGGACCCCAGACCCCATAGGTTCAGCCACAGCCGCAGAGGCCCTGGCCGCGCTGGGAATCAGGGAGGACGGGACCCTCACCACACACAGAGCCGGGTGCATGGGGAGCCAGGCAGCAGGGCGGAGCCCAGGTGCCGCTAGCCACCCAACCACAGGGCAGCCCAGGGACCATCCACCCCGATGTCACTGGAGCAGAGGGAGAGAAGCCCTGCCAGGTCGCATAAGATCCCATATCCTGGACGCACACTCTGCTCCTGTCCCTCAGGGCCCTTCACACCCACAGATGGGCTCCGCCTGGTCCTTGAATGTGAGCCCTGCCTGGCTTCCTGCTCCACCTTCCAGAAGCCAACCCTAGGGGGGTGACCCAGGCTGAGCACGCCACCTCTTCAGGACCTGGTGGGCGAGAGCAGACACCTCTTCCACCTGGGGAGGGTCCTGTCCCCTGTGCTGGTCATTGCCATGGCCCAAAGGCGATGGTGGCAGGAGACCCAGCACCTCAGGCCTGCACGCCCAGCTGCACGCTGCTCACGGTGTGAGTTAACACAGCGTTGGCCCAAAGAAGACAGAGCCAGTCTCGAGTTGCCCTCGTGGGGACAAAAGGCTCCTTAAACAGCAGAGACACAGGCTGTTGTCCCCACAGGCCATGGGACACTCAGGAGGGGAACAGGGGAACCTGCCTTCCCTTCTCCCAGGCTGGCCAGCGCGGGAACCCCTGGGGACCCAGCAGCACCACGTCTGGGTCTGGGGAAGCTCCCTCCCTCTGCCCACAGAGAGCACCCAGGCCACCCTGAGCTTGGGCGGGGTGTGAAACTCCCTGACCCATCCCCGACACCCCAGAGGTGGCTACGTCTAGGCAGCACCCTCATGTGCCTGTCACTCACCCAAAACCGCTGCACGGACTTTCCCATGGTCTGGGTTGGAGCCGTTCTGCGTTTGACCGGACCGTGGTCCATGACCACGTGCACTGACCGGAGCTGCTGGAGTGGAGCGCCCCGTGAGCATTCCCCTGTAAGGAAGAGGGTGGTAAATTAGACAAAGGGCACAGGCTGGAGAAAGGGGCGTCTCCCAGGACACGTGGGGTGGAACCCAAGGGCAGAACACCTCACTTTCAAAATTGTCTAGACACTGTGGGGAAGAAAATAGAGAAAAAGAAAACCAGGCCCAGGCCCAGAGGGGGAGGAAGAGCTGTGAACATCTGGTCAAACCTTGGTGTGGAAGTCCCGGGGCACGGGCGCCGGCCACACCTACCACATCCTGTGCCTGTCCCTGGACTGCCGGCTCAGTCCCCATCCGGCTGCCCAGTCCCCGTCTGGCTGCCCCGCATCGGCCTGCAGCATCGTGCCATGCCACCCACACCGGTGGCCCTGCTGTGCCTCGGTGAGTCTCTGGTGGAAGGGCCCCGGGCCAGGTGTGGTGGGCACTGTCCTCATACTGCCTGCGTTCCAGGGCTGCACCTGAGCCTGAGGACCAGCATCCAGAGTGGTGAGTCCTCCCCTAAGGCCCAGAGTCGCCCAGGGTTCAGCCGTCCACCTAGAACACGGGGGAGGCAGGCTCCGCGGTGCTGGGAGGGCTTGGGCCAGCAGGTGGGCGGGAGCGGGGGGCAGGCCGGAGGCTCCCCTGCACCACAGCCTCGCTTCCCTTCCAGAGGGCCTCCCGAGACCCGTCATCCAAGCCAGGCCCAGCTTCATGGTTCCAAAGGGACAGTCGGTGACCCTGTGGTGCTGGGGCACCCGGGAGGCTGAGGAGTACCGGCTGCATTTTGAGGGAGGGGTTGCTGCCCTGAAGAGACCAAGACCACCTGGACTCGTGGACAAAGTCAAGTTCCTCATCCCCACCATGGCCTCCAGCACAGCAGGGCAATACCACTGCTTCTACCGCAGAGGGGAGCTCTGGTCCGAGCCCAGCAGCTCCCTGGACCTGGTGGTGACAGGTAACCCACCCACTCCTAGCAGGACCTGGTGGTGACAGGTGACCCACCCACTCCTAGTAGGACCTGGTGGTGACAGGTGACCCACCCACTCCTAGCAGGACCTGGTGGTGACAGGTGACCCACCCACTCCTAGCAGGACCTGGTGGTGACAGGTGACCCACCCACTCCTAGCAGGACCTGGTGGTGACAGGTGACTGACCCACTCCTAGCAGGACCTGGTGGTGACAGGTGACTGACCCACTCCTAGCAGGACCTGGTGGTGACAGGTGGTGGCGGTGAGCACTGCCTGGGCGGTGAGCACTGCCTGGGCGGTGAGCAACCAGTGGCTCTAACTGTCCACGGAGGTGGCTCAGGTGGAAAGGTCACACTGTGCGCGTCTGGCCACAGTGGGAAAGTAATATGTTTTAAAAACACCACAGAGTGTCCCGTCCCTGGGTGTCTGCGGTGGTGGCTCTGGAGGGGACTGTGGTATGGCATCATGCTGCCGATCCTACCCTCAGCCCTGAGGAGCACAGGCCGAGGGCCACTCCCAGAGACATTCCTACTCAGTCCTGGAAGCCGGGCACTGAGAGCCTCGGTCTTGAAGGAGTGCTTGGTAGGACATGGCTGTGACCAGGGCAGATCTGGGACAGGGGAAGGGGGACAGATTCCCGAGAGTGGCCTGTGGCCTTGAGGACTTTGAGACAGGAGGTGGGGGAGCAGGGTCAGCGTGCTGTCCTCCCACCAGCCACCTTTTCTCCCAGGAATGTATGACACACCCACCCTCTCTGTTCATCCCGGACCTGAGGTGGCCCTGGGGGACAGCGTGACCTTCTTTTGCCACCTAGCGACAGCAACCAGCACTTTCTTTCTGCTCAAAGAAGGGAGGTCCAGCAGCACACAGCGTAGCCTCGGGAGCACACAGGCAGAGTTCCCTGTGGGCCCGGTGACCGTGGCCCACCAGGGGACCTACAGATGCTTTGGCTCCTACAACAACCACGCGTGGTCCTTCCCCAGCAATCCGGTGATGCTCCTGGTGACAGGTGAGGACACCCAACCTCCCCTCTCTTCTGGAGCCTAGGGAACCGCAGGTAGAGACGGAGCCATGTGCACGGGACCTCCATATCTCAGCGACCCAGCTGGTCAATGACCGGGACTGCAGAGGGGAAGACCCCTAACCTTTCACCTTCCCTCTCCAGGAGGTGCGGGGAACAGCAGTCTTGCACCCACAGACCCGGCGGATTCCCCGGGTATGTGGCGGCACTTCTGAGCAAAGGGGAGGCGGAAGGCTTCTGCACCTGGCACATGTCGAGGTGTCCACTGAGCCCGGGACAAACAGCCTTGCCTGGGTGGCCCTGGCCCAGGGATCCTTTGAAGGGAGTCAGGATGGATCAGGAATTCCTTATAACCCCTGGAGGAGAAGAGGGTGTGCAGAGGCCGAGTTAAAAGCCACTGGGGGGGGGGGGGCGTGGCGAGATGGAGTAGGACAGCCCAGGGGGCCCCACAGAGGGAGGCCTTTGAGGAAATGCCCAAAGAGTGGACGGAGAGGGTCGCGAGCTCTGTGGAGGGAGAGGGGATGGCCGCAGCTCCGGGCTGGAAGGTGGCCAGGGTGATGGAGGAAGTGCAATGGGGTCAGGATTGGGAAGGACCTAAGGAGGCGCGGGGGACAGGGACGGGCAGCTCACTCACCAGGGGCAGAAAGGGTGGGTTGGCACCTGCCTGTGTGCGGCGAGGTGACGTTGCCTTCACCAGGAGGCCAGGCACCCCGGAGGAGCTCCTGGCAGAGGACGGCTGAACTCGTCCAGGGGTGTCCGTCCTCCTCCGCTCCACCTGCCAGATGAAGCCACTGGGTCTCCAGCAGGGAGGGGCCTGGGAAGCAAAGGACCTGCACAGCCACCAACCTCACGCCTCCCCTTGCCTGTCACCTACAGATTCCTGTGACCCCTACCTGGTGACCACAGAGTCGGGGTCCCAGAAAGGTGATCAAAGGGGGGGGGGGGGCACAGCCACGCCCTGGAGGAGGAGGAGGGAGGGACACGGCCATGCCCTGGAGGGGGAGGGGCACAGCCACACCCTGGAGAAGGAGGAGGGAGGGGCACGGCCACGCCCTGGAGGAGGAGGAGGAGGAGGAGGGAGGGGCACGGCCACGCCCTGGAGGAGGAGGAGGAGGAGGGAGGGGCACGGCCACGCCCTGGAGGAGGAGGAGGAGGGGGGAGGGGCACAGCCACGCCCTGGAGGAGGAGGAGGGAGGGGCACGGCCACGCCCTGGAGGAGGAGAAGGAGGAGGAGGGAGGGGCACGGCCACGCCCTGGAGGAGGAGGAGGAGGGGGGAGGGGCACAGCCACGCCCTGGAGGAGGAGGAGGGAGGGGCACGGCCACGCCCTGGAGGAGGAGGAGGAGGAGGGAGGGGCACAGCCACGCCCTGGAGGAGGAGGAGGGAGGGGCACGGCCACGCCCTGGAGGAGGAGGAGGAGGGAGGGGCACGGCCACGCCCTGGAGGAGGAGGAGGAGGGAGGGGCACGGCCACGCCCTGGAGGAGGAGGAGGGAGGGGCACGGCCACGCCCTGGAGGAGGAGGAGGAGGAGGAGGAGGAGGAGGAGGAGGAGGAGGAGGGGGAAGGGGCACGGCCACGCCCTGGAGGAGGAGGAGGAGGAGGGAGGGGCACGGCCACGCCCTGGAGGAGGAGGAGGAGGGAGGGGCACGGCCACGCCCTGGAGGAGGAGGAGGAGGGAGGGGCACGGCCACGCCCTGGAGGAGGAGGAGGAGGAGGGAGGGGCACGGCCACGCCCTGGAGGAGGAGGAGGAGGAGGAGGAGGAGGGAGGAAGGGAGGGGCCTGCACTGCTCCAGCAGCCGCTGCTCTTCTCCCCCAGACCCCACCCGCTGGGACCACACAGCCCAGAACCTCCTCCGGATGGGCCTGGCGTTCCTGGTGCTGGTGGCTCTGGCGTGGCTCCTGGCTGAAGACTGGCTGGGCAGGAGGAGGGCTGCAGCTGGGAAGGCCGGAGGCCGAGAACGCAGAGCTCCTGGAAGAGGGGCCGAGGGACACTGCCCACAGGTGGCACTGAAGCTGGCTCCTCGGCCTCAAGCCATGTGAGCTCTGCCTGACCCCTAGAGGACAGGTCATGGCGGGAATTGGGCACCAAGGAGGTGACTGCACAGGGTTTGGCAAGGCATCCCAGGGGAGGCAGGCAGTGGGGCGGAGACGCTGGACGCCCCCCTAGACCACCCGGAGCTCTCCGCAGGCAGATGTTCAGGCACCTCGAGAGGACCCAGGGAATTTTTAAATCTGAGTTTTCTGTGGAATATCAGGAGATGTCAAGTCCGGGCTGACAGACAGCCCAGCCGGAGCTCCGGCGTCACATTACCCCCGGTGGCCACGATGCTATTCTCTGTACCATGGAGATGGGGCTGGGACCCGCTCTCTTCACTCCTAGGTCCCCATTCTGAACCTCCGCTCCTCCATCCCTGTTGACCAGGTGTCCTAAGGTCCAAGAATTTCTAAATTCTTATCAAACTGCAGTCTCCCCACACCAACTTCATCCCGAGCTGAGAGGGACTTGTTGGAGTGAGTTTGTGAGACTCGGATGTTTCATATCCTAATTTACGGCAGGGAGAGACTCTTGGGAAAATAAGGTACAAGTTTTATGTCCCGAGGCTTACATGTGGGCCCTGACCACCAAGGCCTGTGTCCCCTCCAGTCCCACCAAAATCTCTCCCCAAACCTCACAGGGTGAGCCCAATTGCCACAGTTGCGTGACGCATTTTGAAATCCTGAACATATTCTATATCCCAGCAGAAAATGAAGGGTGAGGAGGAAGAGCACCAAAAACCTCTGTTGCCAAGCTAGATAATATTCAATAAAATTAAATTAAAATTCAAAATGAATGCCGACAATGTCCATGATGAACAAAATCTCAGAACTGTAAATGACGATGCGCGTTAGTCTGTTAGGGTTGTCACGGCAGGGAGGTGGCCGGTCAGCAACACCTTAGCTCTCAGCTCCGAGGACCAAAGTCCAAAGTCAAGGTCAGGCAGGGCTGGCTCCTCCCAAGGCCCCTCTGGGGCTCCCTGTGGCCTCACAAGTTCGTCCCTTGTCCTGATCTCTTGAGGACATGAGGACATACATAGCAGCAGGCCTCTTCAGCAGCCTCATTAACCTTAATCACTTTTCCAAGTAACCTGGGGGGCCACATTGGGGTGGGGAGGGGCCACAACTCAGCCGTCAGAGGACCTGACCCTGAACCTGCCTGGCCTTGACCCACCGGCCCTCCCCAGCCCTGGCCCTGTGAGGAAGAGTAGCTGCCCCACTCCTGCTGGCCGGACACCAGGCTGGGTGCCCAAGTCATGGGCTGGGGGCTGCCCCCAGGTCACAGCATCCTGAAAAGTCACAGAACGGGGGTGAGAGACACAGCTCTTTCAGGGAATTAAGGACCCCAAAGCTCTCTGCCTTCACCCAGGAACGGGCTTGTGTCACATTCACCTCTGAAGCCGGCGGGTTCCTGAGCTCCAGAGCCCCCCATCCCAGGTCCCGCCACCCGTGAACTTTCAAAACGAGCGGAAGAGTGAGGAAGGAACGTATCCGGAGCTAGTTCTGTGGGCACATGAAAGAACAGTGTGCTCGTGATCCTGTGGAGATGAGAGGGGACTCACGCAGCCACCACCAGGAGGTTACCACGGGCAGGAGGAGTGTGACCATGCGTGGAGAGCAGATCACCCAGGGCAGCGAGACCTCGGCAAGGCCTAGGCCTCCTCCTGAGGGCAGACAGGGGCCACCAGGGGCTCTAGGGACAGATAGGGTCACACATGTTTGCATGTAGGCATGGGGGGGGTGATCCCTCAGGTGACGTGGGACACTTGGAAGAGGAGGACAAATTCGCTGAGACTGTTAGGAGGCTCCTGCGTTATTCCAGGAGAAGTTGGGGACCGCACAGAGAAGTGTTACCTTTGACACTGTTTAGGCACAGAAACCATATTTTATTGTTTGGAGGGACGGCTGAGGAGGTGGCAGGGTCCCTGGAGCTAACAGAGTGGACCTCTGGGCAGACAAAGGGGACCTGACCTCCCCTCCTGCTGCCCATTGGTGTGGATGTCGTGAGGAACCCTGACAGGCGCAGAAGGGGACCTGCCGGCAGAGAGCACAGCTAGCGGCCCCTCTTCACACACTGCCCTTGAGCTTCACCCCAGCTGAGTGGAGAATGATGGACAAGTGCAAATTGTGTCAGGCTGGGCGGCTCAGTGGAGGGCACTCGCCGGGCACATGAAGGCCCTGGACTGGACCCCCAGGACGGGAAAGCAACTGTACCTTCTCAAGGTGTGCGATGAGGTGACTGGATACACACACACACTCTAGTGATACCACCAATCAGCATGCCGGCACCTCACAGGTGACCGTCGGACTGGGAGAGGAGGGCACACCAGGAATCGGCTCTGCACGGTCCAAGGGAACTGCGTGGTGCTGCTCATCAGCCGCCAGGCTATACTTGCGGTCCCAGGACTTGTTCCTCTTACAACTGAAGTTGTGCCCGTGACCCACCCAGCCCCAGTCCCCTGCCACCACCCCACTCTGCTCTGTGAGCTTGGCTGCTCGGATCCCCCGTGCGAGATCACGCAGCCTCTGTGCACAGGAACGTGCGCACTGCCTGTCACAGGCTCATAGAACATTCCTCCCTTATTCTTCTCCTAGTTTTGAAAGTTCTTGGGGTGGTGGGGACCTGGGATGGGGGGTCTGGAGCTCAGGGACCCCGTGGGTGAATCTGACACAAGCCTGTTCCTGGGTGAAGGCGGACAGCTGCAGGGTCCTCGAGTGGCTTGTCCACCCGGCCGTCATCTCCAGCCCAGCAGTGCTGCGGCGAACGCTCCGCCTTAGCTGATTGCACCCCTTGCAGGGACACGCCGCCGCTCTCTCTTCACTGGCCCGCTGACGGGCCACAGGTTGCCTCTGAGTCTTGGTGGTCCTGAGCCATGCCGCAGGGGAGACCAGGACAGGAAATCTTCCCGTTCCACGCCACAGGTCCACCACAGAGGCAGGAGGTAAGGACCAAGACCCAAAGTCCGCCCTGGGACAGCTGCCTTCCCGGGGTCAGACACCCCAACCTCCACCTCCCGCTGGGCCATCCTGGCGTCAACTGAGATGAGCAGGTGATCCACCGCAGGCTGAGAGGGGCTGGGATTCCAGACCAGGAGGCACTCTGGGAAGAAGGCCCACCTCGCCCCACCCCACCCTGCCCGGGGTCGCCCGCCCTGGCTGACCCCTGTGCCCACCCGTGCCCACCCCAGCCTGGGTCTTGGCCCTGCACTTGCTTCCTTGGTGCCCTTCCTGTGGCCAGCACCGCAGGGTTTCCTGGAAGGCGCAGCAGCCTCCTCCGCTGTCACCACCCCCTCCATCAGCAGATCCGCCCTCTGACCACTTCCTCCTCGCGGACACCTCGCGGGCTCTCAGCCCTCCCGCTGCCTGGGCTCTATGGTGGCCACAGGTGCACTGCAGGTCTTCGGGGTTCTGAGTCCAGCCGCCCGGGATGGGCTCGCGGCACCCAACGCCCGGCCTTCCGCTTCTCTAAGACTGAAGCCCCGAGCTGCTCTCTGAGCCCTCAGAGCCCTTCGTCCACTTCCCTCGTTCAACTGGACTCACCAGCGGGACGATGCCACACCTGCTCGTGACACCTGCTCTCTCCACCACCCACCTGCTCACACCACTGCTGGGAGGTCCCACACAAACCAGCCACACGAACCAGAGGCCAGGTGGCACGTCGTGTGCATAGGGAGTGGGACTCCAGGTGACCCACGTGCACTCCTGGGTACTTACCCAAATCCACATCCTGTAGTGACACAAGTCACACAGCCAAGTCATGGAACCAGCCCAGGCGTCCTTCAGCAGATGAGCGGATGAAGAAGATGTGGTGTGCGTGGGTGTGCATGTGTGCATGTGCGTGTGCGTGTGTGCATGTGCATGTGTGTGCGTGTGTGCATGTGTGTGCGTGTGCGTGTGTGCATGTGCATGCATGTGCGTGTGTGTGCATGTGTGTGTGCATTAGTGGTTCCACTCAGCTACATAGGAGAGTGAAACCATATCCCTGTTGGTACGTGGCGGGAATTGGGGAACATCATGCTGAGTGAAATGTGAAGCAGAAAGTCAGGGTCGATCGTGCTCTCTCATCTGTGGAAGTTGGAAACGAGGAGGGAAGTGGTTTTCATAAAATAGCACAGTGGGTAGGATGAGAGGGAAAGGGGGACAGGGAAATGAAACTGACCACAGTGTGCGTGTGTCGTCACATGACCTGCCGTGAACCCCACTGATCATGATGCACCGATCACAGGACTTTACAGAGGGACACAGGTGTCTGTTTCCTGACAAGTCATGTCTGCTGGGACCTTGAAACTCCAACCTGGGCAAATGTCTTCTAGGTAAAGATTTTCACGGCTTGTTTGACTCTTACGTGACGGGCAGACAGACACGGGTAACTTCCGTGCATCTTTTGTAGATGGTAGGAATACCAACTCACGTTCTGTGCGCAGTCATTGGTGAACACGTTTTTTCCCGGTGCCGGGGCTGGAAACCAGGGCCCACATGTGCCATGTGAGGCTCCACGGAGGAGCAGCTCCCCGGCCCCACCAAGCACTTTAGGCTTCTGAGTTCCCTCATATCCTTTAAAACCTCTCTCCAACCCAGCGGCATCTTCATCCCTCCTGTTTAACTGGGTGCTCTCTGCCTATTTTATCGTGAGTTCATGTTTAGAAGTTGTTTCATTTTCTTCCATAGGGAAAACCAATTATGGCCGGGCATAAGGTGCACACGCCTGTAATCCCTGCACCCCAGGAGGCTGAGGCAGGAGGATCTCAAGTTCAAAGCCAGCCTCAGCAACAGCAAGGTGCTAAGCAACTCAGTGAGACCCTGTCTCTAAATCAAATACAAAATAGGGCTGGGGATGGGGCTCAGTGGTCAGGTGCCCCTGAGTTCAATACCTGGTCCCCCCACAAAAAAATAAAAGAAAGAAAAAGAAAACCAGCTATGGAAACACAAGCTGTTCCATAAACCACCCTGTCCCCCGTAGATGAAGGCCAGTGTGGCCCTCAGATAATCACAGCACCCTGGTCCTCGGCTTCATTCCCAGGGTCCAAGTTACCTGCAGGCAACCACAATATCACTATGGTGCAACGGCGGTTTGAGGCCGTTGCACTCACCCAGCATGCCTCAGGATTGCTTTATGGTTGCCAGTCCTACTGGGCCCGACGTATAAACTCAGCTTTCTCTAGAGCTGCAGGCACAGGGAGACCACATGGGGATGGGTAGCAGCCACACTTCATGCCACACTGGGGCTTGGGATGGCTGTAAATGCAGACATTCACCCAGTTACTGTGCTCTCACCTGTTCAGGAAAAGAAGGGGTGCTTCCAACCTCACCCCACCACCCACCTCCCTCCTGGCTGAGGTAAGCGAAGCCCCCGCAGTGACACCCGAGGATGGCCCCTCCCTCTGTCGTGGTGCTGTGGCCCCTGCCTCCCCAGTCTGAACCCCATCTCTCCCACTCTGCACCCTCCTCTTTCCGTGCCACCTCCTCTCCTGCTGCGACCTCTACACCTGTAGGAGTCACTCCTACTTCAAAGTCCACTTTCACAGGTGCAGTAAGCACTGGGGGTTCTGCCCCTGGGCACACCTGGGATGCCTGAGCCCTCGCTGCGGTGGCAACACACACACATCCCACTTCCCACTGTGACCTTCTCAGGGGAGGAACGGGGCTGGGACCTGACCCTCACAATCACAGGCAGCGACTTTCAGAGCTTAAGTCACCGAGGGACATTCCGCAGCCACGGAGCAAGTCACTCTGCGTCCCCTCCCCCGGCCCCGGAAACACCCATCTGTCCCTACGCATTTCACTATTTTCTATTCTCTTTTTAAATCTCACTGGTCTTGCTGGCCCCAGTGGGCAGGAAACAGGGATACAGCTGTACCCCCGGTGCACAGGGGACCCCACCTTGAGAGGGTCTGACCCTAGGTGTCAGCCATTCTGGGGCTGAAGCCTGTGAGGGGGTCTTGCCTGAACAGTCCCCAGGGTAAGGTCCCCTCCCCCAGTCTCCCCACTGGGTAAATAAAGACCGGGCAGGAGGTTTTTCTCACCTACAAGAGAGGAGCTGTTAAAACCTCAGCCCCAGGATGTCCAGAGCCCCTGTCCCACATCCTGTGCCTCCTCAGCACCAGGACAGCAGGGCAGGACCTCTCTGGGCTGGGGGTGGGCATGCCTTTCTGATCTTTGCAAGACGCCAGCAGCTCCTCCTCAGGTGACAAACAGCAAGTTCTCTCAGCACTGCCCACGGTCCAGAGGGCATCAGTTCACACTCCAAGGACACCCGCCTCAAAGGGGCTCTGTGCTGGTCCTCCTTTGCTTATGAAATAAATAAATCTCTTTGGGGAAATCTCTGCCAAGTTTCACTAAAATATATTTAAAGGGCTAGGGATGCAGCTCAGTGGTAGAGGTTCGCCCCGCACACGAGACCCTGGGTGTGATCCCCAGCACTGCACGATATGTAGATATGTCACCCAAGTGCACGGGGGGTTTGGAGCACTGTGGCCCAGGGCCAAGCCCCTGTTGGCACAGAGTCCTGCCCACCTGTTGACCCATGTGGCCACTTCCCTGCTCTGAGCGCAGGGCTGAGCAGCGTGGCGGGGTCTACGTGGCCTTCAGTGCCTAAAAGTGACTATCTGGCCCTTTGGGGAAAAAATCTGCCAAATCCCAAGTTAGGATATAAAAACAATACTGACCCTGTGGCTGCCGCTCAGGGGTGGAGCGCTTGCCTGGCACACGTGGGGCACTGGGTTCGATCCTCAGCACCACACAAAAAGAAAGGTATTGTGTCCATCTACAACCAAAACAATACATACATACACCAATCCTGTAGTCACCAGGCAGCGACTGAATCAGGCCAAGGACAGAGGAATGGACTGTCCTGAGCACACTCCCAGGCCACCCTTTTCCCAGCTAATACGCCACCCACGCCCCTGTGACCCCCCCCCCCCCAAGCACATGGACAAAGGCAGCTCCAAGCTCAGGACCTTCCCTTTATTACCCCCCGAGGTGCCCGTGATCAGAACTCACTGTGAAGAAAGAAATCGATGCTCAAGCCTACGTTTGACCCCCAGCCCAGGGACCACCACCACCTGGCCCCTTGACCTCCACCATGAGAGCAAGACCAGACCCCCCTGGGACACACAGCCAGGAGGGAGAGAGACTCAGGGTGTCGAGAAAAAGAACTGGCAGCAGGAGGGAGCCTTCGTCCCCACGGCACTGTCCAGGGTCAGGCCAGGGTTGCTCTCCTTCACCTCCCTCAGCACCTCCTGGACCTTCGCGTTCCACTTGTCCATCTTCAACCTGGGGGACCAGAGGACATCGGCACTAACAGAAAAGCTAGTTCTGTTGTCCCCAAATTCACTGCAAACAGCCCAAGTGCCCAGGAAGGTTTCAGGACATTTGCGGCGGGAGACATTTTTGGATCCACAAAATAGTGATCCTGAGAAACGTCCAAGTGCAGACACACGTCCTGCAAAGACCTCAAGAACCCAGCCACGGGCTCCCCCAGCCGCAGTCGTTTCTGTAATCACCACACAGAGCCTCGCTCCCGTCCCCTCTGCTGGCACACCTGTCCTCAGGCAGCCCCTCCCACTGACCTTCCTGTCCAGCCAGGTGGGAGCAGCCCAGGTGCTGCCCACTGGAGAGACAGGCGCTCACCCCAGCCAGATGACCTCCCAAGAAAGATGGCTAAGACAGACAAGTCCACGCGTCTCCCCAGCGCAGAGGCTGGAAGTCCATCTGGATGCAGAGTAGAGATTCCCAGAGGGTGGGAAGGTGCAGGAGGACAGAGGAGACTGAACAGCACCAAACAGAAGGCACAGCCCTGGGGTTCCACGGCACAGGGAGGGCACCGTGGTTCACAGCGGCTAGTGTACATCCTGAGTCACTAGAAGAGGAGCCCAAAGGCTCCACAAGGTAATAAGGAGACGGAAACGTGAACCGTGCCCACTGGGTCAGCACTCACTGTATACGTGTAGTGCAGCGTCATGCCAGCCAGGGCGGGCGCACCTGCGATCCCAGCTACTCACACGGCCAACCGGGGAAACTTGGGAAGACCCCGCTTCAAAATAAAAGACAAAGGGCTGGGGTGCAGCTCAGTGGTAGAGCACCTCTGGGTCTGATCCCCAGCACCTCAAAAAATATGATCACTGTACCCCATAAATACATGCAATTATTACAGGTCAATTAAAATCATTTTTAAATGTTCAAGGAGATAGAATTATTAAAGACCCTGATGTGATCAGCACACACTCTATACATATATCCAGTTATCATACTGTGCCCCATACCCACGTGCTACTAAAATACAAAATATTTGAGTGAATGAATACATTTTTTCTAAAGCCAAGAAGATATTGGATAGTCAAACATTCAGTAGAGCCGGACACGCTGGGGCATGCTTCTAATCCCAGCAGCTGGGGAGGCGGAAGCAGGAGAATCACAAGTTCAAGGCCAGCCTGGGCAACTTAGCCAGGCCCTAAGCAACTTAGTGAGAACTTGTCTCAAAATAGGAAATGAACAGGGCAGGGGGTGTGGCTCGTGGACAAGGGCCCTGGTCCCGAGTCCCAGTGGTGGGGGGACGCTCATAGAACCAAGAATGCCAAAGCGAACCCCAGGGTGAAACATCAACTTGGATCCACGTGGCCGCCATGTCCAGCCCCGCTCATGTGAGGTGGGATGGCGGAGGGTGTCGCTGAGGGATAACAGGGGACAGAAATAGGTCCAGACCACAACATGAGGCGGGAGGCCACAGGGCTCGAGGTCCCACCATACTTCTTGGTGGCATTATGGCTTGCTCCAGCCCCGGACACACCCCTGCACTGCAAACCAGGTTGAGTGGTCGCCATGTCTACAACTCACAGCCCCGGAATGAGGCCAGCTTGGACATTCCTGTGGAAGCAGGAGTTGCATTCCTGGAGCGAATGACAGTGGGCTGGCCACCGGGGATGTCACAGGTTCCACAACTTTTACAAGGGGTGAGAAATAGGAACACCGCTTCCTGGTCCCTACCCCAATCCTCCCCGAAAAGAGATGGCAGTGGAGGTGGGGACGGTGCACAGAGGACCAGAGCAGGGTGGGCCAGCTCCCGGCCAGATCCTGTCCTGCCTGTATCTTAAATAAAGCCCTCCTCCTCTGCCTTGCTCCACCTGGCAGGTGGGGACGGCCCGCTCTCCTCTCCCTGGGCCTCTGGATACAGTGTGCACACCTGTGGCCCGAGAGCAGGAAACGTGGGTCTGCTCTGCTGGAAGGGAGGAGCCGTCTGCGAGGGCTTTGGGGAAAGGCCCGAGGAAGCCAAAGACGGGTCAAGGTACTGGAGGGCTGCAGATGTTTCCCCGTCAGGGAAACCCCTGGAGAACCAGCTTCGCTCAGCGGGGACCCAGGCAACCCTGGGACCCCGGAGACGGCAAAAGCAGGAACCACGAGTCCTGGCTGGGTGTGCGGTGCGCCCACGCCAGTCCTGCGCACCCACAGGCAAGCTCCAGCCTGTGCCCCAGGGGGTCTGAGCATCCGCGTGCCCAGTACCGCGTGTGCTGGACAACACTGCACAACACTCGAATCCAAGAGAAGCGCTTAGGAGAAGGGGGCAGTGGACGGAATCCCCCAGGCGAGGGGCTGCTGGGAAAGGGGTGTCACCCCCGCCTCCCCTTCCTGGGCAGCACTGATCTCTTCGAGGGAAGCCCGCGTGTGGAGCAGGAAGACCATACCTGAGCGTCCTCAGGGGCCCGCTGCTGGCCCTCAGGGCCTCCAGGAGCACGGTCACTCCGCTCAGTCCCAAGGCGTTCTGGCCCAGGTCCAGAGTCTCCAGCGTCTGGTTGCTCACGAGGGCAGATGCCAGCTCCGGACAGTGCAGAGGGGTGAGGGAGCACCCCCAGAGCCTGTGGAGGGCAGAGAGCTGCTCACCACCAGAACCCAGTGTGCCGCCCGGTGCACACGCTGTCCTGGGATCCAGCCGGGAGCAAATGGGGCAGGTGATCAGCTCCGTGGTTGGGGTGGGGGGGTGACGTGGACGGTCTTGGAACAAAACAGGTGAGTGGGCCAGAGAGGGCCACCGGTGTTACTTACACTGAGACCGCCGGTTGCCGGTGACCATGACGAGTCCTGCTTCCTCCAGTGTTGAAGTTTAACACCAGAGGAGCTCACCCAGGCAAGCGTCGAGTAGAAAGTGAGACGCTCGGAGAGATCGTGAACGGACTTCTCCCAGTGGAAGACGAGGACCCAAGGCGGAGTCCGTGGGGTGAGGAAGTCCTGTCCCTTTGGCACGTCCCAGTTCCCCCTCTTCTCCTGATTCTTGTCTGTTACCTCGTCCGTTTCCCCTCAGCCTGCACCGTGACTGGGGGAGGTGTGGGATGGCCTGGGGGAGCAGGTGGGCAGCCCAGGGGGCATAGATCAGCAGCGCTCTGCTCCGAGATGCTTAACTAACTACCTTAGTGGCAGGCGGAATAGCAAAGGGTTTCGGAGACATAAATGGTCCAGCCTCCCAGAGGTGATTTCCAACTTCCCAGACTCAAACTGGCCTCTGTTTTCTCAATTTGACCCTATTTACCTCACTACACTGACTGCCTGTCTGGCTTCAGTAGTGGGCAGGGAAGTCCTCATGGGAGAGTGACGTGAGAACCACCTTCAAGGCAGGAAGACCACACACAGCGCGGACATGAGACGTGCATAGGATTACGTGAAAACTAGTCACCTCGGTCCTGCATGTGAGGAATGTGTCCTCCGTCCACAGCTGTGTGTCACCTAGTCTAGCAGGTATGGATATACAACGCCATATACAGATGGACACAGAACACAAGTGTGCAGTCGTGAGTGACAGTCGCACCACATGCACGATTTCAGGGAAGTTTTCTGTTTGCTCAAGTACATGACCGTCTATCATCTCCAAGGCCTACTTTTGTACACTTTGGTGTGTGTGTTATTTGTGTGTGCATGTGTTTGTCTTAGGTGTGCATTTGTGTGGCTCTTTAAAGATCTGGAGCTGGGCGTGGTGGAGTGCATCTGTAACCGCAGGTACTCAGGAGGCTGAAGCAGGAGGATTTCAAGTTCAAGGCCAGCCTCAGCAACTTAGTGAGACTCTATCTCAAAAGGAAAAAAAAAAAAAACTAAACAGGACTGGGGTGTGGCTCAGTGGCTGAGTGCCTTCCTAGCATGCATGAGGCTCTGGGTTCCATCCTCAGCCCCACAAAATAAAACAAACATCCCGGACAACAAAGGTCTGCACTGGGGGTCCCCAGGAGGCAGTTCCACATCATGACGTGGCCACTCTTGAGGTCCATTTCTGCCTGTGGCACACCTCTCGTGCTGAGGCACCGGCTCTGCCCTCCAGAAGCTCTGAGCCAGGGGACACGCGGCCAGCTTCCTCCTCTTGCTGATGCAGGTCTCCTCAGGTGTCCTCTGTTCTGCTCTGACCTTCTCAGTGGCTCTTTCCAGACCCCAAAGAAGAGCATGGAAAGAAAACCTCAGGACTCTGTGCTCCTGATTGTTTACCCCCAAACACGTCACACCTGCTACGCGCTTGGACACAGTTAAGGACACGAGGACATCGCTTTGTCCTAGAGAGTAGTGCCACGCAAGTGAAGAGCGACTGCCACACCGGTCACCAGGGGGCCATGTCACCCACGAGGCAGGCACGGCCCACACCTCTCCTGTCTGCACGCAGTGGGGACAGCTTCGTCTCACCCGAACGCTGTGCTTGGGGCTCCCACTCGGCTGCTGCCTTTTCCTGGGGCCCCGTGAGCTGGCTCCTGGCTTCCGGAGTCTGTCTAGAGGCAGCCAGTTCAGACAGGGTCCTCCGAGGCAGACATCCCCCTGCCTGCGCTGGGAGCCCCGAGCTTGCGGAACTTGGTGGCCTGGGCACTCTGCTGACCTGCTCTCCCCCGGGCGTGGAAACCCAGCCTTTGCCGCTGAGCACCCTCGGCCCCGTGGATGGCTTTGGATTGTGGCTTCTTACCAGTTCCTCAAGGGCTCTGTTCAGGCCACACTCTTCCTCTTCCACACAGCCGGTCACCTTTGCAGGCTCTGTCTACCCACCCCAGGTCACTCATCCCAACAGACGTCTGTTTCAATCTGTCATCCTCCCCAGGGAATTACGTAACCATGGGAATGCTACCCGACATTTCAGTCCTGATTCCTGGGAAGAACAGAAGTCAGAAAGAAGCAAAAGATAACTTCTCAATCTCCACGCATTTGTATATTTTAAAACCTCCACAGGCTGGGGTGGGCTCAGCGGTGGAGCGCCTGCCCAGCATGCCGAGGCCCTGGGTCGGGTTGCTAGCACCACAAAGTGTAACAGATAAAAATGTCTTTTTAAAAAGGCTAATTTTGCCAGTGCATCTGTGATCCTAGGGACAAAGGACGCTGAGACAGGAGATCCCAAGTTTTAGGTCAGCCTGGGCAACTCTGTCAAAGCAAAAATTAAAAAGGGCTGGGGTGTAGCTCAGTGGTAGAGCACTTGCCCAGCATGTGCAAGGCCCTGGTTTGATCCCCAGCACGAAAAAACAAAATATGGGAAGACCTTCACTGGGACCACTGCCAGGTTCACTGCCTGGTTAACCACAGCCCGGGCAGGGGGCAGTTAGAGCCAGCCAGGGGGTGGGCATGGATGGAAAATAGGAAGCAGCATTAGGGATGGGGTCCTCACTAAGTGGGGCTGGGGGTTCTTGCTGAAGGCAGGGGTGACCAGCGGTCACCTGGGGGTGGAGGATGGGACATGGAGTGTGAGCAGGTATGGCGGTGGGGTTCTGGCTATACTGAGTTGCTACAACTGGATTTCCCGGGAGGCACACACGGGCCTAGGGGAAGGTTCCTAGGGGAAGGTTGACAATTTGGTCAGAGAATCTTTGCCACCCTCCCATCCCCCTTCTCAGTTCAGATGCCAGTCGAGTGCCCCAGGCTCTGCCCTGGATCTGACCACCTGCCTCTGAACTGGGGGCTTCCGTGACACTTCCTGGTGTTCAGTTAAGTGGCTGGATGGGCTCGCAGAGCTCCGGGACACGTTCTCACGTAGACCCACTTCTTACAAAGCTGTTTTAAGGTCCAGGTGGACAGCTGGAGGCCGAGGTGCTTGGGAGGGGCTCCCTGGAGCTCCCCTGCGCTCAGGGAGTTGGGGGGCTGCGTGCTCCTGGACACATGTGAGTGTTTTCTCCAGCAAGGAGGCCTGTTTTGGGAGCTTCCTCAGGTGGGCCTGGTTAACCACATTATTGGTCATCAGAATTTCCCAATTTCTACCACTGGTTCCCTGGTAATAACCCCACCTCCCGTGGCACGTGTATCTAGGGGCTTTCCAAATAGCACCCATTAACACAAACTCAGGTGCGCTTGATAGAGCGTGTTCACGAAGAGCAACAGACATCTCCACTTTGTGTGTGTGACTGACCAGGGATCAACCCAGGGCCCTCTGCACACTAGACAAGTGCTCTTCTGCTGAGCCACATCCCCGGGCCTTTTTTTTGGTACTGGGGATTGAACCCAGGGACACTCGACCACTGAGCCACATCCCCAGCACTATTTTGTATTTAATTTAGAGAGAGGGTCTCACTGAGTTGCTTAGTACCTCGCCTTTGCTGAGGCTGGCTTTGAACTGGTGATCCTCCTGCCTCAGCCTCTCAAGCCACTGGGATTACAGGAGAGCGCCACCACGCCCAGCTCCCCAGGCCTTTCGATCTTTGCTACAGGTCTCTCTGAGTTGCTCAGGCTGGCCTTGAACCTGCAATTCCCCTGCCTCAGCTCTGCCTCTGCCTCAGCGTAGCTGGGATTATAGGCGTGTGCCCCTGTGGCCAGCTTCTTTCACTGTGTTCAACCTCGGGAGCTGTTTCTGGGAGGGGGGAGACAAAAGGTCAAATATTTAACAAAAGACACACCTATTAGAAAAATCCTAAAAGGGCTTTTGAGAGAGCCAGGGGCCCTGCACAGAGCTCAAAGTGTATGTCTCCAATTCCTCCTGCTCGCCCACCGGACCCAGGGGATCCAGAAAAGGGCTTGGACCAAGGATCCTGATTCCCAGTCCCCCAGGCCAATTAAGTTAGATGGGCCCAGGGCAGGCCAGGTGCCTCCTGTGAGTCCCCATCAGAGGTGAGGACCACCCAGCAGCAAGGCCTGGGGTGGGAAGGAATCCTGCCCACCCCGCCCAAGGGCCAATCGCAGAGCCAGGCTGGTGGAGCGCCTCATATAGACCCATCCTCTCCCTGGTGCACGTGGGAGCAGGTCCTGGCCCTGGGGAGTCAACTCCTCATCTCCTCTGGGGAGCGGCAGTTCCCGGTGGGATTCCACCCTCGAACTTCTGAGTCTGGAGCATTGCTGTGAGCCTTGGAGGATTCGCGAGGGCCCTCGAGCTGAGCTCTCCCCTGGTGAGTACAGATTTGGAGAGAAGAGCCCCCAGTGATTCTGTAGTTTTTCCTAACATTGGTTTTGTCTGAGTTTTATAAAATGCACTTTCTTCTAATATTTTTAGTTATTGATGGACCTCTATTTCATTTATTTATATGCGGTGCTGAGAATCGAACCCAGGGCCTCACACATGCTAGGCAATCACTCTATCATTCAGCCACAGCCGTAAAGTGAAATTTCTATCCCATTAAGTTTACCCACTTTAGATGAAGAGTAGCTTTGATTGGGTTTATGCAGTGAAGCAAATACCACCTGAGTTAGGACAAAGGGCGCACTCCTGACAGAGGTGGGAAGCGAACCTCGGGTCAGCAGGCTTTTCTCTATTCTGTATTTAGTGGCAGAGTCAACCGTGGACCCTGGCATGGCTCATTTTCAGGGCAGAAAATGGCGGCCAGCTGAAGCCAGGGTCTGGGTTATCTAGGCTTCCTTTAGGGTGGAACAGGAATGTGAATAGGGAGTTCCCTGCGGCTTGGCAGCATCAAGTGACCCATTAGGGTGGAGGGTCTGGTGCCAGTCAGGTGACGTTCCTCTGTGTTCCTTTGCTCGGGCTGAGGCCTGGGATTTTAAATGACAAAAGCTTAGGAAAATGGCCTCAAACTTATTTTCTATACCCTTCAACTCCCCCCTCATTGGGCAGCATTTGCACCTCCCAGAGAAGGTCCCTTGGCCCCGCCACTGCGGCAGAGGCCTGTGCCTGTAGTTTTGAGCTGGTGCCCTGTCTACAACTTGGATGGTGAGATCTTGATCCCCCAGGACTTGGGTAGAGTGTCACAGAGGCTGGGGGCGGTGACCTGTGCTCAGGAAGGTCACAGGTCTGTGTCCCACGCCCCACACCTGCGGGTCTGTGCTTGCAGGAAGGGGAAGGCTGAGCAACCAGGTGTTGTCCAGGGGCCCTGCCATCCCAGGCTAGAGCAACCAGGTTGCTTCCTGCGTCTTTGCAGCCAGAGTTTAACCTGCAGGCCCTTCTGCAGAAGCTGACCTGAACGAGGATGAATGAAGGAGTTTTAATCTCCATTAAGGATCCTCCCGAGCCGGAGGACGACCTACAGAGGCCCTTGTGGTGTGAGTGGAAGAGGCCACCAGCAAAAAACTGACAAATTCTGATCCACAGATTCCCAGACAATTGGCTACAGAACGCGACCTGCACGTCTTGGAAAAGATGAGTTGCACAGAATCGTCTCCAATCCCAGGTAAGGACACTGGGCTTTTGTAACCCAGAGCAGTCGTCCCCAGGGGGTTCAGAGATGCCTGGAGTGTTGCTGCAACTTGCAGCCCCTGCTCTGATGTCAGGAGGTGTGAGGGCCACCTCGCTGGGGGATCCTGCCACACGTGTTTCTCTCCTCTTCTGACTACCCCAGGCTTTTCCCCACTCCGCTCTCCCTGTTGTGGTAACTTGATGATTGCGGCTGTATTGCACCAGTATTTGTGATTTTATTTTACCTCCTTTGATGGCATGTTCCACATTTTTAAACCTTTTTGTTTGGGAATAATTTTATATTTATAGAAAAGTTGCCAAGACGGTACCAAGAGATCCCATGCACCCTTCACCCAGCGCCCCCTAATGTCTGCAGCTCCCCTTGGTCAAAACTAAGAAGTATGGGGCTGGGGCTCAGCAGTAGGCACTTGTCTGGCATGTGTGAGGCACTGGGTTCAGTTCTCAGCACCACATATAAATACATAAATAAAATAAGGATCTGTCAACAACTAAAAACAAAAATTAAAGAAACACACAAACTAAGTAAACTTCATGGTGCTGTTAATGAAACTCTAGACAGAGATTCATTGGCCTCTCCCTAATAACGTTGTGAGAGTAAAAGCAAAGGTGACTCCATTTTGTTTTGTGACTCCATCCTGTAAAACAACCAGGCCAAGGAGAAGGGTCGTGACTGGGGCAAGATGTTCTTTTCCTTTTGCTATAGAAACCTTTAAGAACACGGGACTACCTAATGGGGCATTGTTTCTGTAACTAGGGTAACAGGCTCTGTTTCTGTAACTGGGGTGACTGGGCTAACTGTGATTGCTTAGGCTTCCCTCCGCCTGACTGCACTCTCCTGCTTCTGTAACCTGGCTGGCTTGCATTGGCTGGACCCCCCGAACATCCCTATTGCGGTTTTCAGGCTTATAAGGAGGGCCCTTGCAATTGTTGGGGGCTGATCAGGGGAACAGCTTTCTGTTCTGGTCAGTCACCACTGGTGTGCTTCAATAAAGGCTTGATTCCATTATACATGAGTGGTCTGGATGTCAGTTTAGGAAACCCCGTGACGAAGCTTTAACTATAACATCGTGTTGGTTTCCAGGTCCAAACCAGGAACTCCCCGCGCATTTAGAAGAGGATGTCTCCCCAGCCATGAGTACTCACTTTCTCTCTTTCACGAGTTATGCGGGGTTTTAGGGTTTGTTATTTTGTTTTTCAGTACTGGGGACCAGACCCAGGGCCTCATGCATGCTAGGCAAGCACCTACCACTGAGCTGACCCCAGCCCTTCAAGTTGTGTGTTCAGCGTCCTTGAAAAATGAGTTCCTAATTAGCTTCCATTTAAATCGGCATTCTGTGGATCTTCCAGTTCCCACATAGAAGAAACCCACCCAATTCTATTTCTTCGAAAGAAAAAAGTCCACTCAGCATCTCCTCCAGGGTAGGAGGGGAATTTCTTCTGTAAAGTTCCAGTAGTAAATTATTTCAGGCCTCAGACCGTGTGGTCTATGACAGAACTGCACAACTTAATTCTTGTACCACTTATGGGTTGCAGTCGCTGCACGATTCTGTCTTCTGTGGTGCTGGGGTTGGAGCCTAGGGACTTCCCGGGTGAGGCAAGTGCTCCACCACTGAGCTGCCCTGGCCCTGCTGTTGCGTTTGGTGATAAATGGGTGCAACGTTGTACCAATAAGATGTTATCTGTAAAAACGAGAGGCAGACCACACCTGGACTGTGGCCAGTTTTCCAATCGCGCTCTCGGGCAGCTGATCTGCACAGGCTATCAGAGAATCCTAAATACTGTTCTGGTCCTACCCAGAGAGATTCTGGGGAGTCCGGGAATTTGAGTGCTAAAAGCTCCTGTGTGGGGCTGACGTGTGGGTGAGACGGAATCTCAGCTCCAGGTAGGTGCGTCTTACCTAGGGCTGGGACACCGTCAGCTCCCTGCTCCTGTTTAGCAGGAAGACCTCTTCCAGCCAATGGGAAGTCTCAATTTCCCATGTGACATTCTGTAGGGCCTGGGGCTTCCGCTGAGCAGATACTTGGTACCAGCTGGTCTTTTCCTCTTCCCTTAATCTTTATTTCTACTTTGTCTCCATTACCCTGTCTTCATTCTTTCTATAGAACACTTTTAAAAGTTAGAATGTTCCAAATATGATCATTTCAACATGTAAATCATATAAAAATTATTTAAATTATTTAAATGGGGGCATTATAATTACACAATAGTGGGATACGTTGTGACATTTGTAGGTGCACCTACCACAACCCGCCAGTTTGTTTCCAGTCCCTCCCCTGCCCTCTCCTCCCACCTCCTGGTTCCCCACCACCCCTCACCTGGTTCTCTTCCAGTCCCGCCCCCTGGTTTTCTCCCCCCCTTCCCCCCCTTCTCTTCCCACCCCTGCCCCCTGGTTCTCTCCCCCCCCTTCTCTTCCAGTCCCGCCCCCCTGGTTCTCTTCCAGTCCCGCCCCCTGGTTCTCTTCCCCCCACCCCCTGGTTCTCTTCCCGACCCCCCCCAACCCCCCTTCTCTCCCCCCACCCCCTGTTTCTCTTCCAGTCCCGCCCCCTGCTTCTCTCCCGCCCCCCTTCTCCCCCCTTCTCTTCCCCCTCCCCCCCCCCCGCCCCCTGGTTCTCTTCCTCCCTGTAGAACGCTCCCTAATCTCCAGACGTGCAGGTTCTTTGCACGGTGGCCAGCGGGCTGCTTTGCTGCCCTTGTCCCAGTCCATCTCTCATTGAGCTACCTGATGCCTCCCCAGGCCCTGCAGGCGGCCTCTCTCGCAGGGGGCCGCTCCTGTGATTCTCTCAGTCCCAGGGTAAGTTCAACTCTTCCCCATCAAACCCCGCTGGTGTGTGCCTCCTCTGCCCTCTGTGCTCAGCCGCCTGCACCTCCCCAGGCCCAGGTCACAGTCCCTCTCTGTGAAAGTGGAGAGGACCCCTGAGGCCTTTTCTCCTTGCGCCGAGCCTGGTGTTGAGTGGCATGTGCATTCCCTCCTGGCTCCCTCTAGAGTAGGGCGCCACGGAACCCTGAAACGGGGTTCCTCCGGCTCTGATCTTCAGCAGTCATGAACCCCGTGCTGGGGGCTCAGTGATGGGCTCTGGTGCCACAGTGACACTGCCCCCAACTGTGTATCAGGTGTCCCTGGAGCCTGGATTAGCTGCTGTATAAAGGCTGGAGGGAGCAGCTTTGGTCCTCCCGTTTGCGCCATGGTGAAGCATCAGAAGCCGGCGCCAGGTGAGGGGACCTCCCAGCACCTCCCTCTTGGACTTTCTGGCCTCCAGAACTGAGAAGGTCCCATTCTGTATCAATCACTGAGCCTCGGGTATCATGGCACAGCAACAGGAGGGGATCGGACCCCCAGAGCCGGATTCAAGATGTCTTCCTGGTGTGCGTTTCAGGGGTCCTGTGACAAAAAGCCCCACTGCCCTCACTTTCAGAGCTCCCTGGGCCCCAGACTCTGGAAACCTCTGCAGGAGAACAAAGATGACTCCAGGGAGCAATGGGCTGGGATCATGTTACCGGGGGCTGGGGCGGCGTGATAAGTGACAGCCCAGGCTCCGGTGCTCTCTGCCGCCACCGTCCACAGTTGATGGTGTCCCCTGTGTGTCATGGGGCTTGGTTCCTCATCAAACCAAGAGGCCTCATGAGAGCGGGAACCCAGCCTCCTGGAAGCCCAGCAGTGCCGAGCCTGTGCTTCTGGTGGCTACTGAGGTGCTGGTCTCCTCTGCGCGGGCTGCCAGCGCCGAACACCGCGGACCCGGTGCCTTCTGCAAAAGCTATTTTCTCACCATTCTGGGGGCTGGATGTGCCAGATCAAGGTCTGCGGGCTGGCCTCTCCTCGTCTTGCAGGAGAGCTGCCTTCTCTGTGTGCCTCCTGGGCCCCTTGTTACCAGGACACACGTCCCGTCGGCCTCATTTGTCCTCCACGGCTTCTCGTCTTCAGAGTGTTGGGGTTAGGGCTTCAGGGTCAACCCCTGGTGCACAGAGTTCAGTCCGTGGTGCCTGCTGTAGACTTCTGATTTTTCTCCTGGTTAATTAGCATGTTTTCCGGCAGTTCGGTGGTTCTACAAGAATAGAATCACGTCTAACTCGGCAATTCTCCTAGGTATATGTGCAAAAGGGTTGAAGATGGGTATTGAAACAAGAAAATGTGAGAGTGTACGTTGGCAGCATGAGTCACAATTCCCAGAAGGTAGGCACAACCAGATGTCCCCCGTGGGTGAGTGGACGAATGAAATCCCTGTCCATGCCATGGGCATTCCCCGCCACAGAGGGCAGGACACTGCAGCTTGGAAGGGCAGCCAGCGCTGTTCAGGGAAGGGAGTCACAGAAGGCCATTCCCTCAGGAGCCTGTTTATATAAAACTCCCCAAATAAATCCAGAGACGAGATGAGGGTCAGTATGTACCAGGAACTGGGGAGGGGTGATGGGTGGTTCTAGGTGTGAGGGATCGGAAGGAGTTTGGGAACAGACGGTGGTGATGGTCTCGACACTGTGGAAGTACCAATTGTACACGTTTCCATCTTTCGTGGTGCTGGGGACTGAACCCCAAGTCCCCTGCTGAGCTGTCCCTCCAACCTGAAAGTGGTCAGTCCTTGTGCATTTTGCCACAATAAAGCAGACCCCCGTCCCGGAGGCCTTCTTTGCCTCCTTTGACTGTTGGTGCAGGAGAACCCATGGCCCCGCAGTCCAGCTTCTTCTGTGTGTTACAGAGGATGCCCAGGGGCTCACAATGGAGCACACCATGCTGCGAGACCTGGAGGAGTCCTTGCAGAAAGAGGCAGGTGGGTGAACTCCCTCTGATGCCACAAATTTGGTGTTTGAGGGCACACAAGGTAAATCGCCTAACTGGCTTTTCTTGTTCCTGGCATTTTATGTTTTTCAGGAGAGGAGGAGGATGGGAGCTGGACCACTGCTCGGTATCTACCCTGAGGATGGGACGTCGTCCAACTACAGCGAGTCACACACGCCGTGTTCACAGCTCACAGCCACCAGACTCGGAGCCAGCCTAGGTGTCCAGATAAAGAGGATGCCGTCTACACACACGGAGCTATATTCACCCATCAAGAACAAAACTGTGGAAATCTGCAGGATAATGGATGGAACTAGAGACCATCGTGTTAAGTCAAAAGAAGGTCAAGGGTCCTGCGTTTTCTCTCATATGTGGAAGTCAGAGAAAGTTTTAAAAAGGGAGAGAGGAGAGCTCACTAAAACAGAAGGGAGAGCAGTTATTTTAGTCGGCTTTTTTGCTGGAGGAAAATCGCTCAGGACATGACAGTCAGCAAGCAGAGACAGAGCTCTGGTCATCAAGGACAGAATGTCAACCCCAGCCGCCCCCGCGGCCCCTCCTCCAGCCACTCCCCACCCACCCACAGTCGGTTAATGCCCTGATTAGGTCGAGGCTCCCACACCCAATTATTCCCCTCTAAACCTTCCCACTTTGTCACATGAACTTCTGGGGGACACCTCACATCTAAACCACAACAGCAGGGTAGAAAGGACAGGGGACATGGTTAATGAAATGGACCAAATCATGCTGTACGTACAAACCTGTCACGATGAAGCCCACTACTGTGTGTGGTCATAATGCACTAGAAAAAATAAATGGCAGAAATGAACAGAAAAAAAAAATGAAATCACTAAAGCCACCTCCTGTGTCAGTTGTGATTGAAGTGGTCACTCAGGACGTGAAATCCGTCCCTTGCAGCCTGCTTCTGGACCTCCCTAGGGTACAGGTGTGCTCTGAGGTAGAACTGGAGCTGAACTAAGTAGATACAGAGACCCAGAAAGACCCAGAGAGGAGCTCAGAGGGGAGGGGAGGGTTCATTCCACCTCAGCACCCGGCGTCCTGGGAAGATGCTTCCCATCTGCAGGCACCGTCTGGATCCCAGGTCCCCAGACGCCTCTCAGTAGCCGGGTACACCTCCTGCCCCATCTGCAGGCACCGTCTGGATCCCAGGTCCCCAGACGCCTCTCAGTAGCCGGGTACACCTCCTGCCCCATCTGCAGGCACCGTCTGGATCCCAGGTCCCCAGACGCCTCTCAGTAGCCGGGTACACCTCCTGCCCCATCTGCAGGCACCATCTGGATCCCGAGGTCCCCAGACGCCTCTCAGTAGCCGGGTACACCTCCTGCCCCATCTGCAGGCACCGTCTGGATCCCAGGTCCCCAGACGCCTCTCAGTAGCCGGGTACACCTCCTGCTCCATCTGCAGGCACCGTCTGGATCCCAGGTCCCCAGACGCCTCTCAGTAGCCGGGTACACCTCCTGCCCCATCTGCAGGCACCGTCTGGATCCCAGGTCCCCAGACGCCTCTCAGTAGCCGGGTACACCTCCTGCCCCATCTGCAGGCACCGTCTGGATCCCAGGTCCCCAGACGCCTCTCAGTAGCCGGGTACACCTCCTGCCCCATCTGCAGGCACCATCTGGATCCCGAGGTCCCCAGACGCCTCTCAGTAGCTGGGTACACCTCCTGCTCCAACTGCAGGCACCGTCTGGATCCCAGGTCCCCAGACGCCTCTCAGTAGCCGGGTACACCTCCTGCCCCATCTGCAGGCACTGTCTGGATCCCGAGGTCCCCAGACGCCTCTCAGTAGCCGGGTACACCTCCGCATGGGCTCACCTTTTAGTGCCTCAGTTCCCTTATTTGCGAAGTGCAGAATAATGTGGCCAACCTCTCTGGGTCACCATGAGGACTCAAGGTCACCACTGGAAGCTGCTCAGAGCTGGGCTGGACGATAGGAGGCGTCTTTCAGGTCTGGTGAGCACAAGCCGCCCCGAGGCAGCTCTGCCCAGGTCTCTGCCCGGTGCTGGAGCCAGCTCCCCCACCCCCGCCCACCACGAGGGTCCTCCAGCACCAGGTCAGCACTGGGGAGCTCCAGAGGAGGGCGGAAGAGTCGGCCTGACAAGAGCTGGTCCAGGCTGTGACCCCAGGGGAGGGGACCAGTGAGGACAAACCTGGGCACCCCTGGCCAGACGGAGGGGGTCCCAGATGAGGAGCGTGGAGGAATGCAACAGTGGTTGTTCTTTCCTCCTCCTGCGTCCGACTACGGAATAGGCTTTTTGTATCATCTCCATTAAAAAAAAAAGGAGAAAGAGTGAACATAAGCGTATCTGGTAAAGCGCTCTGCGCCTGTGTGTGTCAGGGCAGGGAGGAGCAGGCTGCGCCGCTCTCTGAAGCTGCCCTGGGCAGGGTCTTGATCAGAATAGAGGGTCGGGGCTCTGAACTGGGGGAATCCACCCCCACACCCCCAAATCGCTGATAGGAGGAAGGGAGAGGGAGGGACAGCAGCCACCTGGGGAGCCATGTCCCCAAGGTGACACCAGAGCTCAGGTGGAAAGGAGATCAGAGTGACCTTCAGGAAGACGAGCGTCGGGTGGGTTTGCTGTGAGCTACGGGGAGATGGGGAGAAGACCGCGTCCGGGGCATGAGACGCAGCCAGTTCAGTTACGTGTGTGAAGAGCACAGCGAGTCCCACGGTTGTGTGTCATGTGACAATAACAAAACCAAGACACGAGAAGAGGAAGGCCACTCGTAAGCAGTGTAGGACCCCAGACCCCATAGGTTCAGCCACAGCCGCAGAGGCCCTGGCCGCGCTGGGAATCAGGGAGGACGGGACCCTCACCACACACAGAGCCGGGTGCGTGGGGAGCCGGGCAGCAGGGCGGAGCCCAGGTGCCGCTAGCCACCCAACCACAGGGCAGCCCAGGGACCATCCACCCCGATGTCACTGGAGCAGAGGGAGAGAAGCCCTGCCAGGTCGCATAAGATCCCATATCCTGGACGCACACTCTGCTCCTGTCCCTCAGGGCCCTTCACACCCACAGATGGACTCCGCCTGGTCCTTGAATGTGAGCCCTGCCTGGCTTCCTGCTCCACCTTCCAGAAGCCAACCCTAGGGGGGTGACCCAGGCTGAGCACGCCGCCTCTTCAGGACCTGGTGGGCGAGGGCAGACACCTCTTCCACCTGGGGAGGGTCCTGTCCCCTGTGCTGGTCATTGCCGTGGCCCAAAGGCGATGGTGGCAGGAGACCCAGCACCTCAGGCCTGCACGCCCAGCTGCACGCTGCTCACGGTGTGAGTTAACACAGCGTTGGCCCAAAGAAGACAGAGCCAGTCTCGAGTTGCCCTCGTGGGGACAAAAGGCTCCTTAAACAGCAGAGACACAGGCTGTTGTCCCCACAGGCCATGGGACACTCAGGAGGGGAACAGGGGAACCTGCCTTCCCTTCTCCCAGGCTGGCCAGCGCGGGAACCCCTGGGGACCCAGCAGCACCACGTCTGGGTCTGGGGAAGCTCCCTCCCTCTGCCCACAGAGAGCACCCAGGCCACCCTGAGCTTGGGCGGGGTGTGAAACTCCCTGACCCATCCCCGACACCCCAGAGGTGGCTACGTCTAGGCAGCACCCTCATGTGCCTGTCACTCACCCAAAACCGCTGCACGGACTTTCCCATGGTCTGGGTTGGAGCCGTTCTGCGTTTGACCGGACCGTGGTCCATGACCACGTGCACTGACCGGAGCTGCTGGAGTGGAGCGCCCCGTGAGCATTCCCCTGTAAGGAAGAGGGTGGTAAATTAGACAAAGGGCACAGGCTGGAGAAAGGGGCGTCTCCCAGGACACGTGGGGTGGAACCCAAGGGCAGAACACCTCACTTTCAAAATTGTCTAGACACTGTGGGGAAGAAAATAGAGAAAAAGAAAACCAGGCCCAGGCCCAGAGGGGGAGGAAGAGCTGTGAACATCTGGTCAAACCTTGGTGTGGAAGTCCCGGGGCACGGGCGCCGGCCACACCTACCACATCCTGTGCCTGTCCCTGGACTGCCGGCTCAGTCCCCATCCGGCTGCCCAGTCCCCGTCTGGCTGCCCCGCATCGGCCTGCAGCATCGTGCCATGCCACCCACACCGGTGGCCCTGCTGTGCCTCGGTGAGTCTCTGGTGGAAGGGCCCCGGGCCAGGTGTGGTGGGCACTGTCCTCATACTGCCTGCGTTCCAGGGCTGCACCTGAGCCTGAGGACCAGCATCCAGAGTGGTGAGTCCTCCCCTAAGGCCCAGAGTCGCCCAGGGTTCAGCCGTCCACCTAGAACACGGGGGAGGCAGGCTCCGCGGTGCTGGGAGGGCTTGGGCCAGCAGGTGGGCGGGAGCGGGGGGCAGGCCGGAGGCTCCCCTGCACCACAGCCTCGCTTCCCTTCCAGAGGGCCTCCCGAGACCCGTCATCCAAGCCAGGCCCAGCTTCATGGTTCCAAAGGGACAGTCGGTGACCCTGTGGTGCTGGGGCACCCGGGAGGCTGAGGAGTACCGGCTGCATTTTGAGGGAGGGGTTGCTGCCCTGAAGAGACCAAGACCACCTGGACTCGTGGACAAAGTCAAGTTCTTCATCCCCACCATGGCCTCCAGCACAGCAGGGCAATACCACTGCTTCTACCGCAGAGGGGAGCTCTGGTCCGAGCCCAGCAGCTCCCTGGACCTGGTGGTGACAGGTAACCCACCCACTCCTAGCAGGACCTGGTGGTGACAGGTGACCGACCCACTCCTAGCAGGACCTGGTGGTGACAGGTGACCCACCCACTCCTAGCAGGACCTGGTGGTGACAGGTGACCCACCCACTCCTAGCAGGACCTGGTGGTGACAGGTGACCCACCCACTCCTAGCAGGACCTGGTGGTGACAGGTGACCCACCCACTCCTAGCAGGACCTGGTGGTGACAGGTGACTGACCCACTCCTAGCAGGACCTGGTGGTGACAGGTGACTGACCCACTCCTAGCAGGACCTGGTGGTGACAGGTGGTGGCGGTGAGCACTGCCTGGGCGGTGAGCACTGCCTGGGCGGTGAGCAACCAGTGGCTCTAACTGTCCACGGAGGTGGCTCAGGTGGAAAGGTCACACTGTGCGCGTCTGGCCACAGTGGGAAAGTAATATGTTTTAAAAACACCACAGAGTGTCCCGTCCCTGGGTGTCTGCGGTGGTGGCTCTGGAGGGGACTGTGGTATGGCATCATGCTGCCGATCCTACCCTCAGCCCTGAGGAGCACAGGCCGAGGGCCACTCCCAGAGACATTCCTACTCAGTCCTGGAAGCCGGGCACTGAGAGCCTCGGTCTTGAAGGAGTGCTTGGTAGGACATGGCTGTGACCAGGGCAGATCTGGGACAGGGGAAGGGGGACAGATTCCCGAGAGTGGCCTGTGGCCTTGAGGACTTTGAGACAGGAGGTGGGGGAGCAGGGTCAGCGTGCTGTCCTCCCACCAGCCACCTTTTCTCCCAGGAATGTATGACACACCCACCCTCTCTGTTCATCCCGGACCTGAGGTGGCCCTGGGGGACAGCGTGACCTTCTTTTGCCACCTAGCGACAGCAACCAGCACTTTCTTTCTGCTCAAAGAAGGGAGGTCCAGCAGCACACAGCGTAGCCTCGGGAGCACACAGGCAGAGTTCCCTGTGGGCCCGGTGACCGTGGCCCACCAGGGGACCTACAGATGCTTTGGCTCCTACAACAACCACGCGTGGTCCTTCCCCAGCAATCCGGTGATGCTCCTGGTGACAGGTGAGGACACCCAACCTCCCCTCTCTTCTGGAGCCTAGGGAACCGCAGGTAGAGACGGAGCCATGTGCACGGGACCTCCATATCTCAGCGACCCAGCTGGTCAATGACCGGGACTGCAGAGGGGAAGACCCCTAACCTTTCACCTTCCCTCTCCAGGAGGTGCGGGGAACAGCAGTCTTGCACCCACAGACCCGGCGGATTCCCCGGGTATGTGGCGGCACTTCTGAGCAAAGGGGAGGCGGAAGGCTTCTGCACCTGGCACATGTCGAGGTGTCCACTGAGCCCGGGACAAACAGCCTTGCCTGGGTGGCCCTGGCCCAGGGATCCTTTGAAGGGAGTCAGGATGGATCAGGAATTCCTTATAACCCCTGGAGGAGAAGAGGGCGTGCAGAGGCCGAGTTAAAAGCCACTGGGGGGGGGGGGGGGCGTGGCGAGATGGAGTAGGACCGCCCAGGGGGCCCCACAGAGGGAGGCCTTTGAGGAAATGCCCAAAGAGTGGATGGAGAGGGTCGCGAGCTCTGTGGAGGGAGAGGGGATGGCCGCAGCTCCGGGCTGGAAGGTGGCCAGGGTGATGGAGGAAGTGCAATGGGGTCAGGATTGGGAAGGACCTAAGGAAGCGCGGGGGACAGGGACGGGCAGCTCACTCACCAGGGGCAGAAAGGGTGGGTTGGCACCTGCCTGTGTGCGGCGAGGTGACTTTGCCTTCACCAGGAGGCCAGGCTCCCCGGAGGAGCTCCTGGCAGAGGACGGCTGAACTCGTCCAGGGGTGTCCGTCCTCCTCTGCTCCACCTGCCAGATGAAGCCACTGGGTCTCCAGCAGGGAGGGGCCTGGGAAGCAAAGGACCTGCACAGCCACCAACCTCACGCCTCCCCTTGCCTGTCACCTACAGATTCCTGTGACCCCTACCTGGTGACCACAGAGTCGGGGTCCCAGAAAGGTGATCAAAGGGGGGGGGGGCACAGCCACGCCCTGGAGGAGGAGGAGGGAGGGACACGGCCATGCCCTGGAGGGGGAGGGGCACAGCCACGCCCTGGAGAAGGAGGAGGGAGGGGCACGGCCACGCCCTGGAGGAGGAGGAGGAGGAGGAGGGAGGGGCACGGCCACGCCCTGGAGGAGGAGGAGGAGGGGGGAGGGGCACAGCCACGCCCTGGAGGAGGAGGAGGGAGGGGCACGGCCACGCCCTGGAGGAGGAGGAGGAGGAGGGAGGGGCACGGCCACGCCCTGGAGGAGGAGGAGGAGGAGGAGGGAGGGGCACGGCCACGCCCTGGAGGAGGAGGAGGAGGGGGGAGGGGCACAGCCACGCCCTGGAGGAGGAGGAGGGAGGGGCACGGCCACGCCCTGGAGGAGGAGGAGGGAGGGGCACGGCCACGCCCTGGAGGAGGAGGAGGAGGAGGGAGGGGCACAGCCACGCCCTGGAGGAGGAGGAGGAGGAGGGAGGGGCACGGCCACGCCCTGGAGGAGGAGGAGGAGGGAGGGGCACGGCCACGCCCTGGAGGAGGAGGAGGAGGGAGGGGCACGGCCACGCCCTGGAGGAGGAGGAGGGAGGGGCACGGCCACGCCCTGGAGGAGGAGGAGGGAGGGGCACGGCCACGCCCTGGAGGAGGAGGAGGAGGAGGAGGAGGAGGAGGAGGGGGAAGGGGCACGGCCACGCCCTGGAGGAGGAGGAGGAGGAGGGAGGGGCACGGCCACGCCCTGGAGGAGGAGGAGGAGGGAGGGGCACGGCCACACCCTGGAGGAGGAGGAGGAGGGAGGGGCACGGCCACGCCCTGGAGGAGGAGGAGGAGGAGGGAGGGGCACGGCCACGCCCTGGAGGAGGAGGAGGAGGAGGAGGAGGAGGGAGGAAGGGAGGGGCCTGCACTGCTCCAGCAGCCGCTGCTCTTCTCCCCCAGACCCCACCCGCTGGGACCACACAGCCCAGAACCTCCTCCGGATGGGCCTGGCGTTCCTGGTGCTGGTGGCTCTGGCGTGGCTCCTGGCTGAAGACTGGCTGGGCAGGAGGAGGGCTGCAGCTGGGAAGGCCGGAGGCCGAGAACGCAGAGCTCCTGGAAGAGGGGCCGAGGGACACTGCCCACAGGTGGCACTGAAGCTGGCTCCTCGGCCTCAAGCCATGTGAGCTCTGCCTGACCCCTAGAGGACAGGTCATGGCGGGAATTGGGCACCAAGGAGGTGACTGCACAGGGTTTGGCAAGGCATCCCAGGGGAGGCAGGCAGTGGGGCGGAGACGCTGGACGCCCCCCTAGACCACCCGGAGCTCTCCGCAGGCAGATGTTCAGGCACCTCGAGAGGACCCAGGGAATTTTTAAATCTGAGTTTTCTGTGGAATATCAGGAGATGTCAAGTCCGGGCTGACAGACAGCCCAGCCGGAGCTCCGGCGTCACATTACCCCCGGTGGCCACGATGCTATTCTCTGTACCATGGAGATGGGGCTGGGACCCGCTCTCTTCACTCCTAGGTCCCCATTCTGAACCTCCGCTCCTCCATCCCTGTTGACCAGGTGTCCTAAGGTCCAAGAATTTCTAAATTCTTATCAAACTGCAGTCTCCCCACACCAACTTCATCCCGAGCTGAGAGGGACTTGTTGGAGTGAGTTTGTGAGAATCGGATGTTTCATATCCTAATTTACGGCAGGGAGAGACTCTTGGGAAAATAAGGTACAAGTTTTATGTCCCGAGGCTTACATGTGGGCCCTGACCACCAAGGCCTGTGTCCCCTCCAGTCCCACCAAAATCTCTCCCCAAACCTCACAGGGTGAGCCCAATTGCCACAGTTGCGTGACGCATTTTGAAATCCTGAACATATTCTATATCCCAGCAGAAAATGAAGGGTGAGGAGGAAGAGCACCAAAAACCTCTGTTGCCAAGCTAGATAATATTCAATAAAATTAAATTAAAATTCAAAATGAATGCCGACAATGTCCATGATGAACAAAATCTCAGAACTGTAAATGACGATGCGCTTTAGTCTGTTAGGGTTGTCACGGCAGGGAGGTGGCCGGTCAGCAACACCTTAGCTCTCAGCTCCGAGGACCAAAGTCCAAAGTCAAGGTCAGGCAGGGCTGGCTCCTCCCAAGGCCCCTCTGGGGCTCCCTGTGGCCTCACAAGTTCGTCCCTTGTCCTGATCTCTTGAGGACATGAGGACATACATAGCAGCAGGCCTCTTCAGCAGCCTCATTAACCTTAATCACTTTTCCAAGTAACCTGGGGGGCCACATTGGGGTGGGGAGGGGCCACAACTCAGCCGTCAGAGGACCTGACCCTGAACCTGCCTGGCCTTGACCCACCGGCCCTCCCCAGCCCTGGCCCTGTGAGGAAGAGTAGCTGCCCCACTCCTGCTGGCCGGACACCAGGCTGGGTGCCCAAGTCATGGGCTGGGGGCTGCCCCCAGGTCACAGCATCCTGAAAAGTCACAGAACGGGGGTGAGAGACACAGCTCTTTCAGGGAATTAAGGACCCCAAAGCTCTCTGCCTTCACCCAGGAACGGGCTTGTGTCACATTCACCTCTGAAGCCGGCGGGTTCCTGAGCTCCAGAGCCCCCCATCCCAGGTCCCGCCACCCGTGAACTTTCAAAACGAGCGGAAGAGTGAGGAAGGAACGTATCCGGAGCTAGTTCTGTGGGCACATGAAAGAACAGTGTGCTCGTGATCCTGTGGAGATGAGAGGGGACTCACGCAGCCACCACCAGGAGGTTACCACGGGCAGGAGGAGTGTGACCATGCGTGGAGAGCAGATCACCCAGGGCAGCGAGACCTCGGCAAGGCCTAGGCCTCCTCCTGAGGGCAGACAGGGGCCACCAGGAGCTCTAGGGACAGATAGGGTCACACATGTTTGCATGTAGGCATGGGGGGGGTGATCCCTCAGGTGACGTGGGACACTTGGAAGAGGAGGACAAATTCGCTGAGACTGTTAGGAGGCTCCTGCGTTATTCCAGGAGAAGTTGGGGACCGCACAGAGAAGTGTTACCTTTGACACTGTTTAGGCACAGAAACCATATTTTATTGTTTGGAGGGACGGCTGAGGAGGTGGCAGGGTCCCTGGAGCTAACAGAGTGGACCTCTGGGCAGACAAAGGGGACCTGACCTCCCCTCCTGCTGCCCATTGGTGTGGATGTCGTGAGGAACCCTGACAGGCGCAGAAGGGGACCTGCCGGCAGAGAGCACAGCTAGCGGCCCCTCTTCACACACTGCCCTTGAGCTTCACCCCAGCTGAGTGGAGAATGATGGACAAGTGCAAATTGTGTCAGGCTGGGCGGCTCAGTGGAGGGCACTCGCCGGGCACATGAAGGCCCTGGACTGGACCCCCAGGACGGGAAAGCAACTGTACCTTCTCAAGGTGTGCGATGAGGTGACTGGATACACACACACACTCTAGTGATACCACCAATCAGCATGCCGGCACCTCACAGGTGACCGTCGGACTGGGAGAGGAGGGCACACCAGGAATCGGCTCTGCACGGTCCAAGGGAACTGCGTGGTGCTGCTCATCAGCCGCCAGGCTATACTTGCGGTCCCAGGACTTGTTCCTCTTACAACTGAAGTTGTGCCCGTGACCCACCCAGCCCCAGTCCCCTGCCACCACCCCACTCTGCTCTGTGAGCTTGGCTGCTCGGATCCCCCGTGCGAGATCACGCAGCCTCTGTGCACAGGAACGTGCGCACTGCCTGTCACAGGCTCATAGAACATTCCTCCCTTATTCTTCTCCTAGTTTTGAAAGTTCTTGGGGTGGTGGGGACCTGGGATGGGGGGTCTGGAGCTCAGGGACCCCGTGGGTGAATCTGACACAAGCCTGTTCCTGGGTGAAGGCGGACAGCTGCAGGGTCCTCGAGTGGCTTGTCCACCCGGCCGTCATCTCCAGCCCAGCAGTGCTGCGGCGAACGCTCCGCCTTAGCTGATTGCACCCCTTGCAGGGACACGCCGCCGCTCTCTCTTCACTCGCCCGCTGACGGGCCACAGGTTGCCTCTGAGTCTTGGTGGTCCTGAGCCATGCCGCAGGGGAGACCAGGACAGGAAATCTTCCCGTTCCACGCCACAGGTCCACCACAGAGGCAGGAGGTAAGGACCAAGACCCAAAGTCCGCCCTGGGACAGCTGCCTTCCCGGGGTCAGACACCCCAACCTCCACCTCCCGCTGGGCCATCCTGGCGTCAACTGAGATGAGCAGGTGATCCACCGCAGGCTGAGAGGGGCTGGGATTCCAGACCAGGAGGCACTCTGGGAAGAAGGCCCACCTCGCCCCACCCCACCCTGCCCGGGGTCGCCCGCCCTGGCTGACCCCTGTGCCCACCCCAGCCCACCCCAGCCTGGGTCTTGGCCCTGCACTTGCTTCCTTGGTGCCCTTCCTGTGGCCAGCACCGCAGGGTTTCCTGGAAGGCGCAGCAGCCTCCTCCGCTGTCACCACCCCCTCCATCAGCAGATCCGCCCTCTGACCACTTCCTCCTCGCGGACACCTCGCGGGCTCTCAGCCCTCCCGCTGCCTGGGCTCTATGGTGGCCACAGGTGCACTGCAGGTCTTCGGGGTTCTGAGTCCAGCCGCCCGGGATGGGCTCGCGGCACCCAACGCCCGGCCTTCCGCTTCTCTAAGACTGAAGCCCCGAGCTGCTCTCTGAGCCCTCAGAGCCCTTCGTCCACTTCCCTCGTTCAACTGGACTCACCAGCGGGACGATGCCACACCTGCTCGTGACACCTGCTCTCTCCACCACCCACCTGCTCACACCACTGCTGGGAGGTCCCACACAAACCAGCCACACGAACCAGAGGCCAGGTGGCACGTCGTGTGCATAGGGAGTGGGACTCCAGGTGACCCACGTGCACTCCTGGGTACTTACCCAAATCCACATCCTGTAGTGACACAAGTCACACAGCCAAGTCATGGAACCAGCCCAGGCGTCCTTCAGCAGATGAGCGGATGAAGAAGATGTGGTGTGCGTGGGTGTGCATGTGTGCATGTGCGTGTGCGTGTGTGCATGTGCATGTGTGTGCGTGTGTGTGCATGTGTGTGCGTGTGCGTGTGTGCATGTGCATGCATGTGCGTGTGTGTGCATGTGTGTGTGCATTAGTGGTTCCACTCAGCTACATAGGAGAGTGAAACCATATCCCTGTTGGTACGTGGCGGGAATTGGGGAACATCATGCTGAGTGAAATGTGAAGCAGAAAGTCAGGGTCGATCGTGCTCTCTCATCTGTGGAAGTTGGAAACGAGGAGGGAAGTGGTTTTCATAAAATAGCACAGTGGGTAGGATGAGAGGGAAAGGGGGACAGGGAAATGAAACTGACCACAGTGTGCGTGTGTCGTCACATGACCTGCCGTGAACCCCACTGATCATGATGCACCGATCACAGGACTTTACAGAGGGACACAGATGTCTGTTTCCTGACAAGTCATGTCTGCTGGGACCTTGAAACTCCAACCTGGGCAAATGTCTTCTAGGTAAAGATTTTCACGGCTTGTTTGACTCTTACGTGACGGGCAGACAGACACGGGTAACTTCCGTGCATCTTTTGTAGATGGTAGGAATACCAACTCACGTTCTGTGCGCAGTCATTGGTGAACACGTTTTTTCCCGGTGCCGGGGCTGGAAACCAGGGCCCACATGTGCCATGTGAGGCTCCACGGAGGAGCAGCTCCCCGGCCCCACCAAGCACTTTAGGCTTCTGAGTTCCCTCATATCCTTTAAAACCTCTCTCCAACCCAGCGGCATCTTCATCCCTCCTGTTTAACTGGGTGCTCTCTGCCTATTTTATCGTGAGTTCATGTTTAGAAGTTGTTTCATTTTCTTCCATAGGGAAAACCAATTATGGCCGGGCATAAGGTGCACACGCCTGTAATCCCTGCACCCCAGGAGGCTGAGGCAGGAGGATCTCAAGTTCAAAGCCAGCCTCAGCAACAGCAAGGTGCGACCCTGTCTCTAAATCAAATACAAAATAGGGCTGGGGATGGGGCTCAGTGGTCAGGTGCCCCTGAGTTCAATACCTGGTCCCCCCACAAAAAAATAAAAGAAAGAAAAAGAAAACCAGCTATGGAAACACAAGCTGTTCCATAAACCACCCTGTCCCCCGTAGATGAAGGCCAGTGTGGCCCTCAGATAATCACAGCACCCTGGTCCTCGGCTTCATTCCCAGGGTCCAAGTTACCTGCAGGCAACCACAATATCACTATGGTGCAACAGCGGTTTGAGGCTGTTGCACTCACCCAGCATGCCTCAGGATTGCTTTATGGTTGCCAGTCCTACTGGGCCCGACGTATAAACTCAGCTTTCTCTAGAGCTGCAGGCACAGGGAGACCACATGGGGTTGGGTAGCAGCCACACTTCATGCCACACTGGGGTCTTGGGATGGCTGTAAATGCAGACATTCACCCAGTTACTGTGCTCTCACCTGTTCAGGAAAAGAAGGGGTGCTTCCAACCTCACCCCACCACCCACCTCCCTCCTGGCTGAGGTAAGCGAAGCCCCCGCAGTGACACCCGAGGATGGCCCCTCCCTCTGTCGTGGTGCTGTGGCCCCGGCCTCCCCAGTCTGAGCCCCATCTCTCCCACTCTGCACCCTCCTCTTTCCGTGCCACCTCCTCTCCTGCTGCGACCTCTACACCTGTAGGAGTCACTCCTACTTCAAAGTCCACTTTCACAGGTGCAGTAAGCACTGGGGGTTCTGCCCCTGGGCACACCTGGGATGCCTGAGCCCTCGCTGCGGTGGCAACACACACACATCCCACTTCCCACTGTGACCTTCTCAGGGGAGGAACGGGGCTGGGACCTGACCCTCACAATCACAGGCAGCGACTTTCAGAGCTTAAGTCACCGAGGGACATTCCGCAGCCACGGAGCAAGTCACTCTGCGTCCCCTCCCCCGGCCCCGGAAACACCCATCTGTCCCTACGCATTTCACTATTTTCTATTCTCTTTTTAAATCTCACTGGTCTTGCTGGCCCCAGTGGGCAGGAAACAGGGATACAGCTGTACCCCCGGTGCACAGGGGACCCCACCTTGAGAGGGTCTGACCCTAGGTGTCAGCCATTCTGGGGCTGAAGCCTGTGAGGGGGTCTTGCCTGAACAGTCCCCAGGGTAAGGTCCCCTCCCCCAGTCTCCCCACTGGGTAAATAAAGACCGGGCAGGAGGTTTTTCTCACCTACAAGAGAGGAGCTGTTAAAACCTCAGCCCCAGGATGTCCAGAGCCCCTGTCCCACATCCTGTGCCTCCTCAGCACCAGGACAGCAGGGCAGGACCTCTCTGGGCTGGGGGTGGGCATGCCTTTCTGATCTTTGCAAGACGCCAGCAGCTCCTCCTCAGGTGACAAACAGCAAGTTCTCTCAGCACTGCCCACGGTCCAGAGGGCATCAGTTCACACTCCAAGGACACCCGCCTCAAAGGGGCTCTGTGCTGGTCCTCCTTTGCTTATGAAATAAATAAATCTCTTTGGGGAAATCTCTGCCAAGTTTCACTAAAATATATTTAAAGGGCTAGGGATGCAGCTCAGTGGTAGAGGTTCGCCCCGCACACGAGACCCTGGGTGTGATCCCCAGCACTGCACGATATGTAGATATGTCACCCAAGTGCACGGGGGGTTTGGAGCACTGTGGCCCAGGGCCAAGCCCCTGTTGGCACAGAGTCCTGCCCACCTGTTGACCCATGTGGCCACTTCCCTGCTCTGAGCGCAGGGCTGAGCAGCGTGGCGGGGTCTACGTGGCCTTCAGTGCCTAAAAGTGACTATCTGGCCCTTTGGGGAAAAAATCTGCCAAATCCCAAGTTAGGATATAAAAACAATACTGACCCTGTGGCTGCCGCTCAGGGGTGGAGCGCTTGCCTGGCACACGTGGGGCACTGGGTTCGATCCTCAGCACCACACAAAAAGAAAGGTATTGTGTCCATCTACAACCAAAACAATACATACATACAACAATCCTGTAGTCACCAGGCAGCGACTGAATCAGGCCAAGGACAGAGGAATGGACTGTCCTGAGCACACTCCCAGGCCACCCTTTTCCCAGCTAATACGCCACCCACGCCCCTGTGACCCCCCCCCCCCAAGCACATGGACAAAGGCAGCTCCAAGCTCAGGACCTTCCCTTTATTACCCCCCGAGGTGCCCGTGATCAGAACTCACTGTGAAGAAAGAAATCGATGCTCAAGCCTACGTTTGACCCCCAGCCCAGGGACCACCACCACCTGGCCCCTTGACCTCCACCATGAGAGCGAGACCAGACCCCCTGGGACACACAGCCAGGAGGGAGAGAGACTCAGGGTGTCGAGAAAAAGAACTGGCAGCAGGAGGGAGCCTTCGTCCCCAAGGCACTGTCCAGGGTCAGGCCAGGGTTGCTCTCCTTCACCTCCCTCAGCACCTCCTGGACCTTCGCGTTCCACTTGTCCATCTTCAACCTGGGGGACCAGAGGACATCGGCACTAACAGAAAAGCTAGTTCTGTTGTCCCCAAATTCACTGCAAACAGCCCAAGTGCCCAGGAAGGTTTCAGGACATTTGCGGCGGGAGACATTTTTGGATCCACAAAATAGTGATCCTGAGAAACGTCCAAGTGCAGACACACGTCCTGCAAAGACCTCAAGAACCCAGCCACGGGCTCCCCCAGCCGCAGTCGTTTCTGTAATCACCACACAGAGCCTCGCTCCCGTCCCCTCTGCTGGCACACCTGTCCTCAGGCAGCCCCTCCCACTGACCTTCCTGTCCAGCCAGGTGGGAGCAGCCCAGGTGCTGCCCGCTGGAGAGACAGGCGCTCACCCCAGCCAGATGACCTCCCAAGAAAGATGGCTAAGACAGACAAGTCCACGCGTCTCCCCAGCGCAGAAGCTGGAAGTCCATCTGGATGCAGAGTAGAGATTCCCAGAGGGTGGGAAGGTGCAGGAGGACAGAGGAGACTGAACAGCACCAAACAGAAGGCACAGCCCTGGCGTTCCACGGCACAGGGAGGGCACCGTGGTTCACAGCGGCTAGTGTACATCCTGAGTCACTAGAAGAGGAGCCCAAAGGCTCCACAAGGTAATAAGGAGACGGAAACGTGAACCGTGCCCACTGGGTCAGCACTCACTGTATACGCGTAGTGCAGCGTCATGCCAGCCAGGGCGGGCGCACCCGCGATCCCAGCTACTCACACGGCCAACCGGGGAAACTTGGGAAGACCCCGCTTCAAAATAAAAGACAAAAGGCTGGGGTGCAGCTCAGTGGTAGAGCACCTCTGGGTCTGATCCCCAGCACCTCAAAAAATATGATCACTGTACCCCATAAATACATGCGATTATTACAGGTCAATTAAAATCATTTTTAAATGTTCAAGGAGATAGAATTATTAAAGACCCTGATGTGATCAGCACACACTCTATACATATATCCAGTTATCATACTGTGCCCCATACCCACGTGCTACTAAAATACAAAATATTTGAGTGAATGAATACATTTTTTCTAAAGCCAAGAAGATATTGGATAGTCAAACATTCAGTAGAGCCGGACACGCTGGGGCATGCTTCTAATCCCAGCAGCTGGGGAGGCGGAAGCAGGAGAATTACAAGTTCAAGGCCAGCCTGGGCAACTTAGCCAGGCCCTAAGCAACTTAGTGAGAACTTGTCTCAAAATAGGAAATGAAAAGGGCAGGGGGTGTGGCTCGTGGACAAGGGCCCTGGTCCCGAGTCCCAGTGGTGGGGGGACGCTCATAGAACCAAGAATGCCAAAGCGAACCCCAGGGTGAAACATCAACTTGGATCCACGTGGCCGCCATGTCCAGCCCCGCTCATGTGAGGTGGGATGGCGGAGGGTGTCGCTGAGGGATAACAGGGGACAGAAATAGGTCCAGACCACAACATGAGGCGGGAGGCCACAGGGCTCGAGGTCCCACCATACTTCTTGGTGGCATTATGGCTTGCTCCAGCCCCGGACACACCCCTGCACTGCAAACCAGGTTGAGTGGTTGCCATGTCTACAACTCACAGCCCCTGAATGAGGCCAGCTTGGACATTCCTGTGGAAGCAGGAGTTGCATTCCTGGAGCGAATGACAGTGGGCTGGCCACCGGGGATGTCACAGGTTCCACAACTTTTACAAGGGGTGAGAAATAGGAACACTGCTTCCTGGTCCCTACCCCAATCCTCCCCGAAAAGAGATGGCAGTGGAGGTGGGGACGGTGCACAGAGGACCAGAGCAGGGTGGGCCAGCTCCCGGCCAGATCCTGTCCTGCCTGTATCTTAAATAAAGCCCTCCTCCTCTGCCTTGCTCCACCTGGCAGGTGGGGACGGCCCGCTCTCCTCTCCCTGGGCCTCTGGTAACAGTGTGCACACCTGTGGCCCGAGAGCAGGAAACGTGGGTCTGCTCTGCTGGAAGGGAGGAGCCGTCTGCGAGGGCTTTGGGGAAAGGCCCGAGGAAGCCAAGACAGGTCAAGGTACTGGAGGGCTGCAGATGTTCCCCCGTCAAGGAAACCCCTGGAGAACCAGCTTCGCTCAGCGGGGACCCAGGCAACCCTGGGACCCCGGAGACGGCAAGAACAGGAACCACGCGTCCTGGCTGGGTGTGCGGTGCGCCCACGCCAGTCCTGCGCACCCACAGGCAAGCTCCAGCCTGTGCCCCAGGGGGTCTGAGCATCCGCGTGCCCAGTACCGCGTGTGCTGGACAACACTGCACAACACTCGAATCCAAGAGAAGCGCTTAGGAGAAGGGGGCAGTGGACGGAATCCCCCAGGCGAGGGGCTGCTGGGAAAGGGGTGTGTCACCCCCGCCTCCCCTTCCTGGGCAGCACTGATCTCTTCGAGGGAAGCCCGCGTGTGGAGCAGGAAGACCATACCTGAGCGTCCTCAGGGGCCCGCTGCTGGCCCTCAAGGCCTCCAGGAGCACGGTCACTCCGCTCAGTCCCAAGGCGTTCTGGCCCAGGTCCAGAGTCTCCAGCATCTGGTTGCTCACGAGGGCAGATGCCAGCTCCAGACAGTGCAGAGGGGTGAGGGAGCACCCCCAGAGCCTGTGGAGGGCAGAGAGCTGCTCACCACCAGAACCCAGTGTGCCGCCCGGTGCACACGCTGTCCTGGGATCCAGCCAGGAGCAAATGGGGCAGGTGATCAGCTCCGTGGTTGGGGTGGGGGGGGTGACGTGGACGGTCTTGGAACAAAACAGGTGAGTGGGCCAGAGAGGGCCACCGGTGTTACTTACACTGAGACCGCCGGTTGCCGGTGACCATGACGAGTCCTGCTTCCTCCAGTGTTGAAGTTTAACACCAGAGGAGCTCACCCAGGCAAGCGTCGAGTAGAAAGTGAGACGCTCGGAGAGATCGTGAACGGACTTCTCCCAGTGGAAGACGAGGACCCAAGGCGGAGTCCGTGGGGTGAGGAAGTCCTGTCCCTTTGGCACGTCCCAGTTCCCCCTCTTCTCCTGATTCTTGTCTGTTACCTCGTCCGTTTCCCCTCAGCCTGCACCGTGACTGGGGGAGGTGTGGGATGGCCTGGGGGAGCAGGTGGGCAGCCCAGGGGGCATAGATCAGCAGCGCTCTGCTCCGAGATGCTTAACTAACTACCTTAGTGGCAGGCGGAATAGCAAAGGGTTTCGGAGACATAAATGGTCCAGCCTCCCAGAGGTGATTTCCAACTTCCCAGACTCAAACTGGCCTCTGTTTTCTCAATTTGACCCTATTTACCTCACTACACTGACTGCCTGTCTGGCTTCAGTAGTGGGCAGGGAAGTCCTCATGGGAGAGTGACGTGAGAACCACCTTCAAGGCAGGAAGACCACACACAGCGCGGACATGAGACGTGCATAGGATTACGTGAAAACTAGTCACCTCGGTCCTGCATGTGAGGAATGTGTCCTCCGTCCACAGCTGTGTGTCACCTAGTCTAGCAGGTATGGATATACAACGCCATATACAGATGGACACAGAACACAAGTGTGCAGTCGTGAGTGACAGTCGCACCACATGCACGATTTCAGGGAAGTTTTCTGTTTGCTCAAGTACATGACCGTCTATCATCTCCAAGGCCTACTTTTGTACACTTTGGTGTGTGTGTTATTTGTGTGTGCATGTGTTTGTCTTAGGTGTGCATTTGTGTGGCTCTTTAAAGATCTGGAGCTGGGCGTGGTGGAGTGCATCTGTAACCGCAGGTACTCAGGAGGCTGAAGCAGGAGGATTTCAAGTTCAAGGCCAGCCTCAGCAACTTAGTGAGACTCTATCTCAAAAGGAAAAAAAAAAAAAAAACTAAACAGGACTGGGGTGTGGCTCAGTGGCTGAGTGCCTTCCTAGCATGCATGAGGCTCTGGGTTCCATCCTCAGCCCCACAAAATAAAACAAACATCCCGGACAACAAAGGTCTGCACTGGGGGTCCCCAGGAGGCAGTTCCACATCATGACGTGGCCACTCTTGAGGTCCATTTCTGCCTGTGGCACACCTCTCGTGCTGAGGCACCGGCTCTGCCCTCCAGAAGCTCTGAGCCAGGGGACACGCGGCCAGCTTCCTCCTCTTGCTGATGCAGGTCTCCTCAGGTGTCCTCTGTTCTGCTCTGACCTTCTCAGTGGCTCTTTCCAGACCCCAAAGAAGAGCATGGAAAGAAAACCTCAGGACTCTGTGCTCCTGATTGTTTACCCCCAAACACGTCACACCTGCTACGCGCTTGGACACAGTTAAGGACACGAGGACATCGCTTTGTCCTAGAGAGTAGTGCCACGCAAGTGAAGAGCGACTGCCACACCGGTCACCAGGGGGCCATGTCACCCACGAGGCAGGCACGGCCCACACCTCTCCTGTCTGCACGCAGTGGGGACAGCTTCGTCTCACCCGAACGCTGTGCTTGGGGCTCCCACCCGGCTGCTGCCTTTTCCTGGGGCCCCGTGAGCTGGCTCCTGGCTTCCGGAGTCTGTCTAGAGGCAGCCAGTTCAGACAGGGTCCTCCGAGGCAGACATCCCCCTGCCTGCGCTGGGAGCCCCGAGCTTGCGGAACTTGGTGGCCTGGGCACTCTGCTGACCTGCTCTCCCCCGGGCGTGGAAACCCAGCTTTTGCCGCTGAGCACCCTCGGCCCCGTGGATGGCTTTGGATTGTGGCTTCTTACCAGTTCCTCAAGGGCTCTGTTCAGGCCACACTCTTCCTCTTCCACACAGCCGGTCACCTTTGCAGGCTCTGTCTACCCACCCCAGGTCACTCATCCCAACAGAAGTCTGTTTCAATCTGTCATCCTCCCCAGGGAATTACGTAACCATGGGAATGCTACCCGACATTTCAGTCCTGATTCCTGGGAAGAACAGAAGTCAGAAAGAAGCAAAAGATAACTTCTCAATCTCCACGCATTTGTATATTTTAAAACCTCCACAGGCTGGGGTGGGCTCAGCGGTGGAGCGCCTGCCCAGCATGCCGAGGCCCTGGGTCGGGTTGCTAGCACCACAAAGTGTAACAGATAAAAATGTCTTTTAAAAAGGCTGACTTTGCCAGTGCATCTGTGATCCTAGGGACAAAGGAGGCTGAGACAGGAGATCCCAAGTTCTAGGTCAGCCTGGGCAACTCTGTCAAAGCAAAAATTAAAAAGGGCTGGGGTGTAGCTCAGTGGTAGAGCACTTGCCCAGCATGTGCAAGGCCCTGGTTTGATCCCCAGCACGAAAAAACAAAATATGGGAAGACCTTCACTGGGACCACTGCCAGGTTCACTGCCTGGTTAACCACAGCCCGGGCAGGGGGCAGTTAGAGCCAGCCAGGGGGTGGGCATGGATGGAAAATAGGAAGCAGCATTAGGGATGGGGTCCTCACTAAGTGGGGCTGGGGGTTCTTGCTGAAGGCAGGGGTGACCAGCGGTCACCTGGGGGTGGAGGATGGGACATGGAGTGTGAGCAGGTATGGCGGTGGGGTTCTGGCTACACTGAGTTGCTACAACTGGATTTCCCGGGAGGCACACACGGGCCTAGGGGAAGGTTCCTAGGGGAAGGTTGACAATTTGGTCAGAGAATCTTTGCCACCCTCCCATCCCCCTTCTCAGTTCAGATGCCAGTCGAGTGCCCCAGGCTCTGCCCTGGATCTGACCACCTGCCTCTGAACTGGGGGCTTCCGTGACCCTTCCTGGTGTTCAGTTAAGTGGCTGGATGGGCTCGCAGAGCTCCGGGACACGTTCTCACGTAGACCCACTTCTTACAAAGCTGTTTTAAGGTCCAGGTGGACAGCTGGAGGCCGAGGTGCTTGGGAGGGGCTCCCTGGAGCTCCCCTGCGCTCAGGGAGTTGGGGGGCTGCGTGCTCCTGGACACATGTGAGTGTTTTCTCCAGCAAGGAGGCCTGTTTTGGGAGCTTCCTCAGGTGGGCCTGGTTAACCACATTATTGGTCATCAGAATTTCCCAATTTCTACCACTGGTTCCCTGGTAATAACCCCACCTCCCGTGGCACGTGTATCTAGGGGCTTTCCAAATAGCACCCATTAACACAAACTCAGGTGCGCTTGATAGAGCGTGTTCACGAAGAGCAACAGACATCTCCACTTTGTGTGTGTGACTGACCAGGGATCAACCCAGGGCCCTCTGCACACTAGACAAGTGCTCTTCTGCTGAGCCACATCCCCGGGCCTTTTTTTTGGTACTGGGGATTGAACCCAGGGACACTCGACCACTGAGCCACATCCCCAGCACTATTTTGTATTTAATTTAGAGAGAGGGTCTCACTGAGTTGCTTAGTACCTCGCCTTTGCTGAGGCTGGCTTTGAACTGGTGATCCTCCTGCCTCAGCCTCTCAAGCCACTGGGATTACAGGAGAGCGCCACCACGCCCAGCTCCCCAGGCCTTTCGATCTTTGCTACAGGTCTCTCTGAGTTGCTCAGGCTGGCCTTGAACCTGCAATTCCCCTGCCTCAGCTCTGCCTCTGCCTCAGCGTAGCTGGGATTATAGGCGTGTGCCCCTGTGGCCAGCTTCTTTCACTGTGTTCAACCTCGGGAGCTGTTTCTGGGAGGGGGGAGACAAAAGGTCAAATATTTAACAAAAGACACACCTATTAGAAAAATCCTAAAAGGGCTTTTGAGAGAGCCAGGGGCCCTGCACAGAGCTCAAAGTGTATGTCTCCAATTCCTCCTGCTCGCCCACCGGACCCAGGGGATCCAGAAAAGGGCTTGGACCAAGGATCCTGATTCCCAGTCCCCCAGGCCAATTAAGTTAGATGGGCCCAGGGCAGGCCAGGTGCCTCCTGTGAGTCCCCATCAGAGGTGAGGACCACCCAGCAGCAAGGCCTGGGGTGGGAAGGAATCCTGCCCACCCCGCCCAAGGGCCAATCGCAGAGCCAGGCTGGTGGAGCGCCTCATATAGACCCATCCTCTCCCTGGTGCACGCGGGAGCAGGTCCTGGCCCTGGGGAGTCAACTCCTCATCTCCTCTGGGGAGCGGCAGTTCCCGGTGGGATTCCACCCTCGAACTTCTGAGTCTGGAGCATTGCTGTGAGCCTTGGAGGATTCGCGAGGACCCTCGAGCTGAGCTCTCCCCTGGTGAGTACAGATTTGGAGAGAAGAGCCCCCAGTGATTCTGTAGTTTTTCCTAACATTGGTTTTGTCTGAGTTTTATAAAATGCACTTTCTTCTAATATTTTTAGTTATTGATGGACCTCTATTTCATTTATTTATATGCGGTGCTGAGAATCGAACCCAGGGCCTCACACATGCTAGGCAATCACTCTATCATTCAGCCACAGCCGTAAAGTGAAATTTCTATCCCATTAAGTTTACCCACTTTAGATGAAGAGTAGCTTTGATTGGGTTTATGCAGTGAAGCAAATACCACCTGGGTTAGGACAAAGGGCGCACTCCTGACAGAGGTGGGAAGCGAACCTCGGGTCAGCAGGCTTTTCTCTATTCTGTATTTAGTGGCAGAGTCAACCGTGGACCCTGGCATGGCTCATTTTCAGGGCAGAAAATGGCGGCCAGCTGAAGCCAGGGTCTGGGTTATCTGGGCTTCCTTTAGGGTGGAACAGGAATGTGAATAGGGAGTTCCCTGCGGCTTGGCAGCATCAAGTGACCCATTAGGGTGGAGGGTCTGGTGCCAGTCAGGTGACGTTCCTCTGTGTTCCTTTGCTCGGGCTGAGGCCTGGGATTTTAAATGACAAAAGCTTAGGAAAATGGCCTCAAACTTATTTTCTATACCCTTCAACTCCCCCCTCATTGGGCAGCATTTGCACCTCCCAGAGAAGGTCCCTTGGCCCCGCCACTGCGGCGGAGGCCTGTGCCTGTAGTTTTGAGCTGGTGCCCTGTCTACAACTTGGATGGTGAGATCTTGATCCCCCAGGACTTGGGTAGAGTGTCACAGAGGCTGGGGGCGGTGACCTGTGCTCAGGAAGGTCACAGGTCTGTGTCCCACGCCCCACACCTGCGGGTCTGTGCTTGCAGGAAGGGGAAGGCTGAGCAACCAGGTGTTGTCCAGGGGCCCTGCCATCCCAGGCTAGAGCAACCAGGTTGCTTCCTGCGTCTTTGCAGCCAGAGTTTAACCTGCAGGCCCTTCTGCAGAAGCTGACCTGAACGAGGATGAATGAAGGAGTTTTAATCTCCATTAAGGATCCTCCCGAGCCGGAGGACGACCTACAGAGGCCCTTGTGGTGTGAGTGGAAGAGGCCACCAGCAAAAAACTGACAAATTCTGATCCACAGATTCCCAGACAATTGGCTACAGAACGCGACCTGCACGTCTTGGAAAAGATGAGTTGCACAGAATCGTCTCCAATCCCAGGTAAGGACACTGGGCTTTTGTAACCCAGAGCAGTCGTCCCCAGGGGGTTCAGAGATGCCTGGAGTGTTGCTGCAACTTGCAGCCCCTGCTCTGATGTCAGGAGGTGTGAGGGCCACCTCGCTGGGGGATCCTGCCACACGTGTTTCTCTCCTCTTCTGACTACCCCAGGCTTTTCCCCACTCCGCTCTCCCTGTTGTGGTAACTTGATGATTGCGGCTGTATTGCACCAGTATTTGTGATTTTATTTTACCTCCTTTGATGGCATGTTCCACATTTTTAAACCTTTTTGTTTGGGAATAATTTTATATTTATAGAAAAGTTGCCAAGACGGTACCAAGAGATCCCATGCACCCTTCACCCAGCGCCCCCTAATGTCTGCAGCTCCCCTTGGTCAAAACTAAGAAGTATGGGGCTGGGGCTCAGCAGTAGGCACTTGTCTGGCATGTGTGAGGCACTGGGTTCAGTTCTCAGCACCACATATAAATACATAAATAAAATAAGGATCTGTCAACAACTAAAAACAAAAATTAAAGAAACACACAAACTAAGTAAACTTCATGGTGCTGTTAATGAAACTCTAGACAGAGATTCATTGGCCTCTCCCTAATAACGTTGTGAGAGTAAAAGCAAAGGTGACTCCATTTTGTTTTGTGACTCCATCCTGTAAAACAACCAGGCCAAGGAGAAGGGTCGTGACTGGGGCAAGATGTTCTTTTCCTTTTGCTATAGAAACCTTTAAGAACACGGGACTACCTAATGGGGCATTGTTTCTGTAACTAGGGTAACAGGCTCTGTTTCTGTAACTGGGGTGACTGGGCTAACTGTGATTGCTTAGGCTTCCCTCCGCCTGACTGCACTCTCCTGCTTCTGTAACCTGGCTGGCTTGCATTGGCTGGACCCCCCGAACATCCCTATTGCGGTTTTCAGGCTTATAAGGAGGGCCCTTGCAATTGTTGGGGGCTGATCAGGGGAACAGCTTTCTGTTCTGGTCAGTCACCACTGGTGTGCTTCAATAAAGGCTTGATTCCATTATACATGAGTGGTCTGGATGTCAGTTTAGGAAACCCCGTGACGAAGCTTTAACTATAACATCGTGTTGGTTTCCAGGTCCAAACCAGGAACTCCCCGCGCATTTAGAAGAGGATGTCTCCCCAGCCATGAGTACTCACTTTCTCTCTTTCACGAGTTATGCGGGGTTTTAGGGTTTGTTATTTTGTTTTTCAGTACTGGGGACCAGACCCAGGGCCTCATGCATGCTAGGCAAGCACCTACCACTGAGCTGACCCCAGCCCTTCAAGTTGTGTGTTCAGCGTCCTTGAAAAATGAGTTCCTAATTAGCTTCCATTTAAATCGGCATTCTGTGGATCTTCCAGTTCCCACATAGAAGAAACCCACCCAATTCTATTTCTTCGAAAGAAAAAAGTCCACTCAGCATCTCCTCCAGGGTAGGAGGGGAATTTCTTCTGTAAAGTTCCAGTAGTAAATTATTTCAGGCCTCAGACCGTGTGGTCTATGACAGAACTGCACAACTTAATTCTTGTACCACTTATGGGTTGCAGTCGCTGCACGATTCTGTCTTCTGTGGTGCTGGGGTTGGAGCCTAGGGACTTCCCGGGTGAGGCAAGTGCTCCACCACTGAGCTGCCCTGGCCCTGCTGTTGCGTTTGGTGATAAATGGGTGCAACGTTGTACCAATAAGACGTTATCTGTAAAAACGAGAGGCAGACCACACCTGGACTGTGGCCAGTTTTCCAATCGCGCTCTCGGGCAGCTGATCTGCACAGGCTATCAGAGAATCCTAAATACTGTTCTGGTCCTACCCAGAGAGATTCTGGGGAGTCCGGGAATTTGAGTGCTAAAAGCTCCTGTGTGGGGCTGACGTGTGGGTGAGACGGAATCTCAGCTCCAGGTAGGTGCGTCTTACCTAGGGCTGGGACACCGTCAGCTCCCTGCTCCTGTTTAGCAGGAAGACCTCTTCCAGCCAATGGGAAGTCTCAATTTCCCATGTGACATTCTGTAGGGCCTGGGGCTTCCGCTGAGCAGATACTTGGTACCAGCTGGTCTTTTCCTCTTCCCTTAATCTTTATTTCTACTTTGTCTCCATTACCCTGTCTTCATTCTTTCTATAGAACACTTTTAAAAGTTAGAATGTTCCAAATATGATCATTTCAACATGTAAATCATATAAAAATTATTTAAATTATTTAAATGGGGGCATTATAATTACACAATAGTGGGATACGTTGTGACATTTGTAGGTGCACCTACCACAACCCGCCAGTTTGTTTCCAGTCCCTCCCCTGCCCTCTCCTCCCACCTCCTGGTTCCCCACCACCCCTCACCTGGTTCTCTTCCAGTCCCGCCCCCTGGTTTTCTCCCCCCCTTCCCCCCCTTCTCTTCCCACCCCTGCCCCCTGGTTCTCTCCCCCCCCTTCTCTTCCAGTCCCGCCCCCCTGGTTCTCTTCCAGTCCCGCCCCCTGGTTCTCTTCCCCCCACCCCCTGGTTCTCTTCCCGACCCCCCCCAACCCCCCTTCTCTTCCCCCACCCCCTGTTTCTCTTCCAGTCCCGCCCCCTGCTTCTCTCCCGCCCCCCTTCTCCCCCCTTCTCTTCCCCCTCCCCCCCCCCCCCCCCGCCCCCTGGTTCTCTTCCTCCCTGTAGAACGCTCCCTAATCTCCAGACGTGCAGGTTCTTTGCACGGTGGCCAGCGGGCTGCTTTGCTGCCCTTGTCCCAGTCCATCTCTCATTGAGCTACCTGATGCCTCCCCAGGCCCTGCAGGCGGCCTCTCTCGCAGGGGGCCGCTCCTGTGATTCTCTCAGTCCCAGGGTAAGTTCAACTCTTCCCCATCAAACCCCGCTGGTGTGTGCCTCCTCTGCCCTCTGTGCTCAGCCGCCTGCACCTCCCCAGGCCCAGGTCACAGTCCCTCTCTGTGAAAGTGGAGAGGACCCCTGAGGCCTTTTCTCCTTGCGCCGAGCCTGGTGTTGAGTGGCATGTGCATTCCCTCCTGGCTCCCTCTAGAGTAGGGCGCCACGGAACCCTGAAACGGGGTTCCTCCGGCTCTGATCTTCAGCAGTCATGAACCCCGTGCTGGGGGCTCAGTGATGGGCTCTGGTGCCACAGTGACACTGCCCCCAACTGTGTATCAGGTGTCCCTGGAGCCTGGATTAGCTGCTGTATAAAGGCTGGAGGGAGCAGCTTTGGTCCTCCCGTTTGCGCCATGGTGAAGCATCAGAAGCCGGCGCCAGGTGAGGGGACCTCCCAGCACCTCCCTCTTGGACTTTCTGGCCTCCAGAACTGAGAAGGTCCCATTCTGTATCAATCACTGAGCCTCGGGTATCATGGCACAGCAACAGGAGGGGATCGGACCCCCAGAGCCGGATTCAAGATGTCTTCCTGGTGTGCGTTTCAGGGGTCCTGTGACAAAAAGCCCCACTGCCCTCACTTTCAGAGCTCCCTGGGCCCCAGACTCTGGAAACCTCTGCAGGAGAACAAAGATGACTCCAGGGAGCAATGGGCTGGGATCATGTTACCGGGGGCTGGGGCGGCGTGATAAGTGACAGCCCAGGCTCCGGTGCTCTCTGCCGCCACCGTCCACAGTTGATGGTGTCCCCTGTGTGTCATGGGGCTTGGTTCCTCATCAAACCAAGAGGCCTCATGAGAGCGGGAACCCAGCCTCCTGGAAGCCCAGCAGTGCCGAGCCTGTGCTTCTGGTGGCTACTGAGGTGCTGGTCTCCTCTGCGCGGGCTGCCAGCGCCGAACACCGCGGACCCGGTGCCTTCTGCAAAAGCTATTTTCTCACCATTCTGGGGGCTGGATGTGCCAGATCAAGGTCTGCGGGCTGGCCTCTCCTCGTCTTGCAGGAGAGCTGCCTTCTCTGTGTGCCTCCTGGGCCCCTTGTTACCAGGACACACGTCCCGTCGGCCTCATTTGTCCTCCACGGCTTCTCGTCTTCAGAGTGTTGGGGTTAGGGCTTCAGGGTCAACCCCTGGTGCACAGAGTTCAGTCCGTGGTGCCTGCTGTAGACTTCTGATTTTTCTCCTGGTTAATTAGCATGTTTTCCGGCAGTTCGGTGGTTCTACAAGAATAGAATCACGTCTAACTCGGCAATTCTCCTAGGTATATGTGCAAAAGGGTTGAAGATGGGTATTGAAACAAGAAAATGTGAGAGTGTACGTTGGCAGCATGAGTCACAATTCCCAGAAGGTAGGCACAACCAGATGTCCCCCGTGGGTGAGTGGACGAATGAAATCCCTGTCCATGCCATGGGCATTCCCCGCCACAGAGGGCAGGACACTGCAGCTTGGAAGGGCAGCCAGCGCTGTTCAGGGAAGGGAGTCACAGAAGGCCATTCCCTCAGGAGCCTGTTTATATAAAACTCCCCAAATAAATCCAGAGACGAGATGAGGGTCAGTATGTACCAGGAACTGGGGAGGGGTGATGGGTGGTTCTAGGTGTGAGGGATCGGAAGGAGTTTGGGAACAGACGGTGGTGATGGTCTCGACACTGTGGAAGTACCAATTGTACACGTTTCCATCTTTCGTGGTGCTGGGGACTGAACCCCAAGTCCCCTGCTGAGCTGTCCCTCCAACCTGAAAGTGGTCAGTCCTTGTGCATTTTGCCACAATAAAGCAGACCCCCGTCCCGGAGGCCTTCTTTGCCTCCTTTGACTGTTGGTGCAGGAGAACCCATGGCCCCGCAGTCCAGCTTCTTCTGTGTGTTACAGAGGATGCCCAGGGGCTCACAATGGAGCACACCATGCTGCGAGACCTGGAGGAGTCCTTGCAGAAAGAGGCAGGTGGGTGAACTCCCTCTGATGCCACAAATTTGGTGTTTGAGGGCACACAAGGTAAATCGCCTTCCTGGCTTTTCTTGTTCCTGGCATTTTATGTTTTTCAGGAGAGGAGGAGGATGGGAAGCCCAGCGTTCTCAAGGATAAGCCTGCTTCAGCCTGGAAAAGTACATTTTGGCCTGAAGACAGTGACATTTTCTACGACGTCACCCAGAGAAACCAGAAGCTGATACCATTCTTGAGTCCACTTATGGGCCCTGAGGCCAGGCCGCACACAGTGGTGCTGCACGGTGCTGCAGGCGTTGGGAAGACCACGCAGGCCAAGAGGACTTTGCTGGACTGGTCGGAGTTCAGTCAGAGTCCTCTGCACTGCGCCTTCTACCTCAGCTGCAGGGAGCTCAACCGCATGATCCCATGCAGCTTCGCAGAGCTGATCTGCAGGGACTGCCCCGAGATGCAGGACGTCGTGCTGGAGGTCCTGACCCGAGCAGAGAACGTCCTGTTCGTGGTGGATGGCTTCGAGGAGCTGAAGGTGCCTGCAGGGGTGCTGATCCATGACATCTGTAGTGACTGGAACCAGAAGAAGCCAGTGCCCGTCCTGCTGAGCAGCTTGCTGAAGAGGAAGATGGTGGCCAAGGCCACCCTGCTGGTCACCACGCGGCCCGAGGCCCTGCGGGAGCTCCTGCTCCTTGTGGAACAGCCGCTGCTGGTGGAGGTGGAGGGCTTCTCGGAGGCCGACAGGGAGCTGTTCTTCCTGAGACACCTTGAGGACACGGACCAGGCCCGGCGAGCTCTGGACACCGTGAAGCACAGCCCAGCCCTGTTCCACCTGGGCACTGCGCCCGCCGTGTGCCAGCTGCTCTGCGCAAGTCTAAAGCTCCTGATGGACAGCGGAGAGGACCCTGGCTTGGCTTGCCAGACCACCACATCACTGTTCCTGAGGTTCCTCTGTGACCAGTTCCCGCCAGCGCCCGGCGGCCATCCCCAGCACCACCTGCGACGCCCTCTGAAGGCCCTGTGTCTCCTGGCTGCCCGGGGCCTGTGGACCCGGGTGTCCCTGTTCGACACAGAAGACCTGGAGCCACTTGAGGTGGAAGAGGCCGACCTCCGTCCCTTCCTGGACAAGCATGTCCTCCAGAGGGACAGGGACCACGAGGACTGCTTCTCCTTCATCCACCTCAGCATGCAGCAGTTCCTGGCGGCCGCCTTCTACATCCTGCGGTTCCCGGGGGACAGCGAGTGGCCGGGCTCCAGGTTGGACATCAGGGGTGTGCAGGAGCTGTTCTCCACGGAGGCCAGAGCAAGGAATCCCCAGCTGGCCCAGGCCGGCCGCTTCCTGTGGGGCCTCCTGAACGGGGCCAGGGCCAGGGAGCTGGAGGCCACTTTCGGCTGCCAGGCGTCCTTGGAGGCCGGGCAGGAGCTGCTGAAGCGCACGTCGGAGGAGGAGGAGCCCGTGCTGTGGGCAGTGGGCCTTCTGGAGGTCTTGCACTGCCTCTACGAGTCTCGGGACCCAGAGCTGGTGAGCAAAGCCACAGCCACTCTGAAGGACGCATCCCTGCAGCTGGCCACCAGCCAGGACCTCCTGAGCTGCTCCTTCTGCCTCCGGCAGTGCCAGGACCTGCAGAGGCTCTCGCTGCGGGTGGCCAAGGGGGTGCTCCCGGAGGAGGAGATGGCGGCGCTGGAGCTGGATGCTCTGGACGGAAGGTGAGTGCCCTGCCACGGTCCACTGGGCCTCCAGGGAAGGAGGCCAGAGCCTCCTGTTTAACCCTGGAGGGGGGAAGCACGACACTGTGGCTCTTCTCTGGAGGTGAGCCATCATGGCCAAGGGGGCGACCTGCGTGGGTGGGCTGCAGGAGGTGAGGGAGGATCACCATGCTCTGGCCCTACCATGGGGAGGGCTAGTTAATCCCACGTTCAGGAGAGGCCACCCCATCAGGACCAGGGAGGCCTTCTTCACCTGCTCGCCACTGTCTGACCAGTGATGGCCTCGGCCAGCCACAACTGGGGCACCTCCGTGGGTTCATGTGAGGGCAGCCGAGCTCCGTGGGCTCCCAGCTACAGCTTGGTTCTCCTTTAGGGCTCACACGTGTTTGTGGATCTGTGCGCCCAGCGTGGTGCGTCTAGAGGAGCCTGCCGGGTGCTCTCCCCAGACCCCGCCCACAGCCTTCCCCAGACCCCGCCCACAGCCTTCCCCAGACCCCGCCCACAGCCTTCCCCAGACCCCGCCCACAGCCTTCCCCAGACCCCGCCCACAGCCTTCCCCAGACCCCACCCACAGCCTTCCACAGATCCCACCCACAGCCTTCCACAGCCTTCCCCAGACCCCGCCCACAGCCTTCCACAGATCCCACCCACAGCCTTCCACAGCCTTCCCCAGACCCCGCCCACAGCCTTCCACAGATCCCACCCACAGCCTTCCACAGCCTCCACCCACAGCCTTCCACAGCCTTCCCCAGACCCCGCCCACAGCCTTCCACAGATCCCACCCACAGCCTTCCACAGCCTTCCCCAGACCCCGCCCACAGCCTTCCCCAGACCCCGCCCACAGCCTTCCCCAGACCCCGCCCACAGCCTTCCCCAGACCCCAGAGATCGCTGTGCTGCCCCTGGGGGCCCCTATGCCACACATAGGAGAGGACATGCCATCCTGACTTCTGGTCTGCCTCTCATCCTTAACTGCTCTCTGGCTCCATTGGTTCAGTTGCAAATGGTAGGATGACTCCTCCCTCGTAGCTGAGCGACCTGTTGTGTGCATGGACCTCTGTGGCTTTACCCGCCCACCACAGTGAGCACCAGGGCCCTCTTGAGCAGTGCTGCGGCATCCCCATGCCGTTCCCTATGGTCCTCTGGGTTCAGAGGACATCTGGCTTCAGAACACCATGCCTGGCTGGGCATAGGGTTCGAGTCTCCTGGGTCATAATGTCCTGCGGTCACACTCCGAAGTCACTGCCTGCTGGTGTGGGGCGTTGCCTCTTGCGCCCACCCTGGTTCTGTCACCTTGCCGCCACCTCACTTTTAGGTTGGCACCTAAAATCAGTCTCTGGAATGGTTAGACACAGGGTTGGAACCAACGCGTGCTTCCCTGGGGTCAGAGGTGGTGCCCCTCCAGAATGCTCCCTTTGACCTGGAGTCGGCTCAGCTGAGCCTGGCCTTGAGGGACCTGGAGCTCCGACCCCGAGTGGCGTGGGCAGGTCTCCCCTCCCAAGTCTCCCCTCCCAAGTCGGCACCTGCGTGGGCCGTGAACACTGAGCCTGCAGCTGTCCACGTACCCCGCGGGCAGGAGCCGTTCCCTTGCACTGCTCTCTGGCTCTTCTGCTCGTCCCATCCGACAGGCCTGCTCTTGGCTCTGAGAGCCTTTGCGTCTAGACCACTGTCTGAGTTCCAAGTGTTCGGTCCCCCGCCAAACCCCGTGGGCTCTGATGCACTGTGGCTTCAGGGGCGCTCTCTCCTTGAAGTCAAAATCCTATTTTTGTGATTCCAAAGATACCGTGCATATGCAGGGAAATTAAAGCAGGACTGGGATCGCAGACACCATGTCCCTCCCCGTCCTGCCGTCCGCGGCAGCACAGGAGGAGAGGAACCGCCTTTGAAAACCGAGCACTTGGAGATGAATCTAGTGGCAGGTTGTTTTCTCCAGTGTTTTTTGTGTTTTTATGGTTGTAGAGGGACAGAATGCCTTTGCTTTTGTCTTTAAGTGTGCTAAGGATCAAACCCAGTCCTCACGCGTGCTTGGAAAGCACTGTACCACTGAGTACACTCTGCTCTGAGCGACGGCTGCAGCCCGTTTTAGAGTTTTAGTTGAACGAATGAATTAGCTTGAGAAATGGCCAAATCGTCCTCTGTGGATGTCAATCAGGTGTTCAAGTGTCCCGTATTGGACAAGGGGGTCGCCATCAGTCCTTCACCAGCAGGACCCTAGGCTTTCCCTCCTATAGTGAATGGTGACGTGGGACATGCAAGCTCTCCCCCCATGGTGCCTCTAGGGTGGGTGCTCTCACGGGGTGCTCAACGACTAATAAATCACGTGTCAAGGGGGAACACCTAGAGTGACCCTGAACACCTTGACTGTGAAGGACAGATGTCTATTTTTCTCCTTCGTGACATTGGGTCGGTGACTTTTTCCTTCTCTCGGGTAGGTCCCAGAGTTATCAGGACCTACATCTTTCCTGGAGCGAGCTCTGCTCTGTGTTCAGCTCCAACAAGAGCCTGGTCTTCCTGGACATCAGCCACAGCTTCCTGAGCAGACAGTTTGTGAGGACGCTCTGTGACCAGCTGGCCTCTGCAAACTGCTGTCTCCAGAAAGTGATGTAAGTCCTCTGTCCCAGGCTAACATCCCAAGGGGCACAGCCAAGCTTCTTACTGTTGGATGTTGGAGGAATATTCAAATTCCTGTCCCAGACTCCAACCAGGCACCGAGATGCAAGGGGCCGAGATGCTCCTGTCCTTGGAGAGTACAGTGGGAAGATCCCATAAAGCCAGGTTAATGCCATGTGCAATGTCACCTGGGCATTCCTCCAAAGGGCAGGAGGAAGAGAACGTGCAGACCCCTCGTGCTGTTGGTCTACCGTGAGCCCCGGTGGCCACACATACAGCACATCTCGGCCTCTGCCGACACCCAGGGCTGGGCTTCTTTGTTGGAAGGAGGGGCTGCCTGTTGCGCTGTAGGACACTGAGCAGCGTCCCTGACCTCCACCTGCTACATTCCAGCAGCATCCTCTCCCCAGACGGTGACAACCAAAACTGTCCCCAGATGTCACCCAGTGTCCCGGGATGCTGAATCTCACCAGGCTGGTACCCGCAGATGGGGGGGGGGGAGCGCAGGCCCGAGAGCTGAGTGCAAGTTATGCAGGTGGGGAACGGTACCTACGTGGCATAAGTACTGCCATTCAGAGTGACATGTGCCCTCCAGAGCATCCCTGGGCCAAGTCGCGGCCGAGGGACGGAAGTCTTACAGGTCTACACCTGGTAGGCGGTGTGGGGCAGGGGACCGCACAGCCTGCTCACCAGGTGGCCAGTCGGAAGCTCTCGGCTTAGCTAGGACGTCCTCAAGTGGCATCATGTTTTTCTTTCTTGATGGAGGGAAATAGGAGCCCTTGCCCACTAAGGACTGCGCTGGCCACATGGTCCCGATTCTAGACACAAGAGAATTCCAGAGTCGAATCCTGCAATGACCTTCTGTGTCTGACCCTCCTCCAACAGCCTAAGGTGGCTAAAGGAACTAGAAGTCAGCATCTGAGATGCTGGTCAAGGGGCAGAGTCTGTTATGAGAGATGGCTGCAAGCCAGACACCTCCTGACGGCAATGTGAATTTAGTTCATACTGTATCATGCCCTCAAAATCTGCTGAGAGGGTATCTCGAAAGTCTTCTCACCCCCAGACACAGAAAATGGTCAGTGTGAGATGATTGGTATGTTAATTAGCTTGATGGGGCAATTACTTTACATAACGTTCCTATATCAAAACATGGTTGTGCACCTTAAACATTATATAATTTTTGTCAATGATGCCCCAAAGATGGGATTGGGGATTGAACCCAGGGCCTTGCACACGCCAGGCAAGTGCCCTACCACTGGTCACACCCCAGCCCTTCTTATTTGGAGACGGTCTCACAAAGTTGCCAAGGCTAGCCTCAAACTTGCCATCTTCCTGCCTCAGCCTTCCAAGTCGCTGGGACTAGGGGGTATTTTTTAACGTGAAAGAAAGGTTCCAAAATGTCGCCATCCTGCAACTCTGTTTCTGTTCATGTGCAGAAGGATAGAACTCAAAGCCTCATCTTTGTTTTCTGTTCCTTAGCCTCAAAAACATTTCCCCGGCTGGTGCTTATCAGAACCTCTGCCTCGCTTTCGGAGGACACAAGACCCTGACACATCTGACCCTTGAAGGCAGTGAGCTGGACGATGTGCTTTCCTCCTTGCGTCAGGTTTTGAGTCACTGGAGATGCAAGCTGCAATGTCTCAGGTGTCTCTCTCTGTCACCAAGACCCCTCCTGGCACAGAGCTCTCGCAACCTGGGCTGCAAATCTGCATAAATTGGAAGAAAACCTTCCTTCTTTTAACTGGAAATGGCAGCACCCGGGGTGCATTGGCCAGAATAGCACATGGGCTGGAGTTCCGTCTGCTCCGGCCTTGAACACTGAGTAACCTGAACCACCACACAGGGAAGCCCCCAGTCCCAAGGGCTACCCAGAATCTGGAGAGCATCCTGTCAGGCCACTGGGGGTTCACGTTCCTCCTGGGTCACGAGGCCAAAGGCCTCCCCTGTCCAGGCAAGGACCCCAGGGCCCCAGGCTGTCCTCTCCTGCAGCACTCTGGAGATCTGCCTTGGGAAGTTCTCTGCAGGGTTGTGCTGGTGTTGGCCACCCCCACCTGGAGTGGCAGCAGGGACAGTCTACAGTGGGCATTAGCCTCTGCTGAGGGAGGGGTTGCTGGGCTCTTCAACAAAGCAAAATGGGGCAGCCAGCCCGTCACCAGGGCAGAGGGCAGGGGAAACCAGGTCCCAGCACATGCGCTTGATGGCCATCGCCACTGGCCATTGCAAAGGACCCTCCTTGCCTCCTCCTGGGAGCGTCAACAAGGACAGAGTCGTGTGGCTAGAGACCTGGGTCACTGGCTGATTTTTGGCCAGGAAGTTGGTACCCAAATCGGAGGCCCATAGGAGGCCACGCGAGCCCAGCCTCCTGTCCCTCCGGAGGCACCTGACCTTGCACCTGGCTCCCCCGCTCCTTGGTCTCCTGCTGTGACTTGGGCTCTGAGAGAAGGTCTTCTGCTGTTCCTCTCGAGTTTTCTAGTCACTTCAGCCATGTGGCAGGCACCCCACTTGGGCCCCAGTTGGGGTACCGACCTGTGACCCTCAGCGTGAGGACACTCTTGGCTCCGATTCGCGGGTGCCAGAGGGAGATGGCGTTCGCACACATACTCCACAGAAGAGCCAGGCCCAGGCCTGATGCCAAGGGCTCCTCCTGCCCACAGTCGGGAGCAGAACAAGCCCAGGGTTTCTGAATGTCGTTCTAGACCTGTGGTCCAGCCAGAGGCTACTGTGTCTCCTGGGAACTGCTGAAGTGCGGATTCCTGGGTCCTGTCCCAGGTGGTCTGAATCGCATCCTGTGGACGTGGCACAGGAATTAACACCTCCCCTAGGGGACACTGGACTCTGCATCAGAGCCGGGCGGGGTGATGCAGACCTGCATTTCTTGCTGGCTCCCAGAAGGTTTGGGCTGCTGGCCCTGGGGAACCGTGACAGCCAGGGCGCTGGACCGCACGGGCTTTGGGGCACTGGCACAGCCGAGTGCCAGACCGGAGGCCATCCCACCGAGCTTGGATTCTCGGGAATGACGGGCTCCGTCTCCCCCACAGGCTGGGGCCCTGCTGTGCCCCTGTACCAGAGTGGGCGGACCTCTTCCTGACCCTCCAGTTCAATCACTCCCTGACGTGCCTGGACCTCTCCGACAGCGAGCTCCTGGACGAGGGCGCCAAGCTGCTGTGCGCAGGGCTGAGATACCCCACGTGCCCCGTGCAGAGGCTGTCGTAAGTCTCCCCCCTCCTGGGTGTCCTGTGGGGTCTGGGGACTCAGGGGAAGAACGGTGGCCCTGGACATGCAGGCAGCCCTGTGGAACCACCCTGTGACCCTACGCCCGTTTCCGTCTCTGGTCCAGGTGAACAGTTCCAGCATCTCACTGTTGTTCTTCCCGTCCCCACGGGGTCACCAGCAGGGTGGGAAGAGGACGAGGAACTGAGACGGGCTTTGGGGACCCCCTGTTTGGAGACGGCTGGGAAGACTGGTGTGGGGTGCTCTGCTCACTGCCCTTTCCTGTGGCTCCTGCAGGTTGGAGAACTGTCAACTCACGGAAGCCTGTTGCAAGGAAGTGTCTGTCACTCTGGTCGTCAGCCAGAGGCTGACACACCTGTGCCTGGCCAAGAACGACCTCGGGGATGAGGGGGTGAAGACCCTGTGTGAGGGCTTGCGCTACCCCTCCTGCCAGCTGCAGGCGCTGGTGTAAGTCCTGGGGCTGCCGCGTGCGTGAGGCCCGCGGGTCGCTGTGCATGAGGCCCGAGGGGCTGCTGGCAGCAGACAACTCCTCAGAACTCCCAAGTATGACCTAGCAGTTATAACTGGCGAGACCAGGGAGATGGTGACAAAGAAAACTGGTGCCAGCCAGGGACATAGGTCAGGGAGGGACGCACCCTTAGCCTGTGTGAGGCCCTGCGTGTGGTCCCAGCACAGAGTGTCACTGTTACACGGGCCCTGCGGGGTGTGGTGGGTGCCCAGGTCTGGTGTTTAGAACCGAGTCACAGAGGCCACATGCAACTGGGCACAGTGGAAGTCATCTGACGCCAAGGACAAAGCCTTAGAGAGGAAAGGGGCTGCCAGGTCCGGGCACACGCCTGTCGTCCCAGCAACCCTGGGCGGAGACACAGGATTGCAAGCCCCAAGCCAGCCTGGGCAACTTGGGGGCCCCCCGCAGCTTAGCAAGACCCTGCCTCAAAATAACAGTTCATTAAAATGCTGAAGAGGTCGCTCGGTGGCAAAGCGCCCTGGGCTCTGTCCCCAGCACCAACACTTGGGGCTGCGGTCCCAGGTCCTGTTCAGAGACTGTCGAGCACTGCCAGCTCTGCGGTCCGGGAAGTCACCTCCGACAGAGAAACTGCTCTCTCAGCTCTGGGGACGTGACTTGGGAGGAGCACAGGCTTACACACGCAGGGCCTGTTGGGCACCCACCCCACAGTCACACTTGGTCACCCTCTCACACCCACACACAGTGTCTCTCACACACACAGTCTCACACACCCACCCACCCACACACACACACCCCGTGTCGGCTTCTCCTGGAGTTCCCACCTAGGACACGCTCTAGGTGGAATCTGAAATCTACTCGCCTATCAAAGCCCTTAGTCTGCGGGACAGAGGTGACGTGCCAAGACCCTGTCCACACAGTAAGCCTCCGAACACTAAAACGAGTGCCCTCCCCGCCACCCTGCCTGCAGGCTAGTCTGGTGGTGGTCGAGGTCAGCGCCATTCGGGTGACGCCGTGGCTGCCCTCCCGTCTCCTCATCCCAGCTGGCCGAGGGGGAGTGTCCTGGCTCGGGTGGCCCCAGGGACTGACGGTCCATTCTCCTCGCTGCCTCCAGGCTGTGGTGCTGCAGCATAACCAGCGAGGGCTGTGGCCACCTCTCCACGGTCCTCCGCCAAGGGTCCAGCCTGACGCAGCTGGACCTGGGGCTGAACCACGTTGGGGTCCCCGGCCTGAAGGCGCTCTGTGAGGCTCTGAAGGCACCACAGTGCGGCCTGCAGCGTCTGTGGTGAGTTCCTCCTTACTGTACCGTCCCGGCCGGGGAGGGAGGTGTCACCGGAGCGGGCGGCTCCGTGGGGATCCAGAGGTATCTTAAAAGTCACCAGGACGGTCGGGGGAATGGGCTCTAGTCTGCCAAAGGTCATCGGGAGGAACTTGGAAGCCGCGATGCTAGACATTGAGAAGCAGCCCCTGCTGCCCAGTCCTAGTGTCCAGAGAGGTGGGAACTGGCGGCACCTGTGGACACACCCCAGAGGCCAGCGAGTGGGTGCCCCTGGGGGCCACCTTACAGGTCCCGCCAGGGCTGGGTCCCCTCGGCCAGATACACAGGGGTCTCCACATGTGAGCGGGGCCTGTCCTGCCGCTCCTCTTGTCCCGTGTAGCGTCCTCCTGCTTCATCCAGTGCCCACAAATGCCAGGGCCGCTGCCTCCTGTGCCAACATCTCCTCTGCTGGGGACACCTGCGTGGTTTCCTACCTTGGCCATCGTCAGCTGTAAGGAAAACAGACGAGATGCAGAGGCAGACTGGCCAAGCGGCCAACTTGATTTCCACCAGGTCACTGGCATCTGGAGTGCCTTTGTTCATTGTGTCCTTAGGCAGTTCAGAGCTGGCAGCGGTACACAGCTGACTCCTCGGTTGGTACTAAGTTGCAGTGTGCAAGGTCAGGAGCTTGGTGCGGCTCCCAAGGCCACTGTTTAAAGTGACTGTTAGTGGACAGGTGCAGGTGCAGCGGGGCTTGGGGAAACCCTGGCTGTCTGACGAGAGCCCCTTTATTCCCGGGAGCCGAGTGTCAGATCAAGGTCGAGGCTGAGAAGACTGGCCCAGCTGCCTCAGCAGGGCGCTGCCCCAGCAGCCAGGCACCTGTGTCTGCGCCGACGCTCGAGCCACCAAGCAGGCCAGCCATGGAGCTCCCAGACCCCATCCCAAACAGAGCCCTCAGTCGGCACGGCTGCGGTGACGGGCATCTAAAAAGCCAGACTCACACCAGCAGGAGCAGGGTGGCCACTGAGGGAATGAGATGGAGTCTTAAACCAGGACTTTTGGGCACTCGGAGCCCACGGGATCTCTGGACGGATGATTTCACTCAGAACAGAATCCTCCAGTTGCTCTTTCCTCCTCTTCCAAGTCCAACCCACCCTGGAGCCCCGTTGCCCTCTTCCTGGTGTCTGGCCACACACCTCCCCAAACTGGTGGCACCTGGGGGTTACGTGCCCTCAAACAGGTCAGGTGTCTTTGCTTTCCACCCAAGCAAAAAGAATACCTGAGGTGTAGCTCCCACCCCGTCTCAGGGCCCGAGGGGGCACCCGTCTCAACCCAAGCAAGACCCGAGGATGATGGCAGCCTGGGCTCTGCCGAGCTGCCCTATACCTAATCCTCCCTGCCGTCCTGTCTGGTGCCTTGACCTTTGGTTTTGAGATCATCGTATGCAACCTCGGGGTTCAGAGGTTCAGCACAGCGCTTCTCTGCCCGGGAGCAGCTCCTCCAGGTCTCCACCCACTCAGGTCACCTTCAACCAGCCACTCGGCCACTACCGTCCTCACAGCCCCCCTGTGTACTATGTGCCACACTCTTCTCTCCCTTCTTAGGGGACAGGCCCTGATGCTTGATGCCCAGGGTCGGATCCCCAAGGCCCACCGGAGGCCTGAGGAGCACCGTCCAGGGTCTCACTTGCTCCTGTGTCCCCGCAGGCTGTGGGGCTGCTCCCTCACTCCCTTCAGCTGCCAGGACCTCTCCTACGCCCTCAGCTGCAACCGCAGCCTCGTCACCCTGGACCTGGGCCAGAACTCCCTGGGCTTCCAGGGAGTCAAGATGCTGTGTGACGCCTTGAGACTTCAGAACTGCCCCCTGCAGACGCTCAGGTACGGGCCCCGGCCCTGTCCCCCAGGTGGGGTTTGAGGTGAGACAGAAGCCTTAGGATTCCCTCATAGGGGCCCTTGCCCATATTCAGCTACCTGCCTGGGCAACTGGTCACCAGAGACCCTCCTGTTGACCCGTCCACTGTATTGGCCAGTCGGAGAGGAGACCAGCACTTGTGGGAGGCCAGGAAGCCAGGATTATGTGAGGGCGGGCTACAGAGGCCAGCCATCACCTCCTTGGGTCAGCCCTGGACGGAAGCTGTCCAGAGCGAGGCTGCCTCCAAGGTGCCCTCGCCGTCGGCGGCGCCAGCTTGCCCGCTGGGGGGAGCTGCCTTTGGCTCTGCGGTCGGCTTGTGGCAGGCCCCTGCGTAGGAGCTCTGGAAATGGCCGTGAAACGGGGAGGAAGCAGACTGCACGCTTACCTCACGGGAACCTCCACCCCGAGTCCCTGTCCGTGGTCAGGACCCGGGGGCCATAAGCCCTGCCTCCCCTACCAAGCACCCTCATGAGTCACCCCCCCACGGTCCCCGATGTCGGTGAGGTCCCCAAAAGGCAGCGTGGGCTGTTGCTTTGGACAGCCGGACGCGCCCTCCTGGGTCTTGGAGTTCCAGGACGGTGACCGGGTGAGGGCTTCTTGCTGGCTCCAGTCCTAGAGCCGCGTGAGCACCAGGCCCTGCCCCCCCAGAGCGTGGATTTGGGCCCTGAGATTCTATCGGCCACCCAACCTTCCAGTGACTCCCAGGTGGACTACTGACACCTTCTGTGCTGGACGCCAAAGATCCTGATGGCCACCCTGGTCTTCGGGTCCGCGGGTCTTGGACCTGCTTCTCGCTCGCCCCACGGGTGTGCAAGCCCTGGGTTTGGCTGGGGAGTTGGCTTTGTCCTCTAGGCGGACTGTGACTGAGCTCCCGCAATCACCCTTGACCTGGAGGGTCACCTCAGTCCACCCCCATGCTAGCTGGGCCTGCGGTAGCCAGAGTGCTTCAGGCTGCTGATGAGACACTGACCTAGCCAGCTTGAGGCCCCGCGGCCAGTCGTGAGCCCCAGCCCGAATCAACGATGTGCTGGCCAGGTGGGGCCTCCCTGCCAACAAGCAACCTGGCAGCGGACGCCTTCAGGGACCCCTGTCCCTCTGTCCCCACGTCTACCCTCACATGGTTGAGTGGGATTACCTCAGGGTGAATCCTAGAAATGAGGCAAAACCAGTGCGGTGGCCGAGGGGCTGGCCCAGACAAGAGGTGGTCACCTCGGTTGGTCCAAGGTGTATGTCCCTAGGGACAGGTGCTCCTGGGTCCACCAGGCAGGACAGGGGCTGGCAGGGGTCACTGAGGTGGCATCAGTTGTCACATGTGCCATTGGTGCCATCTCATGCCCACCGTGCCAGCACCGTCCAGGCACACACTGCTGCTGTCCACCCTGTGCCACTGCCTAATGACCTCTCCTGTGCAGCACAGACCCTTGGAGAGGGCGGCCAGGGCCTGTGGACCCCTCAAGCACAAGGCCCTCGGGCACTTGGGAATCAGGTGACCAGCGTTTTCTCCCGCTTCGTGCCCCAGGTTGAAAATAGAGGAATCCGACACAGACATCCAGAATCTCCTGAGAGAGATCAAAGAGAGCAACCCGCAGCTGGCCATCGACGGCAGCCGCCGCGACCCCCAGAGACACAGACCCTCTGCTGATGACTTCCTTTTCTGAACCTCCCTGCGCCCCAGAGTCCCCCTCCCAGAGTCATGGCCCTCAGGCTATCGGGTGCCTCCCGCAGCGGCTGGGCTGGGCGTCCCTGCGGCCCTCGCCTGCTCTGGTGTACACGAGCATGCGCAGTCGCTCACCCCGAGCTGCGGAGCGTTGGTGTCACGGTGTACGGTGTACGGTGTAGAGGGATAAAGGTGAAAGCATTCATGGCAGCTTTGTGTTGGTGGCTCTCGCCAGAGCAGGGAAGAACCGGGACCAGGCGAGGGGGCAGGGTCCTGTGCACGGGCTCCTGTGGCCCTGCTCCGCTCTGCTCGGATCCGCTGTCTGCTGGGGCTGGGGCTCAGGACTGGCCGCGGGGCCCTGAGCTGGCTAGGTCAGCTTCCGACCCCACAGTATCACAGGCACAGATTCCTCCGCACAATGCTGGGAATTCCAGTCCACACTAAAGATGTCTGGGGGCTGGGAATGTAGTCGGTGGTAAAGTGAGCGCTTCCGTGTGCAAGGCTCCCCCGAAAGTCACCCAGTCAAAACAGAACTGGAGTTCCACCCTTGATAAATGGCCAGTGGGTAAACAAATGCTGTGGCAAGAAGGTCACGTGACCTTGGAAGGACCTGAGGTGGTACTCGGCAGGGGAGCCCCACACAGTGACCTAGCGGGTGGGCAGGACTCGGTACTGTGAGCTACCCGTCGTTGGCGGCCACGTTAGCTGCTCTACCAAGAACCCAGGGAACTTGCCCTCCTGCCTTTGGGGACCAGCCTGTGGTAGCCACGTGCCGTGCTCTGCCGCCGTGGGCCCAGCACCTGGGGTCCACACACGGGGCCTGTGTGGGGTTCCTCTCTTTCTGGCTCATGTCACTCAGCAGTGTCCTCTAGGTTCAGCTGTGCCTCTGCAAATGACGGCTTTCCTGGGATTTTGGTTTGGGGCTGGAGGTCCAATGTGGGACCTCACACACCCAAGGCAAGAGCCCCACCGCTGACCCACGTCCTGGCCCCTCCTGGTTTTCTGAAAGCCAGACAGCACAGCACTGAGCCATGACAGTGCCCCCACTGTCCCCGCTGCTGCGCTCTCGTTGATGGCCGCCCTGCGGCTCCTCCTGTCTGGACGCCCCCTACCTCCAGGTCCATGCCTGGCTGGTGCTAGTCCATCAGGCTTCCTGCAAAGTGATGCTTCCTCCTAAAACTGCTGCCCCCACGGACTTGCCCAGCGGAAGCCGTGGGACGTCAAAACCACCTGCGTGCCCCTGACAGGCGGGCGAGGCGGCACAGCCCCCACAGCCTCGCAGTCCCCTCCTCCTCCCGCAGCTGCAGGAGCGGGGCCCTGTCATGGAAGACTCAGGCCACCTACCACTCGCCTGGGAAAGCACGGGATTCAGGACGTGACGTGGGGCTCCTGAGGGGCTGTCATTTCCACACACTGCGCACTGGGCTGTCCGCACAACCTGCCCAGTGAGCGACCCCTGATGCTCACCTCCTCAACCTCTCTGGAGTGCAGATCATCCCCTGGACGCCCCACCATGCCAGACGGAGGCTCCCCGGACCCACCTAACTCGGCCCACAAGCACTCTCCTGTCCTCAGGCTGCGGGTGCCCTTCTCCGCCTGAACCTGGGCTGTCACGGAACTGCCCGGTGGCGCTGCCTATCTGTGAATGGAAGGTGGAATTGCAAGCTTCTACTTTCCCATGGTGCACGTGGCTGACCTCACAGGTGAGACAGAGGGCACCCGGGTCATAAGGGACTCATGGGTCCATGAGGGCCGAGGTGTCCAGAAACCAGAGAAGGAAGAGCTGCCTGTGTCCAGGCCCCAGGGAGGAGGCCACTGTGGAGGACAGGCCGGGTGGCCAGAGGGCCGAGTCATCCACATCCTGGTCACCTGCCTGGATGGCTCTGGTCAGGACTCCTCTCCCCCAGCCTCTGGTCCAGGCTTGAGTTTGGGTATAAAACGCGGAGATGCCACGTGAACCTCCAGTCCCTCTCTGGCAGCGCCTGAGGCCAAACCCGACCAGGAGCATAGCTCACCCTCTGGGAAGTCACCCCCAGGGCCGGGTCCCCTGGCTCGAGGTTCCTTCTGTGGGAGCTGGAGCTCCGTGCATTCAGGGGTCGCGTCCCTGGAGGCTGGGGTGGATGTGGGCTGATGCGCTAGTCCACGATGCAGATTAGCAGGTCGGGTGTGGCAGGGAGGTGGGTCACTGGGGCGAGTCCTGGGGGGTGTGCTGGGTCCCTGGTGAATGGGGCATCTCCTGTGGCCCCGCCCTGAGTGGCTTTCCCCCTCTACACCTTCTGCCATGAGCTTCTCCCCCGCCTTGGGCCCAGAGCCACGGAGTCGGTCACCCGTGGACTGAGGCCTCTGGAACAGCCCCACATAAACTTCCCCCACCCCCGATTGCTCCTGTCCCGTGTTTTGGTCACAGTGCCAAAGCCGACTGAGACAAGGTAAAGTTCATATCACGTCAAGTTAACCTTCCCCTAGATCTATGTTTCACGGACATAAAAACACAGGAGTTGTGCGCGTCGACCACGTGACAGTCCAGCACGTGCGCACGCCGAGTGGTGCTCAAGGCAGAGGAAACGGCTGTCTCCTCCACGTTTCTTCATGGCAACGACATCCAGATCCCTCCTCCCGGCTTTCTGAGACATACAGCACACTGTATGTCTCACACACCTGCACGTCTTAAAGGCACCATGGTGGCATCTAGTACGTCACAGTGTGTGCCGCCGTCCCTCTGTTCCAGTTTTCAACTCTGTAAAGGACAACCCCACTCTGAAGCACTCCCCTCCCCGCTGTCCCCACCCCGAGGCACCAGTCAGGGCCCCTGTAGACCTTCAGGCTCTCTCCCTGCCCCCCAGACATGGGTGCCTTCCACAGATCCATTACCAGCAGTCAACCTCGTTCTGAAACATTAAATGGAAAATTCCAGAAACAGACCGCGGATAAGGTCAGGTCCTCTGTCACGGCATCACGGTGCTCATGGCCAAGTCACCGTGAGTTTCCCTAGCGGCTCCAAGGCACCAGAGTGTGTTCAGAGAAACATGATGCGTGGGCTCAGGCTCTGTCCGTGGTTTCAGTGTGGACACACAGGGTAAGGATGACCCCTCCTGGGGCTGGGGGGCACCGTGACTTTTATTGTATGCTAGTGACAATAAGAAGCGCATCCGACTGCCTGAAAGAACCAGGACCGTTCTAAAAACAGATTTATCAGACCACAGCTGAAGATGGGTGGGGTGGGGCCAACCTGAGGACAGGAGACAGGGAAGGCCGCGCACAGGGCGGACAGTGAGCCGTGAGTGGGGGATGGATGTGGAGCCCGTATTAGGAGGCCTGAGGGAAGGCCATCAGTGCCTGTCCAGGGACTTAGTGACCACAGGTGAAGGTGTCTAGGACACGCAGCCTCCACTGGACTCCTTGCAGCCAAGGGGACAGAGCCCAGTAGACACTGGCTCTGCGGCTCCCTGAAGAGGCCCAGCCTCCTCCCGCCCACAGCCTGGCCTCCCACTGGTCTCCGAGCTCCGCAGGCCTTCACACCATCTGGCTCTTGGACGCGGCCACACCAGGGTTCTGACGGAGGTGCTCCTCCTGACAGCCACGCTGGGTCTGTGGGAGGGGCGGGAGGGGCCTGTGCACGGGCTGGACCCTGGGCCGCGGGGCTCTCCTCTGACTGTGCCAGTCCTCTGCCACCACACCCAGCAGCAGAATGAGGACCACGGCACCGAGGCAGATCCGGACCAGGTTCCCCTGGGTGTGGTCCTGGCGGGCGAGACCTGGGGGAACGGTGGGGTCGGAGCAGGGGACAAGAGCCCATCCCCAGGACACCCCAGGCCCTATCTGGGCTTCTCACACTGCTACCTGATCTTGTGTGGACCTGTTATTCTCCACCCGCTGGGATGCCCAACTCCTTCCTAGGGCGCCACAACCAGTGTCGGGGCCGCGTAGGACAGACTGTCTCACCTCCCACACGTTCAGACAGGCGACTGTCACCTCCCCCGGGGCAGAAGAGAGCTACAAGGAATTTTTTCTCTCTCCAGCCCCTTCGAGAACCAGCCTTCCCTCCTGATCTGATCGCCCACTCTGAGCTCCTGCGCCTCCCTAATGTCCTTCCCACCAGCCCCAGGGGCAGCGCTCGGCTCCCACGCAGGGCAAGGGTCTGCTTTGGGCGAGAACAGGGAGAAGGGGCAGTCTGAGAGGACGGCTTACCAACTGGAGCGCTGGACCCCTCTGGAGAGACGGGGACGTTCCTGGACATGGCTAGGAATCAAAGCAGGCCAAGTGTGAGCAAATGGGACCTGCCCACCCCTGGAGAGGAACATGCTGCTGGGGAGGCAGAATCCGGGGCATTTGGGGAGGACAAGAACTACAGAGGCGGCCGCCCAGATGTGACCCCATGCCCAGCACCATGAGGCGTGGGAGCCCTGGCTGTGATGGCATTGCTCACACCACGTTCTGAGAGTTAGATCAACACAGACTGAGCTTCCCTAATGCAACATCCTGAATCCCGAGATTCGCACAGTTTGAAATTTTTGAGCACTGATGACACCCCAAGTGGAAAATCCCACGTGACAGGTCACGGTCAAAACACAGGGGCACAAAAAATGCTGTGTGGAACTGCCTTCAGGCCCCGTGTGTAGGGGCACGTGACCCAGCATGAGTCCCATTTGGACTGGGGTCCCATCGGCAAGATACCTCCCTATCCATGGGCAGATGTTCCAAAACCCAGAGCCCCTCTGGGCCCA